>NC_080034.1:65807705-66117717 GCF_030020395.1 Manis pentadactyla
GACAGTCAGAGTTCTTACTTTTTTCTATTTATTTTGTTATCCTTTACCCACAATGACATGAAGAACATTATGTTTACCAGGCTGCCTCCTTCACCAAGTCACCCCCACAAAACCCTTTCCAGTCACTGTCTATCAGCATAGTAAGATGTTGTAGAATCACCACTTGTCTTCCCTGCACTGCACAGCCCTCCCCGGGCCCCCACCCCACATTATACATGGTAAAGATAAGGCCCCCTTTCTGTTTGCCTGCCCTTATCCCTCCCTTCCCACCCATCCTCCCCAGTTCCTTTCCCTTTGGTAGCTGTGAGTCCATTCATGGGTTCTGTGGTTGTGCTGCTGTTTTGTTCCCTCAGTTTTTCTTTGTTCTTATACTCCACATCCGAGTGAAATCATTTGGGACTTGTCTTTTTCTGCCTGGCTTATTTCACTGAGCATAGTACCCTCTAGATCCATCCATGTTCTTGCAAATGGTAGGATTAATTTTGTTCTTATGGCTGAATAATACTCCACTGTGTGTATGTACCACCTCTTCTTTATCCATTCATCTACTGATGGACACTTAGGTTGCTTCCATTTCTTGGCTATTGTAAATGGTGCTGCGATAAACATAGAGGAGCATCTGTCTTTTTCAAACTGGGCTGCTGCATTCTTAGGGTAAATTCCCAGAAGTGGAATTCCTGGTTCAAATGTTATGTCTATTTTGAGCTTTCTGAGAAACCTCCATACTGCTTTCCACAATGGTTGAACTAATTTACATTCCGCCTAGCAATGTAGGAGGGTTCCTCTTTCTCCACAACCTCGCCAACATTTCCTGTTGTTTGTCTTTTGGATGGTGGCGATCCTTACTGGTGTGAGGTGATATCTCATTGTGGTTTTAGTTTGCATTTCTCTGATGACTAGCGATGTGCAGCATCTTTTCATGTGTCTGTTGGCCATCTGAATTTCTTCTTTGGAGAACTGTCTGTTCAGCTCCTCTGCACATTTTTTAATAGGATTATTCGCTTTTTGTTTGTTGAGGTGCACGAGCTCTTTATATATGTTGGATGTCAACCCTTTATCAGATCTGTCATTCATGCATATATTCCATACTGCAGGGTTCCTTTTTTTCTAACGAAGGTGTCCTTTGCTGTACATATGCTTTTCAGCTTGATATAGTCCCACTTGTTCATTTTTGCTTTTGTGTTCCCTTGCTAGGAATTCGCTCATGTTTATGTCCAAAAGAGTTTTCCCGATGTTTTTATCCAAGAGTTTTTTGGTTTTATGACTTACATTCAGGTCTTTGATCCATTTTGAATCAGCATGTTATTTTTTTTTTAAGTAAACGCTGCGATGGTATACCAGTATCAATTATATTAAAAATAAAAACTCAAAATGACTATATGAAATAATGTTTAGCACAGATAAATGTATATAATGTGTGCTTTTATTGTATGTTTATATTTGTTTCTTTATATATGGGTTTTTTTGTGATGTCTTTAGCTCTTTAAGTAGCAGACCCCCAACTCAGAAATGCAAACTGTTGGATAATGCTTTGTACTGTGTGGTGTTTCTCTCGATCAGAATGATCTCCCTAAAGCTACTTTGTGTTGTTTATAAGTTTCAAATGGCATCTGAAATCTGATTATGTCCTTGGATTATAACTTTCTCTTTGTTTCAATATTAAAAAGTGAAGCCTATAGAAACAAAAGCCTAACGTTATCAGTTATTTACCAATAATAAAAAGAGTTACCATTAATTACCGGGATGTTGTTTGAGGGTCTTTTGAGGGGTTAAAATTTGGTTTCATGACTGTGATTTCAGATACTTAAAAATTCCTAAATATAACTTGAGTATTATTAACAAATGTGTTTATCTCTGCTTTTGCATACAAGGTTTGTGTATAGATGAAAATTGAAAACATCAATTATGTTTGTCCACGATATAAAATGTAAAAAGTAGAGAAAAAGACTGGCTATTGAATATTTTCAATGACTACTAGTACAGATGTTAACGTATCTTTATTTATGTGGCATTTGTAGAATTAATCATTAATTCATGCTTAAATAAGTTTTATATGCTAAAGCACACCAAATATGTCCGTTAGAGTCAGATGATAATTACTATAGTCAGAAATAAAAACAATATTTAGATCAGTTGGTGAGGAATGTTGAAATGATACAGACATGAGAGTCAGGGAAAAGGATAAAAATCCCTCAAAACTGTGCCTGGCAAATTGTACAGCTGAGAATTGAATAGGTGCATTAAGAAATGGGTGAATAAATTAGTTCTTCTGACCACTCTAAGTTCACAGTAACGTGAGAGACATTAAACAGATAATTGTCCCAGAGTTCAATAAATGCTATGTTATGTGGGAGCCAAAAAAGAAATATTAAAGTGCCTGAAGTAGTTGTGGGAAGAGTAAAAAAAAAAAAAAGGCATATGTGTTGAGGAGGAGGAGCTGTGAATTCTAAGCAGGGCGGGGATGACATACACTAAGGTACAGCCTGATGACTGAGTTAGGGCCCTTGGGGTGAGGAAGACAAGGGGCAGAGGGAGTCAGTTTTAACCTTGTATGTACACCTGTCTTAGCTTTGTTGCTGCTTCTCCTCTTTCTCCTCCTCCTCCTCCATCTTCAGCAGCATCATCACATCATCATCCAAGCAGTGCCTCAAACTGTCACGCAGACTTTTCCCAACCCAGCTGTGTCAGTGTCACTAGGGCCTGGCGAATGCACCGAGAGTAAGACGTGAGACTGACCTTGTGGGGGCCTAGGTTGTGACTGTCTATATATGCCATTTGAAACTGGTTCTTTGAGTCATCTTACACGAGAACCACAGGATTTGCATTAGTCCTATACAGTTCATTAAAATTCAGTAAATAAATTAGTGACTAATTTGACTAATAAATTAAAATGGTGGATAAGTTCACTAAATTCACTGAATTTAGAGACGCCATGTTTCCCTTGAAGTATCTTTATTAGTAAACAAAAATGGATGCCTGTCACCAAGTTTTAAAGATCCTACTATTTTCAAAGATTTCTTGGAAATCTCCGTTTTATCCTAAAAATTGACCACACTCTTACCTTCTGTTCCATATTATAGGTATGGTTTTTTAATTGGAAAAAGTACTGCATATCACTAGTTAAAAATGATGCCCAAGAATACACATGCACACACACACAGAACACACAGCTGGCCTTGGAACAATGTGACATTAAGGAAACAACTCTGCATATAACACCTGACTCCCCAGAAACTTAACTACTTATAATAGCCTACCATTGACTGGGAAGCCTTACTGATAACATAAGCAGATCATCAACCATATTTTTTATGTTGTATGTATTGTACGCTGTATTCTCACAATAAAGCTAGAGAAAAGAAAATGTTTTTTCAAATTGTTGCAGATCTCAAAAAAGTTACCAGTGTGTGTATTTTTTTTAAACCTGCATATAAGTGGACCCATGCAGTTCAAGCGTGTGCTGATTAAGGATCAACTGCACAAAAATATATACAGTCATAAGATTATTTTGAAAATCAAACAGTGACAATACTGAAAAGCAAAATAAGTTATTTCTATGCAGTCCTAAGTCCGTCGCTTAAACCTGCTTGGACAGTTCTGTTCATGGACATAACACAGATCACTTTTTAAATTTTAACTAATGGCTTTTCAAACATAATAATGGTTAAAGAGACTATGTGGGCATGGTTTTCTTTTTAAGGAAAAAGAACGGTCGAAGCAAGAAAAACGTGATGAGAAACGATTAAAGAAAGAGCTTAAACTAGAGCAACGAAGATTAGAATTAGAAATTGCAAAAGAACTAAAGAAGCCTAATGAAGACATGTGCTTAGCAGACCAAAAGGTAAGTTATCATGTAAACCATTTCCTTAATAAGTTTAATTTTTCCTGTGTTCTCACCTCATTCGTCTGCCCGAGCTGCCAGTACGAAGGCTTTCACTTTCAGCTGAGCAGTGGATTTCCAAGTCTAGGTCAGTGTGCTTCTCCTGATGGCCACCAATAAGTCTATTGACCTCCTGCGCTGGAAATGGAAGTTCTAAATATATAAGTGGTGGAGTGCTGCCAATCTTTTTCATTGAAATAAAAACACTGTACAAATGTACAAGGGGGAATGATAAAAGTAGATAAGATTTCTGTTTCATTTGGTCCTTCCTATATGTTTAGATACAGAAAGATCTACCTTCTCCTCAAACCCCCTTAGATATTTAAATAAATCAGGATTTATAATCTGTAACCTCCTTCAGTGCTTTAGACTTGTTAGCTAACTTCATTGAGTATGTTGACTACTTTCCAGGCACTGTGCTAAGTGTTTTTACGTATGAATTCTCCCATTTAACCCTCACCACAATCCTGTTGAAGAGGTATTTATGCCCATTTACAAGTGAGAAACTTTGACACAAAGAGGTGAAGGAACTTGCCCAAGATGACACAACTCATAAGTGGCACCTTGGATCCAAACTCCAATTTGTTAAACTCCAGGGTCCATACTGTTTATCACCTTGAAAGCCAAGAAATGTGTCCAGTGAGAGGACCTCATGTGTTTTCTCTCCTGTTGTTTTCACAGGTGTTGCTAAAATACGTAAAAGTAGAAATTTGGAAAGAGCGTGATAATCATGTTAACTGGCATAATTTATATACTTATCAGAAGAAATCAATTATGTTTGGCTATAGTTAAGATGGTATTTGTAGAAAATTGTCAATAATACATATTTCTGTAATACTGTCAATAATAGTATAATTAGTCAATAGGATCTATATTATATGCCATGTTCATCTGATAATACAAAGAGTGATTGTCTCTTTTCAGCTTTTTCTAAAGCACTTAAAGCAAAAATATCCTAGTGGGGATTTAGTTATAATACTATTCTTACTTAGCACAAATGCTTTTAACTACAAATAAAAGTATAAACACTAGTTTTAGTAAAACTGCATGTTTAAATTTTCCTATGTCCAGAGAGGGTACATAGGTTAGTTGACACATTTAGTAGGCTCACAGTGAGCAATTTTTGAAAAATCCTAAAAGACCTCTATTTTCTTGAATTTGTTATTTCTGTTTAAATCCATATGCAGTAAATCAAATATAGAAGTCCATTTTAAGCCTTTTGATAGCTTTGTTATATAAATTTTTTAAATCACATGGTATGTGTATGATATGGTTCAAGAAAAAAGATTCAGACTTAGATGGTTTTCAAATGGAACCTGTAAGGTTTGTGTGCTATCAGATATTATCCGCAGTTCTGTTTCCACACAGTATCACTAGAGAAGGTCCTTGGTTAGTTGTTTCAGTAAGTGCAGGGTGGAGGAACATTGTTTAACAAAGACCAGTGAAATAGAAATATGTAAAAGTTCATTTTTTTCTAATCAAAATTTGAAATACTATTATTAAGTCTCATTCATGGCCTTATTGCCTTATTTACTTCCTAAATATTCATGACAACTGGTACTACAGTTTTGTCATTAAAATGTTACTATGTGAGCACATTTGAGAAGTAGCAAAAGAAGCTGCTTTCTAATGGGAGTATTGAAATTCAATATTAGTGTTTTGCTACAAGCCTAGAGACTGTTAGTTGCAGTGTAACTGGGTTCTTGATAGGATCATGGGTTCTGGCCATGTGGACCAAATAGTTTATCTGCATTAATTAGCCAAAGATGGTACCATTCTCCCATCGGCCCATAGATACACGGTAGTTTCTGAGCAACCAAAAAAGCATGAATTATTAATCAGTCTCCATCATTAGAAGAAATTAGTACACGTGCCCTACTTAGTATGTCCATGGCCAAGTACTTTTGAAATGCTTATTTCTTCTGTTGCTCCAGTTATGGAACCCATGTTCTATCAATATGTTAATTAAAATTTGTGTTCTTTTTTCAGAATTCTGAGTTCGTATTGAGTTCCACTAAAACTTATTGATGGTTGCTTGGTTTCAAAATCCCGTGCTTAGTACTATGGGGTTGCAGAAATGCCCTCAGGGAATCCACAGTCTAGACGGAAAACCACTGGCAGAATTCAAGAGCAAAGAAAGACGGCAACTTGTTCTATTTCAGAAAATCTGAAGTCATAGCCGTTTTAGTTAATTAGTTTTTTATTTTATTTTATTTTTCAGCCTTTGCCAGAGTTGCCTCGTATTCCAGGACTTGTCCTCTCTGGAAGTACATTTTCAAACTGTCTCATTGTGGTGCAGTTCTTACGAGTCTTCGGTAAAGCTTTAGGCTTTAATGGGAATACTGATGTTCCAGACCTGAGTATTCTTCAAGAGGGATTGCTGAATCTAGGGGACAGCATGGCTGAGGTACAAGACCTGCTTGTGAGGCTCCTGTCAGCTGCTGTGTGTGATCCAGGTCTAATTACAGGATACAAGGTAAAAAAACAAAATACAAAAAATGATTTTAATTTGTACCCTCAGTGCACTGATAACTGGCTTTAGCATATTAGCAGAAGAGTGTATACACTGATCTAGTTTTTTCCGCATCTCACAAAGTTAAGTGTAGATTTGCGTTCAGTTGCAAATGGTCCACATCTAGGAAAACCTGGTTCATAAAGCCTACAGAATGTAGATATTCCCAGATTACTCTTATTTTTCTCTAGCTTTTGGCCAAAACCAAGTGACTTAAGGAAAGTGATATTCAGCAAAAGAGAATTTATAAATCATAAAGAATTAAAATTTATGTATGCCTTCTGAAATTATGCTGTGTGCTCTCAATCACTGTGAACAATTGAGGCGAATGGCAGCACCTCTAAGATCAGCATGATAAGACTCTGTACCTCTCAGTGGATACTCAAGAAATTCAAATGGATCATAATTCCAGCTAAGATACACATTTCAGTCAGCTTTGCTGTAGATAATATGATGGAGAGAGAAGTTTCCAGGTGCACCAGTTGCTTGTTCTTCCATTTTCCTATTTAGGATACCAGACAATAAAGTCCATGACACTCTAGAGCTGGAAAACACAACAGTAGTGCCCCTGGGCCTCCCGCAACCAGTACTGATAGAACGCCTAGATAAAGCCTTAGAAAGCTTGAGATAGTTTCTATAGTCAAAGAAGGTATGATATCTACTCATGAGTTCACATACTCTCCTTCCTGCCTGTTAACCAAGGGTCTAAAGAAGGAATAGAAAGACGCAAGTACTCAAATACCTGTCTATCATCTGTTGTCTATTTTTATCTTTACTTCATTTCAAGTGTGAATTAAGCCCTTTTCAGTAATACATAGATAATATAATAAAAACATTTAAAAATCTTAATTGTTTTTATGTTCTGTACGGTTAGGATCAATACTGACAAAAATGCCAAACTTTTATAGGCCGAAACAGCTCTTGGAGAACATTTGCTGAATGTTGGTATGAATCGAGACAATGTTTCCGAGATCTTGCAGATCTTTATGGAGGCCCGTTGTGGACAGACTGAGCTCACCGAAAGCCTGAGGACCAAGGCTTTCCAGGCCCACACTCCGGCCCAGAAAGCCTCGGCGCTGGCCTTCCTGATCAGTGAGCTGGCGTGCAGCAGGAGGGTGGTGAGGTGAGCCCGTGCCTAGACTTCTCTGGCGCTTCCTTCCTGTTCTCAATTTGTCTAATCGAAATAATTTATATGACAAAGTAACACAAATTACCCATGGAAAATCCAAAGTTTACAGAGTAGCACAAAGAAAACAAAATTACACTTAACCTCACCATTCAGAGATGACTACTACTACTACTACTATTTTAATGTATTTACTGCAGTCTGTTGAAAAGAAAATTTGGATCTTACTGCATGTTCTTTGCTACCATTTTGTTTACTTAATAATTCTGTTAATTATTCATATAAGGAAACATAAAAATAGTTTTTTCTTACCATGGCACCAGAAGGTAGCACGTTTGCAAGAATCCGGAATTTTTTCTTTCTTTGACATCTTTCAGTGATAAATAACTACGTGATTTTCCTTCATAGCCATTAATAGAATTATCCAGCTTTTTATTTTATTATGTGCTAATAACAATTTAATATTAGTTTATTGATGTATTGTACTTTTTAAAAACTTACATTTAAGAGTCAAAGTAAATTTTGCACTCTAGTATTTCAAGTTTTGGTGAACAAATCCATATTCATCTTGTTCTTTCTATTCATTATTTTACATATTTTAATTATCGTTACTTTTACTTCTTTTCCTTTCTAGGAAAAGGATCAATCTGTATATTTCAGAGCCATGCATTTCTACCATTGGTGGACATACTAAGTCTTCTGTATATCTCTTAGCTGTGATACTGTATTGATATAATTTTTCACTTGTTTTCGCTACTCATTGACATCACTTTTAGTTAGCAAGAAATGGCAGCAGTTTACTCACCATGTTAACATATTGCATAATGGATTAATTTCTGTCTTCTAATAAACTTTTGCATTGACAGTGAAATTGACAAGAACACTGATTATATGTCAAACTTGAGGAGAGATAAATGGATGGTAGAAGGTAAACTCCGCAAGTAAGTCCTGTTTTATTAAAGTTAGTATACTGTTTCCCATTGTACAAATTCCCCAGTAAAACATAAATTCCAAACACAGAATTTAAAGTTTATTATGTGTAAGAAATAAAAAAAGGTAAAGCTTAATTAAGATGAATTAAGAAATTAATAAAACCTAGGATGAGAGTCTGCAATGGACAAAAGTTGTAATTAGAGTCATTGAACATCTTATGCTTCAGACTTAGAAAAAAGTCAGTTTACATTTTTGCTTCCAAAGAAGTCAAGCAATCACGTTTTCTAAGATTGTTGTTGGCTATCAAGTTAGTTTTGTCATAAGTAGAATCTGTTTAGAACTGCCACTTTTAAAAATTGCTTTCTAATTAGTTTGCTTTCATAGAGTCTAAAATATCCAAATGTATTCAGAATTAAAGCTTAATTAGTTTCCCACCAGGAAATATAATGCTGAAATTACTCAATTTCTATGTAAGAGGAGATATCTTTGTATAATTTGAACAGAAATTTTTTCAGTCTGAAAGCATGGGATCAGGAATTATCATTGGTCATTGCTAGAGTTAATTTTTTCAGCTAAGTTTTATTTTTAAAATATATTCTAATTCCAGAGAGATCCAGAATAATTCTTAAAAGTCAATATATTCTGTAATTTCTGGAAACATATTTCTTAAATTTCTTTAATTCTAATTTTATTGCCATTGACTTAATACTCACCGTAAGGAATTTTGGTTTAAAACTCATGTTATTTTCTCTAAAATGTATGAAGAGAAGGTTTTCTTGTACATCCTAATTTTGTTACATTTTAAAGGCTCCGAATCATTTATGCTAAGAAAGCAGGCAAGAGAGACACTTCAGGTGGCATCGATCTTGGAGAAGAGCAGCACGCGTCGGCCACCCCCACAGCAGGATGCAAGCGAAGAAGGAAGGGCGGCGACAGTGACGCTGATGGCAACGAGGAGGAGGAGGAGGAGGAAGACAAGGAAGACAGAAAAGGAAAGAAAACCGATGTCTGTGAAGATGAGGTAATCAAGTTTAGGTAGATTTTATTACTTGACAAAGATAACATAACATACTGAAAACAGAATTTGGGGGTCAGGTGGATTTGGGTTTGAATTCCATTTTGACACTTACTTGCCTCAGTTTCTTCATCTGAAAACTGAATATTTATAACAATCACCTTGTAAAGTTTTTTGTGATGGTTTAATAATTGCCCACACATGGGATGGGCTTACACTGAATAAACAAAGGCAAGTTTTTCTTTTTATAGAACATATTGAGAGTTCTTCAAAGAACCATGTAGATTCTTAATTTCAGTTATCCTCTTTCATTCTGGTAAAATCCTAGCTTATATGTGTACAATACTTCATGCCTTGAAAGTATTGTCACATTTAGTGAAACTGATGTATTTCTCAAGCATCATCAGTTTATTATGTGCCTCGCTCTGGGCACTTTTGATCCAAGATGAGTAAGGTACCGAAAGTCCTTTCTCAACTTGCAGTCTCATTGAGGAAGATTTGCCGTAAGAAAATGTAATGTACTACATGTTAACTGCTTTGCCGGTGGTATTTACTCTGTGCTAGGCAGGCGGAAAGGAAGGGCATTGAACCTTTATGAGGAATAGGTCCTCAACGAAGGCTTTCTGGGCCCACTGGCTGAGGCTAAAAGGTGGGCTGAATGTTAACCTGGGGAAGAACCCGTAGAGAAGTGCTCGGGCAAAAAGCACAGCATAAACGGACGTAGGAATCTGAAACCACGATGCGCCTTAAGTGACTGACAAGTGCTTCATTGTTATTAGAGAGCCTCGTAGCAACAACTGTGAACTAGGATTTACACTTTTTTGGTAGGAGGAAGCCATTGCTTCCTCTTTGTAAGTGACAGAATGACAGAGTCACACTTGCTTTTTTTAGTGGCTCCCTATGGCAGCTCCATGGAAAATAGAAGTAGATTTGGGGTAGGGCAAGATCAGAGGTGGGAAGGTCGGTCAGGAGATGTTGCAAGAGTTTAATGAGTTGTAGGGTCCCAAACGAGCCCGATGGTAGTTGGGAAGAAGGAGGAAACGATTTCAGTAAATACTTAGGAAGAAGAATGAGTAGTATTTGAACTGGTAGGTTGATGGAAGGGTAGGATTGATGCCCGACCATCTGGTTTGGGAGGCTGCGTGGTATTCTTGCCATTAACTGAGTTAGAGAAATCAGGAGGAACAGAATAAATAGATGATAGAGGAGGAGGGGAGTGCAGATCAGATAGTGGAAGACAAGAAACGATGGTGGGTTCATTTTGGACATGTTAAGGTTGAGGTGCCTTTGCAGCAGTTCTGCAGTAAGTTGGATATAAGAATCTGAAGCCTAAAGATGAGTTCAGTCATGAACATATAGATCTGGAAGTTATTCACACAGACAGTAGTTTAAAATCATGAGGTGGGTGATTTCTGTACAGGGGGTTTGGTTTAGGGAACAGAGCAGTAGACTGAAGTTGGAACCCCAGGGGATGTCAATATTTCAGAAGATCCTGTAGGGCTTCTTGTTGAAGAAGGAGCAGTCGTAGAGGTAGGAGGTGTCTGTAATGGTTCAAGGATCTCTGAGGCCATCACCAGAGTCAGTGACTCACTAGGAAGACACACATCAGAATCAGAGAGAAAAGGCATGTGAGCCACAGCCCAGAGGAAACCAGACCCACACTGTTAAGAGTCTTTTCCCAGTGGAGTCACACATGATGGGCTTCAGTCTCCTAGGAATGAGTTATGACAAGTATAAAACTCCCAGGAGAAAGACAGGTGTTCAGTATACACCCCATTGTTAGCACAGTTGGGTTCCAGTGAGCCAGTCTATCAGCGTGGGAGGAAACCCTCTGAAATCCAGGTTCCCAGACACCAGCCAGGGACCAGCCTTGTACGCGGGCCTTTCAAATAGAGCAGTCAGACCTGCAATGTCAGCTCTTTTCTACACATGTAATAGTAGCAAAAATCAAGAAAACTGAACATTTCAAAAGAGGGAGTGATAAACAATGTTAACGTAGCAGGAGTCTAGTGTGATGAGGATCGAAAGTGTCTGTGGGATCGGGCAAGGCAGAGGTCACTGGGGACCAGTGGCAGCACAGTCGTTAGTCGGGTCAGAGCAGGAGCCGGGTGGCGAAGGATCGAGCACCGTAGAAGGTGAGGAGGTGAGATGACTTCTGTAAGCATTGTGCCTCAGAGGAAAAGGTGGTTCCTAAAGGGGACAGACAACCAAGGGTTACTCAGATGTGAAAGGCTAAATATGATTTCGGGTTGAAGGGAGTCAGTAAGAGAGGGGGTTGAAGATATAAAGAAAATAATCAATGGGGCAAGGTAGATAAACTCTACTAAAATTTGTTACTACTTATTTAAATATCATTAATGTCTCTTTACCACATATATCATTTAAAGTGACTTTTTAATTGATTTATAGTTAGATTATAGGGTTTCATTGAGTAAAATCCTGGCAAATGTATATGTTATTAATGTGAGAAAACAGTTTAAAAACTTTTTAAGATAATAATTTTAGGACCTAACAAGTCAAAATAACATTTCTTTTAAGTGATTTTAGAGTTATCTGTTATGATGAAGAACTGGTAGCCACTTATCAATTGCGTTAAAAATTTTAACTATTTAATGAGCCCAATGATAGGATAGATACATTATTCCTCAAAAAGTAGGTTTAGATTCTTGATTAAAGTTTGGGGAGAGTGCCAGGAATTAAAACTCCCTAGAAGATGCATTTCAGGGAGCCTTTCCGTTGAGACCCGTGTGATCGCTCTCTGTTAGAAGGTCCTGCCCTTGACTAAGTCCATCCCCCTTTGTCTCAAAGATGATTCCCTCTTCTCCACACTCCTCATTCCTTCAGCACATGGAGTCTGTATACCTAAACCTTAGAATTGTGTTGAAACCTACGTGAGCTCTAACTTCACAAGTTGGCCTGGTAACAGGTTATGTGGATGATTGAACTTTGACACATAGGGACATACAGTGGCCTCTCTTTTGGTTGGGAAATCATGGAGAACCACGGCAGAGATGAGTTCTTTGTGCTTAGTCTCCTTGCCTTTCTCTCTGACCTTTTAAGTTCTACACATCTCTTAAAATTATAAGGACTATTAGTCAAAACTCCTTTGCTTTAAACAAACCTTAGTAGACACTTTACTTCCTTTTCATCTTAGGGAGAGTCTTAGAAACAGCACTAAGTTTATTTGACTCATACATAGTTACTTTGATGTCTTTTGCAAGTATTTTTTATTACTGTTGCTTGAATTGTATTTTTGTGTAAGCATATTATCAAACATTTGCCCTGCGAGTCAAAAGATCACTTTAGAACCATACAGACATGTAATTATGTAATTATCTATTTGAGGGTCATTGGGCCTGTTCTCTTTTAAGACTTCTTTCCTGAAGTGGAAATTTGTGTTACTGTTAGCACAAACAGTATGCCTAAATGCCTCTGTAACTTGCTCCCCTAAACTGGATGAGAAGTAGATAAATGATAGCTTATACTAAAGCTTCTTTCCATTTCCTTTTGTTGGGGAGATAACTACTCATCCAGAAATACCTGCTCATGAGTGGTTGGTGGCAGTGTGGCTTTTTAAAAATGCTTCTAGAAAATGAGCACCGGAAACAAATTTTACTTTTTTAAACCTAAGAGGTACCTGCATTTTCTAGATACAATTTTCAGAAAGAGGGAAAGTAACCAGTTTGCACACTGTGTGCCTGGAAGTTTGCTGGTTACTTTCAGATCTGTTCTCCTCGGCCCTCACAGATGCCCCCATGTTACAGGAAATGTTGTTATCAATCTACAGATAAGGAAATAGTCTTAGAAGAGTTAAGTAGTTTGCCCATAGGAAGTAGCGTGGCTAAGATACAAAGAAAATACATGTGCCTTTTACTTTATGCTTTCCCTCTAAAACATATAATTTGGTGGTTGTTTTCCTATATTCATTTTCTAGAATGAAAAATTTCATGTAATCACCAGTAAAGTACCACTTACGAAGTTAGTATTATATATCGTAGGGATTATTTTTCTTATAAAAGCTCAATGTGTTCAAAATATAACTTACCTTCTTTGCCCTCAAAATGACTCCAGTGAGTCACTGGTACCAAATGAATGGTACCAGTAGTTTTGCAGTCTCCCAGATTTAAACTCTTACCATAATTTACTACTTCCTTTGTCTCCCTCACCCCTCTCTGCCTCATACCCATGAGTGGCCATGACTTAACATTTCTAATTAGGTAATACTCTCTTTCGTCCATTTGCTTTTCTCCGTTTCTGTTTCTTTTACCTATGTAAGTCCCACATTCTCCGTCCCTCTTGAGTCACTGCAGTGGAATACTAACCAGATTTGACAATGTTCATCCTTTCCCTGCTCCAGGCCATCTTAGGACTATTGCCGTATTATCTTTGTAAGCGTAGTTCTCACGTTTAACCTCCCTCAAAGGATCACGTTATTGACCATGGTCAAGCATTTATAGCTCTAGATCGTTTAACCCTGAACTCATCCTTGCCTCATCTCCTGTCTTACCTCTTCATGTACCTTTCATGTCAAGATACATCAGACTCTTTCTGGAATGCCCTGCGCTTTCTCTGATTGATCGAATCCGAACCATTCTTCGGTAGCTAATTAAGACACAACTTCTTCCATGTAGCCTCTCTCGGTAAAGATTCCCACTAAAAGTAATCTCACCCTCTCCTGAACTCCATGACTCTTAAATCTCTACCTCTTTTGGGGTCCCTATGGCTTCCTCTGTGTAGTGGTTTTTATTTCCATAGTGTGATGTGCATGTGTCTCCCTACCAGATTATTAGTTTACAAAGAACCAAGAGCTGAGGCTTACTCATTCCCATAGGGCCTATCCTAGTGCTTTGCATAAAGGAGGCCTTCATTAAATACCCACAGATTGATTGAATAAATCTTAAAACTTTAAATGATACTGTATTTTGTCATGTATAGGATGAAGGTGACCAAGCAGCAAGTGTTGAAGAGCTAGAAAGACAGATTGAAAAGCTGAGTAAAGTAAGCAGTTTTCAGATTATAGCTTACATCATTTTGGCAGTGTTTTAAAAATCCACCTTGTATGGGATTCCTTTTTTGTGACTGCTAAATAAAAGCAAGCTTCTTGTAAGTAATTAAAATGGAGAGCTCCAGAAACATTCTCACAATTAAACCGTAAAAGTTTCTTGCCAATGTTAAAGTCCTCCCTCTTAAGACATGGTACTAACTTAATCAAGAGCTATATTCTTTAGCTCTTTATTTAAATACAAAATATCAATAAATGCATGGTTTTATTTTTTGGAATTCATAACTTTTAAAATTCAGTCAGATTTCATGTTAATAGTTTCAGCATCCTGTGTTTTATTTATTTTATTTATTTATTTATTTATTTATTTTTTTCTAGATAATTATTTTTTATTGAAGGGTAGTTGACACACAGTATTACATTACATTAGTTTCAGGTGTACAACATAGTGATTCCACATTTATATACATGACAATTCTAGGTACCAGCTATCACCATACCAAGCTGTTACAATATCTTGACTATATTCATTATATCCCGGTTACTTATTATTTTACCATTGGAAGTGTGTACTTTTTTTTTTTTTTTTTTGTGAGGGCATCTCTCATATTTATTGATCAAATGGTTGTTAACAACAATAAAATTCTGTATAGGGGAGTCAATGCTCAATGCACAATCATTAATCCACTCCAAGCCTAATTTTCGTCAGTCTCCAATCTTCTGAGGCATAACAAACAAGTTCTTACATGGAGAACAAATTCTTACATTGTGAATTAAGTTCTTACATGGTGAACAGTACAAGGGCAGCCATCACAGAAACCTTCAGTTTTGCTCATGCATTATGAACTATAAACAGTCAGTTCAAATAGGAATACTCATTTGATTTTTATACTTGATTTATATGTGGATACCACATTTCTCTCTTTATTATTATTATTTTTAATAAAATGCTGAAGTGGTAGGTAGATACAAGATAAAGGTAGAAAACATAGTTTAGTGTTGTAAGAGAGCAAATGTAGATGATCAGGTGTGTGCCTGTAGACTATGTGTTAATCCAAGGTAGACGAGGGCAATAAAACATCCACGTATGCAGAAGATTTCTCTCAGAACGGGGGGTGAGGTTCTAAGCCTCACCTCTGTTGATCCCCAATTTCTCACCTGTCCTGTGTTTTATTTTACATTAGTGTACTTGTGGGTTTTCTTTGCACTGGATCTATAGACTGTATATGTATGTACTTCTCATGTAAAACTGAATTTCAGTAGCATTAGTGAAGTATTTCAGGATTAGTATTATGAGATATCTGCATTTTATGTCATTAGATTCATCACACAGTTATTCCAAAATTTAGTCATATGCTGCCTAAGGTCTGCAGCATGAGTATAAAAATAGGCAAATACAGGTATATGTGAGTATTATTTATTACACACTGTAATCATTAGAATTGAGCCAATTGTCTTTGGCTCAGTGAAACACTTGATCACATTGTTTATTACCAAATATAAGACATGCTTTACGATAAGATATCTAATAAAACAAAACGTTTTTTAATCCTTGGCAACAAAAATATTCTAATTACCCTCAAAGTAATTTCTGTCTTTACAACTGTTACTGGAACTGAAGTCAGACGTGTGATATTAGTTCTTTTGCTGCCTTTCTTCAATAGTGAAATCTTGCTGCTCTAAAGCCATGATAAGTATAAAGTCACTTAAATATCCATTTTTAAAGCACTTAACACCCATAGCATAATTGTATGCATCATTTTTTAACAGCAACAGAGTCAGTACAGAAGGGAGCTCTTCGATGCGTCTCACTCTTTACGTTCAGTGATGTTTGGCCAGGATCGTTACAGACGTCGGTATTGGATTTTTCCCCAGTGTGGGGGGATTTTTGTAGAAGGCATGGAGAGCGCTGCAGGTAGGAGCCATTAATCTGTTACAAAGTAATATAACAAACCATACGTTTTAAAACCCTGTTACTCCTTCGATATATTGTGTGCTTCCAGAATCAAATGTGCATTGTGGATAAACATTGTAAAACCTTGTTTTTCATTTCTTTTGAACTCATAATGCCCCTTTCACTGATAAGTATTCCTTTCCAGTCCATGATTTTTCTTCTTCTGCACTTTCTGACATCCACCCATTTAGTGGACACAGATCTTTACCTGTATTGTACTGTGTAGCTGCTGCTCCGTTTCTCTTCCTTCGCACTGTCAAATTTTCCAACATGTGCTTTACTCTTTAACCTTTGCAGCAACCATCCATCCTGACGGTAGCCCTGGAGGTAAACTGCTGAAATCTAAGACCCTTAGCATAAGACTCATTCATCTTGAAGTCTTGTATGTGTTTGAAATTTGTGATTACCTTCTTCTCCATTAAACTTCTTACTTTCTTAAGTATTATCACACATCCTTCATATTCTACCTTTAGACTCTGCTTTTCTGGCTCCGTTTCTGTGAATTAACTAGCGCGGTACACAGTGCATTTATAGGCCCGGTAAACTGTCTTGAATTGAATGTTTCAGAATACTATGTCTGGGCATTTTCAAATGCTTAGATTCTGATGGGGCCACAGCGTCAAGTCAGTGCTTACATGTAGCCATTGCCCGAGGGTGGTGTAGGGAGGCGAAAACTTCTTTCAGCTCGTTTTTTTTGAATACGCAGTATGTGTCGGGCATTTCTGGGCACTGGATGTTCAAAGATAAACAAAACATTAGTCCATGCCATCCATGTAGATGTTTAACAGTCCAATGTAAAGAAGGGACTGATTAATCACATAGGTGTCTAGAACAGGTACTATATAACAATGTAAGTACCCTTGGGGCACAAAGGACGGTTAATAATAATTGAAAATGGTTTAGAATAGTGGCTGGCATGTAAATATTGTTGGCCTATAACAAGCAGAGTTACTCTTCTGCACAGTAATTTATTTCTTGTGAGTCAAAGAATATGAAGAATGGGTATAAAATCGTATATTGGAATGATGCGTGAAAGTCATGGTCTGCCTTCCCAGGGTAAAAGTTGCTGATAGAGATAGAATCAGGGAGGACACTTAGAGGCTTCAGTTGTGTTTATTTTTAAAGATTGATATGAATGGGTCAGAATGTTAGTTAAACAGGAGAGTGTAGTGAGTTCTTTTTTTAACTGATTGCTTAAAATATTTAAACATAAAAATATTTTAAAGCATGGAAAACATAAACTAAGTAACTAATAAGTCAATAAGTAAGTGGGACTGTCATACTAATAAGCCCCTGAACAGCAACAGAAAACATGAACAGAATGAAAAGGCAATCTAGTAAATGGGAAAAAATATATGCAAATCTTATATCTGATAAAGGCCTGTTATCCAAAGTATATAAAGAACTCAAAAGCAAATATGACTCAATAGCAAAATAAACAATCTAAAGATCTCAGTGGACATTTTCCCAAAGAAGACACACAGATGGCCACAAGTACCTGAAAAGAGGCTCGACATCATTAACTGTCAGGGAAATGCAAACTACATTAGATATCGCCTCATCCTGTTAGAATGGTTCTTATCAAAAAGACAAGAAATAAGTGTTGGTGAGGATGTGGAGAGAAGGGAGCTCTTGGGTACTGTTGCAGGGAATGTAAATTGTTGCGGCCACTATTGGAAACAGTATAGAGGTTCCTCAGAAAAGTTAGAACTAGCATATGACCCAGCACTTTCACTTGTGGGTACTTATCCAAACAAATGAAAATGGAAACTCAAATCAGTATCTGCATCCCCGTGTTCATTGCAGCACTATTTGCAATAGCCAAGATAGGGGACCAATCTAAGTGTCTGTTGAAGCATAGTAAGGGCTGGAAAGAACAGGGGATTGTGTGAAATTGGTGAAAGAAAAACTATCTAAAAAATCTCTGTGTACTTAACATCCTTATAAACTTCCAAGATTTTAAAAATAATTTTTACATTTTAATGAGAGGTTTAACTGTCTATAAGTAAGAATTTGGATATTAAAGTTAACGACCCCATGAATAGGCTATTAAAATGTATCACCTCTGAAATCCCCTACTAGTCTCAGACCTAGTGTGGTTAGTCGATCTGTTTGTTTTTGGATATATGAAAGTGATTTTTGAGATACTAGTTCTCAGAATAAATCAAGCACAAATATTAGTACTTCCTTGCTAGCTAGTAACTTGTACAAAATTAAGGAAATTTGCGAGCTTTGGATATATGAAATAAATTATGATATCCATATAAGAATATTATACAGCTGATTGAAGGAAAATGTGATACAGTTCTATGTATCACCATGGAAAGCAATCTAAGGAATATAGTGAAAATAGTAAAGTCATCCTTTTATTTCATCATCCAAAAAGTATTTATTGAGCCCCAGTTTCATAGCAGCCACCATGTTAGGTAGCTGGGATCCTGTTAAAGCAATATAAACATTGCTCTGCCTTTAAGTAACGTTTGTTGAGTTAAATTGTAGTGTGTGGGGTGGGGTATGGAATGAAATATTTTGAAATTAGCAGGTTAATGTGTATAATGGTAAATTCTGCAAAAGAAGCATATAGGATGATGATATTCTAAGGTGAATAATAAGATGGGGACCCTACTTGAAATAGAGTAGTCAGGGAAAACCTTTGTGAATAGGTGATACTTAATCTGAAACATTGAAGGGTAAGGAGCTAGTCAACAAAACAGGATTTCAGGCAGAGGAACACCCAGTGCAAAGGCCCCAAGAAAGGACATAACTTACCATGTTTGAAAAGCTGAAAAAAGGGAGAAAGGTGAGCAAGGTTAGCAAGGACAAGAGTGGTTTTCAGGAACCAGATCATACAGTGTTGGAGGCCTTGCTTAGGCATTTGAATTTTATCCAAATAAAAATGTTGCAGAAAACAGTAGCATCCCATTTATGTAACAGCACAAACTAATAGTCATATGCATGCATGTAAGATTTCCCAAAGGATGTATGGACATGATTGATTAAGCAGTTACATCTGAAGATTAGAAATAGGAACTGAGGGAGTAGGGCAGGAAAGGGTTACATTAGCCTCTTATTACTGAATATTTTACTGTGAACATACATCGTTTTTCAAATTAAATAAAGTAGGTTTATATTTTTCTAACACTTCTTATCAATTATTATTAAAACACTGGTAAAAAATATGGACAAGAAGTTCACTAAGGAGAAATACCTATTATCCTACAGAAAAATATCCAGTCTTATTAATGATCAGAAAAAAATAGAGTTTAGATTCTCACCTCCCGGATATTTCCAAAGACAAAAGTTATTGATAGTCTTCAGTTTCGTTGAGGGTGTAGGCAAACAGATGCCCTTGTGTAAGTATGATTGTATATTGATCTAGACTTTCTGGAGGGCAATTTGACAATATATTTCAAAAACTCTGAAAAGTAATATCTTAGGACTCAGTTTTTTTCTGGAAATGTATCCTAAGGAAGTAAATCAGGAGAAAAAAAATCCAAACACAGATCTAAGATCATTCATCATTTCTAGCATTGTTTCTACTAATGAATAATCGGACCCTATTAATAACTATCAATAGAAGGTTGATTTTTTATGATATATTCCACTGAATATAGTAATTACAATTTAAGGCGTAGGTATATATTTATTGACACATCAGAATAATTAAAGAGTATTATTCAGTAAAACGTACAGGTTGGAAATCTGTAAAATAGGATTTCATGTGTGCATAGAGAATTCCTGGAAAAATTAATACAAAAATGTTAGCAGTAATTTGTATATTATGGCTTTTAATATTTTTTATTATTGTAATTTTTTGTGGTTAGTTACAAAATTACAAAATTTTTTCCAATGAGCGTAACAAGCTAGTGTATAAAAGAAAAAAATGAAGAGTATTAAGTAAGCTAGAGAAATTTGTTAAAGTATTTATGCATATGATTTGATAAATAGCAGTAAATATAGTATGGTTTGATCTAGAGGAACTGATCTTCTTAATGCTTTTGGATTTTGTAGGGCTGAAAGAAATGGCAAAAGAAAGGAAAAAACGAAAAAAAGCAGAAAGCATCCAGACCAAAGAAATATTTGATACTTCTGACGACCCTTTAAATTGTTCAAATCCGGATCATTGTGAGCAAAAGGAAGATCCTAACGAAAAAGATAACAGAAATCTAATTCTTCAGAATCCTGGCTCTTTTTCCAAATTAAGCAAGCTTTTAGAAGTAGCTAAGGTGCCTCCTGAGTCAGATGTAACGACCCCCAAACCAAAGAGCGGTGCAGATGGGTGCGCACTGCCTCACCAGAACCGTGGGAGACACTCACCGGGCAGCATGCAGCCAACGGTGACACAGAACGGCGTGGAAGAGACAGACTCGAATCTGGTCAGTACCGGTTCAGGTGGTGCAGGCAAGGTCTACAGTCCTCTCCCCAGGGACCAGTTGTTACTGCCAAGAACACCTTGGGAGGACACTTCCCTTACCCAAGCCGATGCGCCAGCTGCTTCTTCACCAACTCCTCGGGCCCAGCCGCCCTCTAAGTCACCTGCAGCTCTTGAAGTAGCCAAACCAGTAGATTATCCTAGTCCAAAGCCTATTCCAGAAGGTGGGTACCTTGAGAGGGTTTGCTGTAGCCACTTACTTTATTGTATTGTTACAGATCTCTATATTATAGCTGAATCTTTGATGCTTTTATATAGTTATAAATTTTTTCATTTGTAGCATGCCATTAATTCATATTCTGAATATCTGTAAATGCCCTACATGTTTATCTTGGCTTAGAAATGCAGTTTGGCTGGTGGAGCATTACTGACCCAGAGGATTTAAAAGCTTTGCTCAAAGTGCTACATCCCAGAGGCATAAGAGAAAAGGCATTACAAAAACAAATTCAGAAACACCTGGATTACATCACTCAAGCCTGCATCGAGAATAAGGATGGTGGGCACCTAAAAGAGATTTATTTCTGCTCTCTTGCTTAGTTATGAGAATTAATTCTTTCATCTTAAAGCATATTTTAGTATGTCTTAATCTTAATTTATTACTAATAGGCTTTTTCTTTCCTATCTTGCCCAAAAACAATTTACATTTTCTTAAATTGGTACTACTTTTGATAGTTTGTTACAACCTGCAAACATACTGTTCTGTTTCTAAAGAAGAGTACTTACTGCTCCTTTTGCAAGAGTCAGCTGCCTTGCTTATTCACAAGTGAATTTGTGTGTGTTAAATGTACTTGTACGTGGTGCCCCTGGAATTTCATTCACATTCTGGAAGAAATCATTGAGAGATAAAGTGGATTTTAAAATAAATTTCCTTTCAAATATAGTTACCATTATTGAATTAAATGAAAATGAAGAAAACCCGGTAACTCGAGATATTGTGGAGAACTGGTCAGTAGAAGAACAAGCAATGGAAGTGGATTTGAGGATTCTTCAACAGGTAGAAGATCTGGAAAGGAGAGTCGCATCAGCAAGTTTGCAAGTAAAGGTAAAATTGACTTGGAATAAAATCTGTTTTTAGAATAATGGAAGGTAACTGACATTTATTGTATGCCTGATACATGCCAGTTACTGCGCTAAATGTTCTCACTTTGATTAATTTCCCCCATCTTACAGGTAAGGAACAAGGCTCAGAGTAAGTAACCTGTCAGTGGTCATAATATAGTAAGTGGCTAAATGTGGGATCAAACCAGCTCTGTCCTCCCGAGTTCTTCTTACGAAATCCTGCCCACCTCCTCAGTGGCATGAAAAATACCATTTCTGGTCTGCAGTTCTTCACCACAAGCAGGATTTCATAGTTTCAGCCACGATAAATGTAATGGCAAACTATTTCTGCAATGTTTCATATGTGCCTGGTAATTGTCTAGTATGCAAGCCACGTTATATAGCCATGTTATATGTTGAACTTTCACTCTATATGATTTTAAATCGCTAATTTAAAAACATTATGTTGTGGTACACATACTCACATCCTATGTATATATGTAAAGTTTTAATTATTATTATTATTTTTTTTTTTTTTTAGATAATTATTTTTTATTGAAGGGTAGTTGACACACAGTATTACATTACATTAGTTTCAGGTGTACAACACAGTGATTCAACATTTATATACATGATAATTCTAGGTACCAGCTATCACCATACCAAGTTGTTACAATATTTTGACTATATTCCTTATGCTATACATTACATCCCGGTTACTTATTTATTTTACAATTGGAAGTGTGTACTTTTTTTTGGTTGTTGTTGTTAGGGCATCTCTCATATTTATTGATCAAATGGTTGTTAACAACAATAAAATTCTGTATAGGGGAGTCAATGCTCAATGCACAATCATTAATCCACCCCAAGCCTAATTTTCGTCAGTCTCCAATCTTCTGAAGCATAACGAACAAGTTCTTACATGGAGAACAAAGTCTTACATAGTGAATAAGTTACATGGTGAACAGTACAAGGGCAGTCATCACAGAAACTTTTGGTTTTGCTCATGCATTATGAACTATAAACAGTCAGTTCAAATATGAATACACATTTGATTTTTATACTTGATTTATATGTGGATACCACATTTCTCTCTTTATTATTTTGAATAAAATGCTGAAGTGGTAGGTAGATAGTTTTAATTATTTATTGACTGGGCATTACCATGTCACAGCCATGATTGAAACTGAAAGGACAACAAAAGAAAAGCTTCACCTTTGTCCAAAAATTTTTGGTTTTAAAAAGAATATAAATGTCTCTTCTCAATTGATAATGTGATGTCTCTGAGAATAAATGGATGGATGATGAATAAGCATGAGAGAGACACTTGAAAAGGCTTAGAAAATGTCGTTTCTGTGTAATTTGATTGAATATTTCATATTTCTCTCAGAATGTGAGACTTACGCCATGATACTGTCCTACCAATGATTACAAATTAGCTGCATTAATTACTTTACTACTGGCATGCAGAAACTTTGGAGGATCTCATCTCAAAAAATGTCATTTTTCCAGAGCTAACAAAAAAATGTCCCTTTTTTCACCACAGACATAGTTACCCACTTAGGGAAACAAAAATTTATCATTTACTGAAATTGTGCTAGCCAACTATATGTATCCTCCTCCTGGTATTATAATACAATATAAAAATGCCTCACTTATCTGGCATCTTCAACAAATGAACTCTTTCTTCTACACAAGTTAATTTTCTGGAGAAATGAAAATTATTCTATTTAGTGCCATCATTTTTTAACATGTGTGTTGGATCGCTTAGGTTACCGTTCCCTTCCTTTTTAAATTGAGAATAGTGAGTTTGATTTAAATTCTCTTGGTGACACAGGATCATCAGTATGAAGACCAATTATTGGGTAATGATTCCCTCAGGGACTGTGAAGAGGTTTTGCCCCTACAGTAATTTAAAAGGCCCTAGTGTGCTTTACCTTTTAAACGACTACATCTGCTTTCCATAGTCTGTCTTCGTCATCTCTCATGGTTGGTTGTTACTACTTGCTGGTTTGAGTTTGGTTGGTTCTACTCTCCCTGTTTTCCTCCCATGACCATCCCCCTCTGGTTTTAATTCGCCGGTTCTAGATGGCCGTTGGTTGGGAAAGCATATCATCAGCATTTTGAAATTGTATGTAAAGTCAGAGCGTGGGCCTAACGTTTTCCTGGCGACATACTGAGATCTTGGTTTATTGACCTTATCACATTACCGACTGCTTAGATGTTCTTGCCCATGTTCTCACCAGCTAAGATAAATGAAATTGGTTTTTTAAGTGAGATGCTCTAACATCCTATTAATACAGTATTATGGGGTTATTATGGACTTTTTAAAGAAATGAATGGTAATTATATTAGTCTTGAGGAATCTTAAACAACAAGTGATGGAAATAATCACAAAACATTTTACCATCTATAAAAGATTTAATGATTTTTTTTCCTGAAAACAAAATATTTATGTGGTCAGCCCTGGGAACTAGCCATTGTGAAGACACATTAAGCAGGTGGCCGTGGTACTACTTAGATGCATTCATTTCTATTTTCAGTATTGCTGATAATACGGAAATTCTGCTTTATATTGTAGGAAAATCTGCAAGAATCTAGTCCTGATTCTGTAGAAAGCCGAATTACTCTACTAGCTCCTGTAAACACAGTTCCTGTGTCTCTCTTTCAGTTTTCTCTTTTGTAAGCTGATTAATTCCTTCAGCCATCGGTCCAGTGAAATGGTTTCCAGGCGCACGATTCTCTTCTGATTAAACGGCAGTGTCTATATTCTTTAAATGTACCACTCACTATACACAGAGATGCCTAATGTGTTCATGGGACTTTTACTTCCTTTAAACTGGCACTATACTTCTCTTCATGCCAATTTATACTAGCTTTTTAACATCCAAACCATACCGTTGCTAAACTGAGTATGCATTATTAGAAAAAAATCCTTCTGCATCTTTCATTGTGCTTTTAAGTGTATTGTATCACATCCAATATTTCTTTGATTGGTTGCTTAAACTTCAAAGCTGAAATTTACATTTATCATTGCTCTATTTTTATTAATTTCATTTGGGTATATTTTTCAGCATATGAAACTATTTTTATCACAGTCCTGTCATACAGAATATTAAACTTCCTTCCTAGTTTAAGTCACCTGCATATTTAATAGTTGAACCGAGCTGTTCACAAGTATATTAACATGACAAGCCAAATAAGAGAGAGCCCTTTGACAGTGGCAGTGAGGACCTTTTCTGAGGTGGCAAGCTGTGTCTGTCACAGGGCTTTGCAGACAATTTTCAACCATCCACCTTCTCAAAATCTAATCCAGTCCTCATTTTCTTGTCTTTTGCTTGCAAAAGTCAAGATGTGTTACATTTATAGGATTCCCTTGATTTAGCAATTTCAGATCCCTTTCAAAATACGGGACTGAGGTTCATTTGTTATGGCATATACGATGCAGTAATGTTTTGTATGTACCTTTTATAAATTCATCCATACTTTCTAATAATGAATATTCTCTTGAGGTAAAGAGGAAGAATTCTGATATATAAGAAAAATAATTCTCTCTAAAGTGATTTAATAAAAAGGATCATGTTCATTCTACTTTTTACTTAATATGCTTTTACAAAGTACCTATTGTACATCAGAGTGGACACCACAAAATTGAATAAAATGTGGTTTCTGCCCTCAGAAAGCATTCCGTACAATAGGGCAACAGTACGTGTATACAGCCCTGCAGAATCTAGTAACGGATTGTGAAGATGTAGAAAGTCATTCATGAATTTAGGACAGGAATACACTGATTGTGGTGAACATAGGGGAAAGATCAAGGAAGATTGCCTGTAGAAGTCCAGATGGAACTTGAGAAGATGGAGAAGCTTTTGACAGAGAACAAGGAGTGCTACTAGGAAGAGTTAATAACTGGGCAGAGCACCAGGATCAGGAAGCTCAGGACATGTTTGGGGTGTGTGACAAGTCATGGAATTTGATTGCAGTGTAGGATGCCTGAATGGGAAGATGAGCGAAAGAGGGAGATTGAGGTACTTGAATGTCATGGTAAAACTGGACTTTACTGAACATTAGGAACTCTGAAGGGTTTTGAGCTAAAGGATCATTGTAAGCAAGCTGAATTATAAGACATTCATTTATTCAATCAACGTATATTTTGAGTGTCTAATATTTGCCTTCCCACTGCTGGAGGTGAAATGAGTAAAAGTAGACATGGTCCGTGCCCTCAGGGAATTTAGAAGTAGAAAGATATTAATTAAATAATCACAGCAGTATCAGATTGTGACTGCCACAGGTATGGAATATCACATGGTTCTGTGAGAGTCTGTAAGAGGGAGGCTTCCCTCCTAAAAGAGGTCAGGGAAGGGTTCCCTGAAGAAATAAATTCTCACGTGAGGGCCACAGGATGAGTAGAGTCAGTAACTAGGGGCAGAGGAGAGGGGAAAAGCTCTGCGGGCAAATGTAGCAGCTTCTGCAGAGCTCCTGAGGCCAGGATGGGCAGTGCAAGGGCCTGCGCAGGAGGAGTGGCGGAAGGAATGAAGATGGACAGGAGGCACAAAGTCCCTGCTGTCGAGAGATTCCCATTTAAAGTGGGCCCGTGAAAGAACCAGCAGTTGGTGTGAAGTCCCTCGGAATACTTGGCTGATCTCCACTCTACCTCTCATAACACCAAAAGTTGTTAAATTTTCTTCTTCAAACTTCTCTTACAACTTTCTAATAATTTTCTTCCTTATTTTTACCTAGCATTAGGAAACACAAGGTAAAAACTTGTAGTAATGATCCTTGAGCTCTGTTGGCGTCGGCTGCTGTATTTTAAGTAAAGGTAACTCACCCGTCAGGCATTTTAAGAGGAAACCATGCTAACATTACTCTCTTGATATATAGGGTTGGATGTGTCCAGAACCGGCATCAGAAAGGGAGGACTTGGTCTATTTTGAACATAAGTCATTTTCTAACTTGTGCAAGGAGCACGATGGAGAATTTACTGACGAAGAAGAAAGCAGTGCGCATGCACTAGAGCGGAAGAGCGACAACCCCCTAGATATAGCTGTAAGCAGGCTGTCTGAGTTGGAGCGAAACATTGAAAGGAGGTATCTGAAGAGCCCCTTAAGTACCACCGTTCAGATCAAACTGGATAATGTGGGCACAGTTACTGGCCCTGCTCCTGCACCATCCACTAGTGGTGATGATGACGGGTAGGTTATTGAAATTAACTTGAAAAATTATTGTGCTTCTTTGCTAATTGGAGCCTATTTTCTATTGCCTGTTATCTATGTATCTTCTTGTATGTCTGTGATCCACATGGATCATGCTATTTGCATGGTGCTTTGTAAAAAATGTTTTTTCTTTTGTTACGTGTGTTGATAATCCTGCGAAGTGATCTTACATTTACCTGATTGTGACTAAGCTTTGAGGCACGTAGCCACAGTCTGTGCACTACATCAAATTTAGTTGCTTAAACCTTATACTTATCGGCTGTTACATGTTTCATCATCACTTGGCTTTCAGTGTGTTGATTGTTTCAGATTCGGTAACCGTAAGTGTGGACATGACCTACTTAATTTTTCTGTATTTCAATGCAGAATTGAAGAGGATATTGTTCCCGGTCTCAGGGTGTGGCGATGGGCATTATCAGAAGCTCGCAGTGCTGCCCAGGTGGCTCTGTGCATTCAGCAGTTACAGAAATCCATAGCATGGGAAAAATCCATTATGAAAGCTGTAAGTGTTTTTATTTAAGAAATACTACAACTAATTTACACTGGCCTGTTTTTTTCCCAACCTCCAGATTTTTCTTAATTCTACATTTCTTACTGTCAGAATAATGTATGCTGTACCTGAGTTTTCTTAGTTCCTAAATGCTGTACGGTTTGATACTTTCCTCCTTGTTGTGAGCTTTTTGAAGTACTCTATCAAATGTGTTTATCTTTAATCGCGATTCTCCCTCCTTTAGATATTGTTTATAATTTACTGAAGTTGTCTTCTGTGTTCAGTCAGCATAATAGTTAATTATGTTGTTAATCTAATCATAATAGTTTTTAATGTAAATATTCTGAAGTTGTTAATCCAAATATTCTTTTGCTTCTGTAAACATGGCAGTTGCTAGCATTACCTGTCGTATACATTCATTGCATCCCTAAAATGTTCCTTATGTTTTTATCAATTTTAATTTTTTTAATGCTAAGAAATTCTTAGATAATAAAGAAAATAAGCAGAGAGCTCTTACTTTAACCAATATCATGTATTTGACATCAGATGCAGTTCACATGAAAAGTAGATCTTCTAAGTCTTTTCTCTAATATTTCAAAAATTTTTTTCATCTTCTGTGTTTGAGCCCAGTTAGTCACTATCATGTAGTGACCCCTGTTTTGTACCAGACACCAAATATGTGTTAAATCATGTCTGTGTCCCTTTTGTCTCTTATCACATAGAGAAATATTTATTATACGTAGACTTTTGTGAATTGCTTTACCATTTGCTTTTAAATTATAGATTAGCTTTAACATTCAAACATTTGACATTTGTCTGCATGAATGACTGGAAGTAAGATTACTCAACAATAGTCATTCCCGAAAGAAAAGAAGTGAGCCTTAAATAATTTAGCACTCTTTCCTTCATTCTCATCTCTGTGCTTATATTACTGAAGGCCTTATTCATTCTATATAAATAAATTCGGTTTCTTCTGTATTTTTTCAGTTCTTCCTAAAATGTCCACAGAATAGTGAATCTGCAGTTTTCACAATGTCCTCAGATTTTGGTCTTTCCCCATGTAGACTAGAATTTACCATGAGTTTTAAGACAGTGTCCAGTTTATCTGGTAGCATTTCTTACCAGATAAAAATATTTTCTTGTAAAAACTATTAAAATCAGTTTTAAAGCCACTTTAGACAAATGTGTTTGGTGGAGTCTAGGCTATAATGATCCAAAAATATTGAATTGCTACAACACAATTAAATTTAAATGGTTATTTTACTCATCCACCAAGAGAATCATCACAATGTGGTCAGTTTTGTTATAACCTTTACACAAAAAAACAAAACTGGTACCAAAAGCTGCTTATTTGTAGTAGACTTACTTCCTACAATTTACAGAATTTTTTCTGTTTTTGGAAATTCATAACCTTTTCCAGATTATTAATACGCATTTCTCATTAACACCATCTCTCATAATTCTCTTTTTAATGTTCAATAATCCAGTATTTGCTGTGAAACTACCTTAAAAAGAAGGCAGAGTTTCATGGTCAGGATGAATGAGTGCACTGTAACCTTTAGTTAGATGTAACAGTGCCCGTAATAATCCTCGTAAGTCCTAGCAGAATGTTTAAGTGCTCAATGCCTTTAGAAGTACCCATTTGCCAGACACCAGCCTTACCAGGAAGGAGCTGGCATAATTTGCCTCTAGATAATTTTCTGTCCAGGGTGTTCTTCATATTGTTGCTAATATTAAACAGTAGGCAACGTCTACTATTTTTTACTGTAGCAGCAAAGGAATTAAAACCAATATTAATACATTTGCTCTAACATATTGTGAGCTGTTTACTGTGATTTTTCAAAAGTGATATGAGCTTGCTATCTGTCACCCTTTCCTAATAAGTGTCAGAAAATAATTTTATTTTTAAATGAAAAATGTGCGAAGTAAAACAGACTTCATGGTATTTTTAGTATATTTAGAAAACAATTAACTTAATATTCATGAATTAAATCTGTTGTTAGAGGGGTTGAAATATAACCTTCCAAATGTTTTGCAGTGAGTATTTTTACAATAGAACGTGTAATGATGTAACTCAGTTTTGGAGAAATAATACCATATTTAGTGGTATGGTATTAGGAAGTGTCATAAAATAAAACTGTTGGAACATTAAACTGCAGCTTTTGCTCTTAGTACACATGCCAATTTCAGTATGACACATGTATCTCATATAGTTGGTAGGTATTTACTAAATTGAATAGTTTTCTATTTGCCATTTTGATAAGATTCTTAAGCTATCATTAGTGTACATACTGTGTTATATAAGACTGTTTAGACTTTGTGGATTAAGACTTAGTGTATTGAAGTTAAGTTTGAATAGTTAAGCTATTTTGCTTATAAGAATCTATGAATACGTAACTTTCAATTCGTATAAATAACTTATAGTTTAAGTCTTTTCATTATTTGAAAATACTGGTTGCAGGATATTCTCTACTGTGACGGAGTATAAACGAAGTGTCAAAATATATAATGTTAGTATTTACCATTTTTTAAAGGCATCTTGAAAGTTTTGACTGTCCAAGTTCCCTCCTTTCCCTTTGTGAAACTTGTTATACAGGATATGTATGCATGGGAAAAAAAGCATTGCCTTTACAGATTTTAAAGTTCTTAATGGTATTAGAAATTTGTCAAGAGAGAAATTTTACTTTTATTTCTGGAAAATCTATGACTTCTTAAATTATTTGGTTTAATTTTTATATAAGTTTTTTTCCCTTAGAAATCATTTTGTAGGGTCCATTTTCTGCACTTGTGTCATCTGTTTGATTTTTGTTGATTTTCCCAAGTTTCCTGGGTTGGACATGTTTGATTTTTTAACCAATCACAAATGGGTTGACAATTTTAGTCAAAATATAGGAATATCCTTTTATTACACATAGTTCTGATACTAATACAAGTTTCCTAATTTTGATCTTGAAAATTACTCTAACTCATTTCTTTCTCAGGAGATCATGAGGATGCTAAGATAAGGAAAAAATGAAATGTATTAAAAAATTACACACCCTGTATTAAAGCCATTCATTGCTTTATGGGCTCTAATGTCATGTTAATTATTTCCTATGTTAATGTGTACATGCTTTGAAAGTGTGTACAGGCATTCAGCCTCTAGCTTTGTTCTTTGCAGTGTACCTGAAATGTGCATTTACCCCAACTAAACTGCTCACCCCGTCATGTGGTCCCTATCTGTGTAACGAGAGATACATAGATGTGTATGGCTACTGTATATTTGTTAGCAAGCAGAATGTTGATTACTAATATGAATTAGGAATTATGGTGTGTTTAATATCCCAGTAACTGTTCTTCATAATAGTATTGATTTTAAATGATTTTTCATGTTTTATAGTACTGCCAGATCTGTTGAAAGGGCGATAATGAAGAGCTGCTCCTCCTTTGTGATGGCTGTGACAAGGGCTGTCATACGAACTGCCATAGACCTGAGATTACAGCTATACCAGGATATACAGATATACAGGACACTGGCAGTATCCATGTGGTATAGCTGTAATCTTAGGTCTATGGCAGTACATATGACGGCCCTTGTCACATATAAGAGGGATCGGAAACTGAACCTTTTAATGGCCAGATCAAAATAGAGTTACAGAGTTTTGTGAGGATTTTTTTGAGATAGAATTCACATAAAATTCACTTTTTAGATGTGCAATTCAGTGGTTTTTAATATATTCAGTTACATATGATCACCACTATTTAACTCCAGAACATTTTCATGACCGTAAAAAAGTTTCCTTGTACCCATTAGTTGTCACTCTCCCCTTCTCCCTCAGCCTTTGGCAACCACTACTCTACCTTCTATCTCCACAGATTTCTCTCTGCTGGTCATTATATATAAACGGAATCATAAAATAGTTTGCCTTTTGTATCTGCCTTCCCTTAGCACAGTAGTTTCAAGTGCTAAAGGGAATGGTCTGGAAAGGAAAAGAGGCAATGGGCAGGTGGGTGTTTGGGACTGAGTTTCTGGAAAGGTAGTTGCCAGTAGTGATGAGGTCAGGAGAGTAAACAGGGAGAAGAGTGCCTGACGGAGGGGACATCTAGTAAAGAGTCTGGCCCTCAGTTCATGCTGCCCCTTACACCTCTTACTCCTTACTTTATAACTCGGCCAACTCATTTTTTGCTATATTATCATATTGCTTTAACCAATAGGTATGAGCCTTCACACTTCTAATTTAAATGTGACTGGCAAGAGACTTAAAATGTATATGCTTATTATCAGACTGCGTTCATACAAAAACCCCTCTCTCGGTGCCATGCTCAGTGCCCCTCCCTAAGCCAGTTCCCGTCTTGTGCCTCAGATCCCGCCCCCTTGTTCTCTTCACCTGCATCAGCATCTCGTCCTCCCCTGGGTTCTTCTCCTTAGCTTCACTTCTCCTGCATCCACTTCCCGCATTTCTCTCCTTTCCTTTACAGAATAACTCCTGTTGGACAGCTTTGTTCTGATTCTCTCGGACTTCTCTTCTCCAAGTCGCTCTGGGACTCTTTCTAGTCAGATTCTCACCTTCACAGCTTCTCTGAAAGTGCTCCTATCGTGGCCATTCGTCAGTCTGGGGATCAGTGCTTAGGCCTCACCTGACCCACCCATCAGTTCCAGAGCACACCCTCCTTGCAACCCTGTGTTCACTTGGCTTCTAGTACCATACTTGGTTTTCTTTCTGCCTTTGCTCCTTTTCAGTTTCCTGTGCTGGTTTTCTTACCTTCTTGATCGATAAGCATTGGAGTGCTTTCTTAGCTTCAGGGTTATCATCTGTAAAGTGGGATAGCATCTGCCTGGCGGGGTTTGTAAAGATCAAATAAGTTCACGAGTGTAAATATTTTTATGAATTTAAAGTTCTGTGACACATTTATATTAATGTGTATGGTATTTTAGACTGTTTTACAGAATAGCAGAGGGTCTCACGTGGCATCATATTTACTAAGTTGCTTTCTTATTACGTGATCATCTTTGTCATCTATAGTCAACTATAGTTTAATAATAACCTTTATTGGTTGTACATGAATTATCTTTTAGTTTAGTCACAGTGAAGCTATAGAAAGTTTCTCTAATACTTTATGAATTACTAACAAATTAGGGTTTTAAGTCCTGGGGTATCATCTGGTAGGCTATAGGAGATTTCTGTTCCGATAAATTTGGTTAAATAATATTCTGGCTCTCTCTCATTCAGGGTATAGACCAGGAGATGTAAAGATCTATAACCTCATTCCAGCCCTTCTATGTAAATACAGCTTTCTGAGCCTCTTCCCTCTTCTTAGTTTTTTAAATGTAGTGAATTAGATGTTATATTTCTTGTAGCAATGAAAAATAAACATTCTATTTTGATTTATAAGGATTTTTAAAGTTAAATTTTAGAAATATCTTCCTAGTTAATTCATGGTTATTTACAAATTTTTATGCTGTATACCTTGTACTCCAATGGCTATTTCTATACACATTATTGTGGTTAAGTATTTTTATCCTGTGTGTATGTGCATATTAATGCCAAGATATATACATAGAATCAAAAAGCCTTCGTATTCGTATCAAAAAGTATACGTATTTATACACACTCACAGAGACACACACACACGAGAAGTTTCAAAGTCCAGTGCCTATGAAAGCCACACAAATAACACAGAAGAGTTGAGACTATGGCAGACAGGGAAGTCATGCCCCCACTTAAGTGTCAGTCATCACTCAACTCCTGCCAATTGTTGTCATGTAGACATGTAGGTCCAGTGTTCTAGGATCTGCCAATATTTCAAGATTATGGATCTTTATGCATGTCCTCACAAATGTTAAATGTTGGCAACAAATTCAGAACTTTTACAAGCATTATGAGCCAAACATAGTAACAACACATGCTGTGGGCTGTTTACGGTCTGTGAGCCACCGCTTTACAACTTCTGATACATAAATGTACAAAAACAAATATGCGATGGTATGTACAATCTGATAGGTCCTGCTTAAGACATACTGAAGGTCCTCTGTGCATTCTAACAAGGTAGAAAGGGTGCAAGGGAAATATCTCTGTCTAATAAAGTAATCAGGTAACTGAATAAAAGCTTGTTTTTAAAAGTGTATGTGCACAATCTAATGAAGTAGTCTGACAAGTATCAATAATTAAAGAAACAAAAAGAGACTTTATTACCATTTTGTAACAAAAGTCTTTGGATTCTGTGGTTTAAATTTCACATTTTCTTACTGTGAGTATTGTTAGAAAATGATCTCAAGTAACATCTTAGTTCAAATAGGAACTAGAAGCGTTAGCCCATTGTTCATGAAATGTTCTTTTTATGTAAGACAACTATTCAGTCTTACTTAATCTTAATTAAATGGACATTTTCCTCATTATATATTCAGCATTCTCTTCTCTTTTTTTTATGATTTGGGGGTTCTAAAAGCTCAGTATAGTATGAAAACTCAATCGGATTTTATTGAGTAAAGATTAATAAACTAAATGGAGAAGAGACTTAGTAAAACATTTTAATTATTTCCATCAGTGCAAGAGGTAGTGATTCTTTGATATGATATGGGAAAGGTGTTAGATTTATAGTTTGCCTTATTTTAATCCATTAAAATAACTCCTTAATTATGCATTTAACATCCCAATAGAGTACCAAATAATTGTAATTGCTTAAAAGCAGTTTTTAAAAAATGTTGGTAAAAGAATCATGAAATCCTCAAGGAAATTGTTACGAAATACTCTAAAGTAATGTTTTCCGCCAAGTTCAGTTCAAGAATATAGGCAACATTTAATTAGGGCTAGACTGAATATCTAACTCCACATTCTAAGATTTTTATTTCAAGATTTCTTAACAGTCTGAGTAAGGAGTAAATAATTTTCTAGAAGAGGATAAACGCTGTTCTAAAGAATCAAAACACAAACCATATATTACCAGTGACCTTGCATATTTCTCTTCTTTGATCTGTTATATTCATTGTAACTTTAATTCTCAAAATAGATGCTTATTTCCCAATTTCTAAATTGGGGGATGTTGGGAGGAGGCTGGGTACTCATTGTTACATCGATGTGCTGCCTACAAATTGTTAGACTGCATAAGGGCCACATTGGGATTCGTTTGTTTTTTTCCATATACTTTCAGAGCTAGAATGACCTTACCAACTGAGTGACTTATCTTCTTCTACAGATAAGCAAACAGAGCCTCACAGATATTTTTTTACAAAGTTCCATAGCTAATTACTGACAGAGCATAGCTGGCATTCATACACTTAAATTCCAAAGATGATCTATTTTATGCTATTTCTTTACTGTTTTCCCCAAAAACATCTTTTTTTTTTTCTTCTCCTCATCTTTAATAACACTGCTTTGTTCACACCTGGGAACCACAAGTTTCTGGAACTCTCTTCTTAACAGCAAATGCTTTTCTCAGAAAAATAACAGTTTCCGGAAGATATGACCGTTTATAAAAGACTTTTGTTCCTATTTGACACTTCATGAGCCTTATTTCATGTTTCGGGTACCTTTTTAATAACCTCCTCAACTTTCTTATTAGTATTCTCTATATTTCTATGTATATTCACCTTTGTTCTTAATTATATTGTGCTCTAAAGGATAGTCTTTATATTCCTTCCATTAGTGACATTCAGTTCATTCAAAAGAATAGTATCTTTGATTCGTTCAAAGTCTAAAGGAAAACTGCTAAGTTCTGTAGCACCAAACATGGTGCCGTGAGATCAACATCTTCGAGTTTTAAGAATTCTTTAGAGTTTTCATGCATCATTAGATTTTAGCCTAGTATTATCGGAGATCAAATTCATAGATCTCTTGAAAATAATAAAACTATCAACTTTTTGGGTGAGAAAGAGTATTCTTTTTGTTTATTCTGTCAGATTTTCATAATTTAAAATAATAGAAGGGCTATAGAAAGTTATTTTCTTATACCTCATATATTATTTTTTTAATTAAAGGCAAGTTCACTGAAAAGGGGCCGCAAAAACAGAAAAAGGAAAATAGAGGAAAACACCTGCGGTACTGGAGTAAAACAAGAACGCTGTACTCGTGGAAAGAAACTGAAACAGGACAACTCTGACCCGACTCTTGGCAGGTATTCTTTCTGTTCCCCTGTCCTATATGTTCATAACACCCCACTGTATTTGTTTAAAGACCGTCCACCATATTAAAGGTGACTTTTTGACTGTGTAAATAGGAACTTTCCTATGTAATGTAAACTCTGTACTATAAGTAAACGTATCCTTTCATCTTTTTTTATGAATTAATTTGCATTGTCTTTGAAAGAGAATGAAAGCTAAACTTTTACTAAAGGTAGATAACTCTAAAGCATGGATATTGATTTCAAACATTATTTTCTCTCGTACAAGCCTTACTAAAATGCAAACTCGTCTCAATAAAGACATGAAAAAAAGAAAAATAGAAGAAAACACCTTCACTAACTTACCAAACCAGGAAAGCTTTAATTCTGTAAAGAAAAGGAAGCAAGACCACTCTGACCTGACTCTTTCCAGGTATAATTTTTGTTCCCCTGTCCTATATATTCATAACATCCCATTGTATTTGTTTAGAAACCTTCCACCATACTAAAAGTGACTTTATGACCGTTTGTGTAAATAGGAATTTTCCTATGTAAAGTCCACTCTGTACTATAAGTGTATTCTTTCATGTGTTTTTATGAATTAATTTGCATTGTCTTTACTTGGAAGAGAATGAAAGCTCATCTTTTCCTAAAGGTAGATAACTAAAGCATGGATAGTGATTTCAAACATTACTTTCTCTTGTACCCTTACTGAAATGGACAGTCATGAAGATGCACGGCCTTTTGTAGAACTGCCGGAGTGCAGCACACGGAGTCGTCTGCGTTTCCGCCTCAGGGATGGAAGACACGTTTTTATTAAAAGTGCGTAAGCAGCTTTATAATAACATGTCTGGTATCTGGGGGTCTCGTCAACAAGAAATAAAGTGGTTAAACACACACACAGAGCAGTCTTTCAAGAATGATCATTTTCTTTTAAACAAATACAATATCCCTGAAAAAAGGAAAGCGTGGTGTGCATATTGGCTACTTTGGGCTGGTGTTTTCATCACTGGTGGTACATACTCAGCAGGAGCAGCTGGGCAGGAAGTAGTGGGCATGGTATGAAAATGGCAGTTGGTCCAGTACTAATTGTCACTGTACGTGTGGGTATCATTTGTTCTGTGACTGACTTGCACTCGAGGTGCCCTAGGGTGAGTGTATCCTCAAGCCCCTGGCACGGTTCTCCTCAAATAACCAAAGTCCTCCTAAGCCTCTGCTGCCACCCAACTACAGGTATCCACAGCATACTTTCATTCGGATGCACGAGGCCTTCGCCGTAACCGTCATCATTTCTGTCCTGGTTGCTCTGTAGATTATAGATCCCGGGCCGACCCTCAAGTTTGTATTTCGATTGCCATTCAAGTGGTAATCAATGAATGATGACCAATGAGTGCTCTACTGTTAAACCCAGGATATCATCCATGGGAAATAATATGTAGAGAATAAAGTAATATTTATTTAGTTGTTAACCATAGTGCAAATCAAGTGAAAGTTATGTGTGGGTATGGGGATATCTTGAACTCAGAAGAATTAAGTTATCATAAATGCACAGTGATCTCTTTTCCTGGTTTCAACCTCAAAATGAAATTTGTTAAAAGCACTAATTTTAAAATGAGGGTATCTAATCTGCCTTTGGTACCTTATGCACCCCCTCTGTTCTCCTTTTTCCATTTCTTCCACCCCCAATACCTTTTCAAAATATTTAAAATCCTATTCATTTAGCCTCTCATTAAACACATCCTCAACATGGAAATCTGATATCAATCATTTACTCCTTATTGTAAGTTTTCTTTGTGGGCTTCTTTCAACGTTATTTTTATCTTAAGTATTTCCATTTAAGAAATGAAAGAAGTTTGTGTTGTTAAAATAATTCAATTTCAACTGGAAGTTAAGGGAGGTATTTAAGAGAATCAAAATTTTCCTTCCAGAGAAATATGACTGTCATACAACACAGGGAAACTAGTAGAGCCTTATCTACTAGGAATTTCACTTCAATAAGATCTCTTAGGCTTGCTTGAGCCATTTTATAACTCTACCTTTAAAAAAAGACTTTTTTTTTTTGGTATCACTAATCTACAGTTACATGAAGAACATTATGTTCACTAGGCTCCCCCCTTCACCAAGTCTTCCCCACACACCCCTTCACAGTCACTGTCCATCAGCATAGTAAGATGCTGTAAAATCACTACTTGTCTTCTCTGTTGTACATCCCTCCCCTAGCCCCCCCCCCACTGCACATGCTTATTATAAGGCCCCCTTTCTGTTTCACCACCCATCCTCCCCAGTCCCTTTCCCTTTGGTTTCTGTTAGTCTGTTCGTGGGTTTTGTGATTCTATTGCTGTTTTGTTCCTTCAGTTTTTCTTTGCTCTTATACTCCACATATGAGTGAAATCGTTTGGTTCTTGTCTTCCTCTGCCTGGCTTATTTCTCTAAGCATAATACCCTCTAGCTCCATCCATGTTACTGCAAATGGTAGGATTTGTTTTCTTCTTATGGCTGAATAATATTCCTTTGTGTATATGTACCACATCATCTTTATCCATTCATCTTCTGATGGACATTTAGGTTGCTTCCAATTCTTGGCTATTGTAAATAGTGCGATAAACGTAGGGGTGCATCTGTCTTAAAAAAAAGACATTTTTTTTAAAACTTCAACTATATACAATTGAGGTAATTCCCCTAATTTCCTTGAGCCCTTCAATTTCCTTCCCCCATATATAGATAACTTTAATGTCTTCCCAGTCAACCTTTTATATATTTGTTTAGCCACATGTATCTTTAAAAATATGTAGTGTGAAATGCTGGGCATAGAAGTCACAGGGCATAAATCTGTAAAGAAGTAAAAAGCTAACCTTTTCAAGGAATATTGCTTCTCTCTCACTTACCAACTTTACATTTCCCTGTATGGCCCCGGAAGATGACTGGTTAGCCAGAGACGGGTAAGATTCCTCAAGGGAGGAACAACCTAAGACAGGCACAGTCGCCGGGGGGCCATCAGGTGAGAAATTGGGGATCAACAGAGGTGAGGCTTAGAACCTCACCCCCCGTTTTGAGAGAAATCTGCATCCGTGGATGTTTTGTTGCCCTTGTCTAGCTTGGATTAATATTTAGTCTATAGGCACAGACCTGATCATCTACATTTGCCCTCTTACAGCACTGAACTGTGTTTTCCACCTTTATCTTGCATCTACCTACCACTTCAGCATTTTATTAAAAAAAGAAGAAGGGAGAAATGTGGGATTCACATATAAATGAAGTATAAAAATCAATCGAATAATCATATCTGACTTGATTGTTTATAGTTCATGATGCGTGATGAAAACTGAAAGTTTGTGTGATATGACTGCCCTTGCACACTGTTCACCATGTAAGAACTTATTCACTATGTAAGAACTTGTTCACCATGTAAGAACTTGTTCGTTATGCTTCAGAAGATTGGAGACTTTTGAGAATTAGGCTTGGGGTTAATCAATGATTGTGCATTGAGTCCCCTATACAGAATTTTATTGTTAACAACCATTTGATCAATAAATGAGAGATGCCCTCTCAAAAAAAAAAATAAATAGTGTCAGTACCAAATGATTTCCCTCATTTGTGGAGTATAACAACGAAGCAAAACTGAAGGAACAAAAGACCATCAGACTCCAAGAAGGAACTAGTGGTTACCAGAGGGGGAAGGGGTGGGGGCGGGGTGGTGGGGAGAGAGAGAGGAGGGGGATCGAGGGGGTATTATGTTTAGTACACATGGTGTGGGGTGTCACGGGGAAAATAGTGTAGCACAGAAGGCATATAGTGAATCTGTGGCATCTTACTACCCTAATGGACAGTGACTGCATTGGGGTATGGGTGGGGACTTGATATGAGTGAATGTAGTAACCACATTGTTTTCATTGGAAACCTTTATGAGTATATCAATAACCTTAAAATTAAAAAAAAAAAAAAGTGTGAAGGATATATGTACATGCAATGTTTTTAGACTTATCAGTTGCATTATACTAGAAACCTCGTTCTGTTTTTGTTTCAAGTTGAATAAAATATATAAATCTAGTTAATGACTTTGATGCTGTAAGGTACTCCATCACAGGGATATATCACATGTAACATCCAGATTTCTCTAGGAATGCAAACTTAAGTTTTCTGCAGCTCCTTGTCACTGCAATGACTTCTCATACATGTCATATGTGGACTCATGGGTAGAAGCCAGTTATCAAAATGGTCCCAAATGATTCTCACCTTCTGGTATTCATGCCCTGGTGTAATCCTTTTCCACACTGTATCACGGTTAGCCAGGATGACCGGCATAATATGGCAGAGTGATGGCAGGTAAATTCCCAGACTAGGTTATAAAATATGCTGTTGCCTCTACCTTGTTCTCTTGGATCACTTGGCTCTCAGTGAAACCAACTACGGAGAACGAAGAACTGCACCAACTTGGAAGCCATGTGACTGTGGCATTTTAGAAGTGGATCCTTCAGCCCAAGACAAGCGTTCGTTCAGATAACTGGAGCCCAAGACAACATCTGGACTGCAACTTGCTGAGAGATCCTAAGCCACACAACCCAGAAAAGCTCCTCGTAAGGTTTATTTTCTGTTTTTCAGTATAATTGGCATGCAGTATCCAATGACACGCATATCTCAGAGACAATGCCGGTTCAGTTCCACACCACAATAAAGCATCTCAAGCAAGAAAGTGAAATGGATTTTTTGGTTTCCCAGTGCATATAAAAGTTACCTTCACACTATAGTCTCTTAAGTGTGCAATAGCATTATGTCTAAAAGCCTGTGTACATAACTTAAAAATACATTGTTGCTGAAAAATGCTAGCCATCATCTGACCTTTCAGTCACTTGTGATCCAAGGTCACCATAACAAATACAATAATAATTTAAAAGTGAAATACGATGAGAATTACCAAAATGTGACACAAACATCAAGTGAGCAAATGCTGCTGGAAAAATACCAATAGACTTGCTCAACTCAGGATTGCCCCAAAACGTCAATGTGTGAAAACCACAGTATCTGCAAAGTGCAATAAAACAAGGTGTGCCCATAGTTTAGGGTGTATATCATAATGTTTCAATGTTTTTATATATTGCAAAGTGACCTCCAAATGTCTAGTTACCGTCTGTCACCATACAGTTATTAGAATATTAGTATATTCCCTCTGCTGAACCTTACATCCTCATGACATGTATATTTTGTAACTGGAAGTTACCTCTTAATCCCTGTCACCTGTTTCACCCACTACCCACTGCTCCCTGCACTGGTAACCAACAGTTTGTTCCTTATCTATGAGTCTGTTTTGTTTTACGTTTGTATTGTTTTTTTAGTTTCCACATACAAGTGAAATATGGTATTTGTCTGTGTCTGATTTATTTCACTTACCATATTACCCTTTAGGTCCACCCATGTTGTCACAAATGGCAAGGTTCCATTCGTTTCTATTGGTGAGTAATCGTCCTTTGTGTAAATTTATCTTCTTTATCCAATTATCTACTGATGGATAATTAGGTGGCTTCCATATCTTGGCTATTGTAAATAACGCTGCAGTGAACGTGGGGGTGCATATCTCTTTGAATTGGTATTTTGGATTTTCTTTTTTTAAGTTTTTGAGGGACTTCCATAATGTTTTCCTTAGTGGCTGCACCAACTTACATTCCCACCCACAGTGTACGAGGGTCAGGTGGTATCTCATTGTGGTTTGGATTTGCATGCTCCTGATGATTAGTGATGTGGAGCATCTTTCCTTGTGCCTGGTGGCCATCTGAATTTCTTCTTTGGAGAATTGTCTCTTCATATCCTCGGCCCACTTTTTAATCGGGTTATTTGCTCTTTGGGTGTTGAGGCTGTAACATTTCCAGAACATCTTGCCTGGCTTTAGTATATCTGCATATCAATAGGGGTCTGAGGTGGAAAGAAGTATGGCTTTAGTGCATTTGCATCTTTCCTGGGGTGGAGAAGTTCATCTCCATATCAATGGGTGATTACCTGGGCAACAGAGGGCTTATCTGTACCTGAGAGGTGAGAGGGAAGGGGGGTGTTGTGGCTGCTTGAGCAGAGAAGAGAGACGGCCAGGGACTGCAGTTTGTGAGCAATAAACGGGTTTTAAACTTTATTTCTCCATTTAACTGATTTTGGTTTTTAGGCGTATTTTGCCCGGGGATTTCCTTTGCCCAGACTTACAAATGGTCAATATAGTCTTTTGGTATTTAAGCTAATACATTAGAGATCAGCAAGGTGAGAATCAGCAGGCAAGTCATTACATGATTAGGGAATTAGACCAAACCTCTGTGGTAAACAGATTACAGCTTGACCTGAACATCATAATTTTCTACCACAAGCAATCTAACAAATACCATTTCCAATGATAAACCTCCATGTCTTGAGGTGGACACAATAAGAAAACCCAAACCTTTCAATATTACCTAGAAATTTTTGTCCTAACCAAACAGACTTATAAACACATTTTAAAAAATGAAAACATACAAAATAAGTATAGATTCAATTAAAAATACTTAGTACCAGGGTATGTACGTGTTTGCTAAATCTCTCTTGTCTTTCTAAGTGAAGGCTAATGGTTATTAAGTACTTAACAGTCTCAAAAGCAATAGCTTCCTCAGAGGCCCCTGCTATTGACATGAAGTCTCATTTTAACTTTCAAGGCTAAGTTCAAGATATCTGATGCTTGTAATTTTCTTAATCCACTAAATGACATAGAGAAGTTTATTTGGATGTGAACATTACATTAGACAGTTTTTGATTATTCAGCTAAATATCAGGTAACATTTCCTCACAGCGGTAATAAAAAGGAGAGTGGAGAGGAATCTTGGAGTGATGGCTACATTATGGCATAGACTATGGTGATGGTCATGGATGTAGATGTACAACTCAAAAGGCTGTACACATGAAATATGTACAGCTTTTTGTGTATCAATCATACCTTCATAATGTTTTTGTTTTTTTTTAAAGAGCCATTTTTAAAAAGCAGGTGCTTGGAAAGTAACACGGTTTGCTTCACTGAATGGACAAATGGCCTTGCTGGAGAGAGATGTCTAAAACTGCATCCACTTACAAGGGTCAGAATGCACCAGCCCAAGGCTGCATGGCACCAACAAGGGACCTTGGCCTTACTTCTGGATGCTGGTGACTTAAGAGTCCTTCTTGTTTCTCCCCACCCCTATATACCTGTTGTCACTGGGACCACCGAAATTGGATTTAGGGAGAATTACAGTCCTGTTTTCTTCTTATGGCTGAATAATATTCCATTGAGTATACATGCCACCTCTTCTTTATCCATTCATCTACTAATGGACACTTAAGTTGCTTCCATATCTTGGCTATTGTAAAAAGTGCTGCAATAAACATAGGGGTGCATATATCTTTTTGAATCTGAGAAGTTGTATTCTTTGTGTAAACTCCAAGGAGTGGGATTCCGAGGTCAAATGGTATTTCTCTTTCTAGTTTTTTGAGGAACCTCCATATAGCTTTCCTCAATGGCTGAACTAGTTTACATTGCCACCAGCAGTGTGGGAGGGTTCCCCTTTCTCCACATCCTCACCAGCATTTGTTGTTATTTGTGTTTTGGATGGTGATGATCCTTACTGGTGTGAGGTGATATCCCATTGTGGTTTTAATTTGCCTTTCCCTGATGATTAGCAACATGGATCATCTTTTCCTGTGCCGGTTGACCATCTGAATTTCTTCTTTGGAGAACTGTCTCTTCATATCCTCTTCCCATTTGTTAATCAGGTTATTTGCTTTTCGGGTGTTGAGGCGTGTAAGTTCTTTATATATTTTGGGTGTTAACCATGGGTTATTCGCTTCTGATGCCCCTGCCACCTCCCACTTCTCTGCTATCCAGCCCAGTACCTTCAGGGAGTGAGGAATGGGTGCCAGTGGGCATGGGACTCTGTGCTGGGGCCCAGTATCATGAGTTTGCAAATGTAAAATAAAGGAATGAATGAATGAATCTCCTGTATTTTCTTTTTACAATTTAAATTAACATCCTTCCAAATATGTAAAAATGGGGGTGTTTTAAAAATACAAACAGCAGATAAAAAGTATTCCACATCTGTTAATTTCTATAATGATTCACAACTTTTTTCAGATATTCAAATGGCATTTTATGTCCTTAAATATTATTTTATACATTTGTTCACATAGGCACTGTATTTTTGTTGCATTTATTCCTAAGTGTTTTTCCCAATTAAAAAAAAATTCAAACCTACAGAAAAAAGGAACACCTCATTTACCCTTCATCCTGGACTGATCAGTTGTTCACATTTTGCCATATTTGCACACCATCTCTCTCTTTCTCTTACAAAGCATTTTGAAAGTAAGTTTCCGAAACTGGATCACTCCACTCCTAAAAAATTCTGCATGTGGTAAAAGTGTAAGATAAATTTTAGCCGGAATAAGCCGGTGAAGAGAGGTAACAAAGGGCCAGGTAGTTTACTTGAGTGCAACTCCCGGGTGATGTTCCGCGGTCTGGGTATTACAGGCCGGGGAAGTCACACCTGGTCAGGGAGGTGGGGGCTTGTAAGGGGTTAGGAGGGGGAGGAGTGGGCAAGCTATACTAGGGAGCGTGGAGAGGTATGATTGGCTAAAGGTGACATAATAGACTAGAAACTTTTTTCCTTCCAAGAGGGAGGGGGCTGACATCCGCATCTTAGTTGGCCCATCAGAAGGATGGAATTCAGGGAGAGCTGTCCCCTTTCCATGTAAGGCATGGACCTTGGGGTCTGGTCTGTTCTCCCCCTATGGCATCTCTCTGTTCTGTTTGCATGTCCTTGTTTTTCCTTCCTCCAGCCTAACATTATACACTTGAAACCAATATAATATTGTATATCAACCATAGTCTAATTTTAAAAGAATGGACTTTAACTCTGAGGTAATAATGGGCACAGGAGGATTTTTAAAAACTCATTTCTGGCGTTCTAACACTGCTTTATTTATTAATGTCATAGCTGCAGGAAATGGAATGTCCACTGCTACTAGAACTCCAGTCAGACACTAAATAAACCATGACAAGCCTAGAGATGAAAAGAAAAGTCAAGTGTTATAAAGAAACCTTGATTATAAAGGAATGCCAGTGATGCCGGGGTTCTTGTTCCCGAAGCCGAAGAATGAGCTTCACAAACACTCAAGGTAGGAGAGCAAAGTACAGGCTTTTATATAGAAATAAAGTGAGAGAATAGAGCTCCTAGCTCACACCAGGAGGGGATAAGAGAGCCCGTAGTGGTGCATTGTCTAGGGGGTTTTATAGGCAGTTGAGGATTTTTTGAGAACATGATAAAAACTTAGGGGTGTGGACTTGCATCACCTGCCCTGTCCTCAAGGTGGGCTCGGTCATAGTCTGATTGCCAGGGCTGACAGCGGAGTCATGGGTTATGAACACTCAGACACTCCAGGCCAAGTTGCTCCTGGCCTTTTGACCTTTAACTCATCTCACTGAAGATGTCTGTATTCTTAGGTATCTTTCGCTCGAGAATTAGTGTGACCTTGACCTCCCTGCATAACGCTTAACAGAGTTTCAATGGGGACTTCTTTGCCCATTGTTACATTGCTCTGACTGTAAATTTTCTGCCCTGCTTTTCCCAGAGGACCTCACCCTACTCTGACTACACCCACCATCCCTGTCTCAGCAGTATAGTTCCACAGAACTTGTTATTTTCAGCAGAACATTTTCTTGTTGGAGTCACCTGATTTCCTGCAGAGCATACCACTCTCTATCATTGATCTTTGTAATGGCGATCCTAAGGATCCACACTCTAATTTCTTTTTTCTACAGCATCAAGGAAAACTTAAATTATGTTTATTATGATTTCTACCTCCTCTATCAATCAAAATTTCTTGGAAAGTCTTTAAAAAAGTATACTTGGATAACCTATTAATGCAGTGGAAAATGAGAAAGAGTGCCATGATCAGGAAGCTAAAACTGAGAAATTCTTGAAAGAGGGAAAACAGACAGGGTCACATTTATAGAGAAACAAGTCTAGAGGGAACCTTCTCCAAAACAGGGGCAAGAGAGAACTTCTATAAAAGTGTAGGGCACGTCCTGGAGGAATAAAGTTACCAGGAGAGGCCCCGGGGACAATCAGGTGATTCAGGAGCAAGGATGCTTGGAGCAGATGGACCAGTTTCTGCTTGGACTGAGCAACAGACAGCAGTGACCTTTGCTGTAAGGAGAAAGCAAACACTGTCGGTTCTGGGCATCAAGAGACAGCGAAGTTCCCCCAAAGCTAATGAACTTACCTGTAAACTACCAAAATAGTTTTTCTAATACTATTGGAGTATTATCACCGTCTCCCCCATAGTCCTCATCTGCAAGCTTGTATCCATAAACAAAGATCCTCAAAAGCACAGAGAGACAAAACAGAAAGTCACTACACATTTGAGGAAACACACCATGAAAGAAGAAAGAAATGTAATAAAAAGAGCTAACACTTAAGGAAGCAGCTAATAGAGCAAGCAGGAAAGCCTCAAAAATGAGTATAATGGTATCCTTAAAAAGACTCAAAAGGCCGTTTGTGTTCATTAGAAAGAAATAACACAAGTTCTGGGCAATGAAAAGCAGTTCGCCTTCCTCCGCTACAGCCTCCTGCCGCCGCCCAGTGCTCACTGGGCTCGTTTGTTGCACATCAACTACTTCCTTTAAAGGAGCAGCTGAGGAGGGGCTGGTGCACACCCAGGCCAACAAAAAGCCCCAGGAGGCAGTTAAACGGCAGAGCGATTTTTCCTAATCACATCTGATAGCATTAACCCCCTCTGTTTAAAACTGTTTAATGATTTACAGATACTCTGAAGACAACACCTGAAGTTGTTGGCATAGGCCTGAAGCTGCCGCCTGAGCCAGCTGCTCTCCTCCTCCGTCCGAGCTTGCCGCAGGCTCCTCTCCGCCCCTCTGCCCCTCTGCCCCTCACACTCTCTGCTGGGCCTCCCTGTATTGCGTCTTCTACCTGCAAAACATTTCTCCTCTTCAGTGAAGTGAGCTTCTACTCTCAGTCCTCAAATCAGTCATACTTCAGAAAAACAGTTCCCTGAGATCTGTATTTGGGTCACAACTTCCTGTTATTTATTCCTGTGTACCTATTTTGAGAACATTTATTAAAGTTTTGCTTTTAAATATCTACCTGACTATAAACTTCGGAGGCTGGCTGTGTATCAGGTCTGTTTTTATTCATCACTATATCCTAGCATTCACTAGAATACCTTGGTTTTTGTTGGATGAAATAAATAACATTCCAAAATTCCTGTACGTTCTCAGAATTAAAACATCCCAGGACGTGACACGTTCCATAATTTTAAAAAGGAGCTTCACATATTTAGACATTAAACCGTTTCAAAATCATATATAATACATGTTTGATAAATGATGGTTGCAAAACAACTTTTCCTAATCTCTACTGAGAAACGTGGATGGGAAACCCTTGTTAAATTAACTAAACAAGAAGATCTTTAGACGAAGTGGCTTTAACGTATTAGTAGCTCATGTAAGCAAACCAAACCCACTCTTCAACGTTATGAAATGAAATTCTAAGGCTAAGCAATCACAAATATCCAAGTGGGCTTTCCCAAATAACACAACCACTTCAGTTATAACCAAAGCATTCCCTTGATTTCTTTCTGCCTCCTCTATAAAAGTCTTTCCAACAGTTCCTTTTAGTGGAGGGCTCCCAGCCACTTCTAGTTTGTGCTGCCTAATTTGAATCCATTTTTGCCCAGATAAATTCTACCTTCTGTTCATTTCTAAGTTTGTTTCTAAATTACCCCTTTTTGTAAGAACACCAGCCATTTTGGACTAGGGCCCACCAGAAGACCTCATTTTAACTTGACTAATTCTGTAAACAGTTTTAACGTGATCCTACTTTCATATAGGGTTACATTCTGAGCTCCTAAGGGTTAGGACTTCAGCATATCTGTTTTGGGGAGACACGGATCACCTAAGACTGAACTTCTAAGAATGGTGTTTTACTAGATCAATATTTCAGTGTAAAAACTAAAGAGTTATTTTATTTTTTGTTGTTGTTGTTTCTACTGACCTTAGAACAGCTCGGCAGTTCTTGATTATTTCCCTGGTGCAGACCTATTCTTGAAAGTGATGATAGCTATTGAGGGCAGATACAGCCATCACCATTGCTGTGTGGGTCAGTTATCTTTCTTCCTTTTTCCTTTTATCTTATATTCTTTCATTCATTCATTCACTTGTTTATTTATTAAAATATAGTTATTAGCTACCTGTGTGGCAGACATTGCACTGGGCATTGGATTATGCTGCTGATAGAAGGTGTACAAACCCTGAGCATTAGAACACTATTCAATAAATTTTGTCACTCAGCTTGCTAAATTGTATTCTTAGTATAATAAACATTTTTACTATGGTTTTCTAAGTTTTCTGACCCAGAAGTATGGAGGGATGGTTCCCTTCCAATGCGGAACCATATTTTGCCCAGTGATTTTTGTTCAACTTTTTATCATTTAGGTACTTTCTTTAACTCTTCAAAAGTCAACAAAAGAAAATCTACAGAACTGTGCACAGGATAAATTCTACCTTCTGATCTATGAGCCCGTGTGTAAACTCTTACAGTAATGTCAAATATGTTATACTCTGTGATCAATTCTAAGATGGAGAAGAAAAAGTAAATTGAATAGCAATTCTTAGCACTTAAGGAATGGAGTGGGCACTTCTGACCTTCTGCTAAAAAAGATGTCAATCAATGTTTCAGCTCCCAGACTACAGCTCCGTGCTCAAGCTCCAGTTTAGTTCTCTTTCTGCAAGCAGCGAAGGGACCACTGCTTTTGAAAAGTAGCAAGTAAACCACCAAGAGCCAGAGAAAAGTCAGCAAGGAATTGCACCACCAGGACATGAAATGAAAAGAGTCAATAAGAAGCTATTATAGGAAAGGTTTCCTTGTTCTTTAGTTAAGACTGATTTCTACTTATAAAGTCTAGAGGCAAAGTTTTGAATATTGACTTTCTTTTGAGAAGTTGGGAATATATTTTTGTTCGGGGTGGTAAGTGAGGATTCCCACTGTAGGACACTGGGGAGTGGCCTCTGATGCATGCGTACATCCGCAGCCTCCCCGAGCTGCTGTGTCCACGCCCGTCATGCCCGCCAGCGCTCGATACTTCCCACGCGGCTGTCTGTCTCTCTCCCTTCGGCCTCCCATGGGGGGATGCGACTTCTTCTTGGCTGTCAAAACCAAGTCAGCTGTGGTAGTCAGCCACTTGCTTGCCCTTTCCTCTGATCTTTCTTTCCCTAGTTTCATAAAATAATATTTTGGAGAACTAGAAAGAAAACAGAAAAGCGAAGGGTTAATTTGACAAATGCCCATACTCAACACCATTCACAATTAGCAACTGTTCACATTCAGTCATGTTTGTTTCAAGTATAATTTATTATTATTTAAGAAATAAATCTCAGATTGATAATATCTTTTAGTTATTACCATCATCGGTCCCAGTTCCTCCTCTCTGCAAATACATCATTTCAAGAGTTTTGTGAATGTTCCTATATTGAAGATTTAACGCTTACCTATATCTATATATAACTGTTTTCTGTGCAGTTTCAAAAATGTATTTAAATACTCAAATATTTTCATATACTTAACATTCAGCATCTGCTCTATTCCATGTTTACATTTACATTTATAATTTACATTATATTACAATGTACCCTGTTTAAAATTATTGTGACTACTCAAGACCTATCTTGCCATCTCATTTTAGTCTTTTTTTTACAGTACTTTCCCTTTATTTAAAAAAAATTTTATTGAGGTATGATTGATATACACTCTTATGAAGGTTTCACATGGAAAAGCAATGTGGTTACTACATTCACCCATATTATCAAGTACCCACCCATACACCAGTGCAGTCACTGTCCATCAGTGCAGCAAGTTGCCGCAGATCCACTATGTGCCTTCTCTGTGCTACACTGTTCTCCCCGTCATCCCCCACACCATGTGTACTAAACATAATACCCCTCAGTCCCCTTCTCCCTCCCTCCCTCCCCACCCACCCTCCCACACCCCTCCCCTTTGGTAACCACTAGTTCATTCTTGGCGTCTATAAGTCTGCTGCCATTTTGTTCCTTCAGTCTTGCTTCATTGTTATACTTCACAAATGAGGGAAATCATTTCGCATTTGTCTTTTCCCGCCTGGCTTATTTCACTGAGCATAATGTCCTCCAGCTCCATTCACGTTGTTGTAAATGGTAGGATTTGTTCCTTTCTTATGGCTGAATAGTATTCCACTGTGTATAAGTACCACATCTTCTTCATCCATTCATCTACAGATGGACACTTAGGTTGCTTCCATAGCTTGCCTATTGTAAAAAGGGCTACGATAAACATAGGGGTGTGTATATCTTTTTTAATGTGAGAAGTTGTATTTGGGTATATTCCAAGGAGTGGGATTCCAAGGTCAAATGGTATTTCTACTTTTAGTTTTTGAGGGACCTCCATATTGCTTTCCACAATGGTTGAACTAGCTTACATTCCCACCAGCAGTGTAGGAGGGTCCCTTTCTCCGCATTCTTGCCACCATTTGTTCTTATTCTTTTCGATGCTGGCCATCCTTACAGGTGTGAGGTGATATCTCATTTTGGTTTTAATTTGCATTTCCCTGATGATTAGCCACATGGAGCATCTTCTCATGTGCCTGTGGGCCATGTGAATTTCTTCTTTGGAGAACTATCTCTTCATATCCTCTGCCCATTTGATAATCGGGTTCTTTGCTTTGGTGTTGAGGTGTGTGAGTTCTTTACATATTTTGGATGTTAATCCCTTGTCAGAAATGTCATTTACAAACATATTCTCCCATAGTGTAGGATGCCTTTTTGATTGGCAGATGATGTCCTTTACCGTACAAAACTTTTTAGTTTGATGTAGTCCCTTGAGTTCATTTTTGCTCTTGTTTCCCTTTCTCGAGGAGATGTGTTCAGGAAGAAGCTGCTCATGCTTCTATTCAGGAGATGTTTGCCTATGTTTTCTTCTAAAAGTTTTATACTGTCATGACTTATATTCAAGTCTTTAATCCATTTTGAGTTTACTTTTGTGTATGGGGTTAAACAATAATCCAGTTTCACTCTCTTGCATGTAGCTGTCCAGTTTTGCCAACACCAGCTGTTGAAGAGGCTGTCATTTCCCCATTGTATGTCCATGGCTCCTTTTTTGTATATTAATTGACCATATATGGTTGGGTTAATATCAGGGCTCTCTAGCCTGTTCCATTGTTGTATGGGTCTGTTCTTGTGTCAGTACCAAATTGTCTTGATTACAGTGGCTTTGTAGTAGAGCTTGAAGTTGGGGAGCGTAATTCCCCCTGCTATATTCTTCCTTCTCAGAATTCCTTTGGCTATTTGAGGTCTTTTGTGGTCCCATATGAATTTTAGCATGATTTTCTCTAGTTTGTTGAAGAAGGCTATGGGTATTTTGATAGGAATTGCATTGAATGTATAGATTGCTTTAGGCAGGATGGCCACTTTGACAATATTAATTCTTCCTATCCGTGAGCACGGGATGTGTTTCCATTTCTTGGTATCTTCTTTAATTTCTCTAATGAGTGTCTTGTAGTTTTCAGAGTATAGGTCTTTCACTTCCTTGGTTAGGTTTATTCCTAGGTATTTTATTCTTTTTGATGCAATTGTGAATGAAATTGTTTTCCTGATTTCTCTTTCTGGTAGTTCGTTGTTAGTGTATAGGAATGCCACAGATTTCTGTGTATTAATTTTGTATCCTGCAACTTTGCTTAATTCAGATATTAGATCTAGTAGTTTTGGAGTGGATTCTTTAGGGTTTTTTATGTACACTATGATGTCATCTGCAAACAGGGACAGTTTAACTTCTTCGTTGCCAACCTGGATGCCTTTTAGTTCTTTGTATTGTCTGATTGCCGTGGCTAGGACCTCCAGAACTATGTTGAATAGAAGTGGGGAGAGTGGGCATCCTTGTCTTGTTCCTGATCTTAAAGGAAAAGCTTTCAGCTTCTCACTGTTAAGCATAATGTTGGCTGTGGGTTTGTCATATATGTCCTTTATTATGTTGAGGTACTTGCCCTCTATACACATTGTGTTGAGTTTTTATCATGTATGGATTTTGAATTTTGTCGAATGTTTTTTCAGCATCTATGGGGATGATTATGTGGTTTTTGTCCTACTTTTTGTTGTTGTGGTAGATGATGTTGATTGATTTTCGAATGTTGTGGCACCCTTGCATCCCTGGAATAAATCCTACTTGATTATGATGGATGATTCTTTTTGATGTATTTTTGAATTTGGTTTGCTAGTATTTTGTTGAGTGTTTTTGCATCTATGTTCATCAGGGATATTGGTCTGTGATTTTCTTTTTTTGTGGTGTCTTTGCCTGGTTTTGGTATTCGAGTGATGCTAGCCCCATAGAATGAGTTTAGAAGTATCCCCTTCTCTTCTATGTTTTGGAAAACGTTAAGGAGAATGGGTGTCAGGTCTTCACTAAACAGTTGATAAAATTCAGCGGTGAAGCCATCTGGTACAGGAGGTTTGTTCTTAGGTAGGTTTTTGTTTACCAGTTCAATTTCGTTGCTGGTAATTGTTCTGTTCAGATTTTCTGTTTCTTCTTTGGTCAGCCTTGGAAGGTTGTATTTTTCTAGAAAGTTGTCCATTTCTTCTAGGTTATCCAGTTTGTTAGCATATAATTTTTCATAGTATTCTCTAATAATTCTTTGTATTTCTATGGTTTCCATAGTGATGTTTCCTTTCTCATTTCTTATTTTCTGTATGTAGACTCTTTTTCTCTTGATAAGTCTGGCAAGGGATTTATCTATTTTGTTTATTTTCCCAAAGAACCAGCTCTTGCTTTCATTGATTCTTTCTATTGTTTTATTCTTCTCAATTTTATTTATTTCTGCTCTAATCTTTATTATGTCCCTCCTTCTACTGACTAAGGACCTCATTTGTTGTTCTTTTCCTAGTTTCATTAGTTGTGAGTTTAGACTGCTTATATGGCATTGTTCTTCTTTCTTGAGGTGGCCTGTATTGCTATATACTTCCCTCTTATCAGAGATTTGGCTGCATCCCACACATTTTGCGGTGTTGAATTATTGTTGTCATTTGTCTCTATATATTAGTTGATCTCTGTTTTAATTTGGTCATTGATCCATTGTTTATTTAGGAGCATGTTGTGGAGCCTCCATGTGTTTGTGGGATTTTTTTACAGTACTTTCCCTTTAATTTTTCTCCCTTTTCCTGATTTCTTGATTTCCATTGAATTGTTTTGATTTTCTTGGTTCAAGTGTTCCACTTTCACTGATTTAAAAACTATGCATTCTATTTATAAAATTTGTCCTTCATGTTACCATGCATGTGCTTCATGTTGCTTTTTTCTAACATATGGAGTTAGTATCTACCTCTCTTTATCAAAACAGGATCCCAAGCACACTTTTCTTTTATAACACATTCCATGGAAGGCCCCCAAAGTCTTTCTCCTTTTGATATCTTTGGGAATATTAATTTTAATTTTAAAAGTACATTAATATTTATTTGTGCAACACATGCTATTAAGTTTTTTCACTCACCATTGCTTCTTGTATATCATCTTATCTCCTGGAATAATTGTTCTTCATGCTGGAACACATCTTTTAGAGAAAGTATGTAGGTGGTGAACTTCTTGAGTTTTGGGTGCTTAAAAATGTCTTGGGTTTAACCTTACATATGACCAATATTTTCTCTGGATGTAGAATTTAAATTCCATTGTTTTTCCTCCTGTTCTTGAAGATAGTGTTCCATCTTCATGGCTCCAGTGCTTTTGAGGAGATGGCAAGTGTCAATTTGGCTCTGGTTCTTTTTGGGTAATCTCCCTTTTCACCAGTCACTTTTGGAACTTTAGGCTTGGTACCCTGAAATCTCACTACTACATGCCTGGTGTCATTTTTGTTGTGTTTTTTGTTGTTTTTACTTATCCTCTCATATCCAGTGGGCCCTTTCAGTCTAAGGATTTGTGCTTTCTTGTTCCTGGACAATTCTCAGCCATCATTCCTTCACACGTTGCTGACTTCCATTCATTCTATTCTGTGCTATTGTAAAGCCATAAGATCGATATATCTTCCATGTCTCTTAACTTTTCTCTTAAATTTTGATCAGTATGGGCTATGGAAGAATCCCTTCCTGGACCTTCTTGCTCTCTCATTCACCCTTCAGGTATTTCCATTTTCCTTTTCAAGCCATATATTCACTTATTTTTAGATTTCAACAATTGTAATTTTCACTTTCAAGACCTCTGCATTTTTTCATGACGACCCTTTCTTGCACCCTGGATGTAGCACTCCTCATGTCTCTGATACAGGGTAGTCTAAGTCTTGTGGGTCATGAAGCTTCTCCAAATTGGGGTGGCCCCTTTAAGAAAAAGAATACAATGAAATAAGTGAAGCGGATAAAGAGGGACAAACTTCCAATTATAAAATTAATAGGTACAGCATGGGGAATATAGTCAATAATCTTTGTAAAATGACAGTAATTATACTTATCGTGGTGAGCATTTTGTGAAACATAACTATTGAATCACTATGTTGTATAACTGAAATGAATACAATATTATATCAACTATGCTTCAATTAAAGAAAAGAAAATAACCCAAAATTGCTTGAATGAGAAAATAAACCATAACACATTTCAGGAGACTTGGAGCTTCAGGTTCTTTTCTTCTGAGATCCCTTAGAAAGTTTACCAGAATGCTTACCTAAAAATGGGCTTCCCTGCTTGTCTAGAATGCCCTGTAACCCCTGGCAATTCCCAGCCTTCCCAGGGACCCTCTGGCTCATGCTGATGGACATCCACACACACATAGATAGTCTTTCCAGGAAGTTGTAGTGTTTGATGGGAGGAGAGCTGGAATATGTGCTCAGTCTACTCAAAACCGGTTCTGGTTTTAGCCAAGGTGTATGGAACAATCACCTCTTTTTCATTGATTACTTTGTTTCCATCTCTTGTTGTAGGTTAATAGTTTATGATTCTACTGTGGTTATGTTTTACTGTAATGGATACTAAATTATTTTTGAAATAGAAGAACATATACACTATAGGGAAGGAAAAAGTTTTTTCTTTGACCCTACTGGGGTTCTTGGCTGGGTTTGAAAATCAAACTGACAAGAACAGATTGACAGGAGAAATGTGTACGCATTTAGTGTATGTTTTACACAACATGGGAGCCTTAATGAGGAAATGAAGACCTAAAGAAACAGACCAACAGACCTGTATTCTTATACTGGACTTGAGGAAGAGTGGACAATTGTGGAGGAATGTGATAGGTTAAAGAGTATGAGGTAATTATAGTAAACTGGGGGAAACTTAGCAAGCCCTCTTTGTTAGGAATCTTTGTCCACAGGCATAAAGATGCTTCTTTCCTCTGCGTATAGGAAGGTCACTCTCACATGAGGATTTTATGACCTGTTACAAGGAAAACAGTAAGGCGTTAGAGGTCAGTGTGATCTACCTGCTTAAAATACTCAATATGCCAACGTGCCATATTTTGATGTAGTGTGCCCCGAACCCCATTCACCTACACACACACATATAGTTACAGGGTGAGGAAACAAATTGATCCTGTTTCTAATTAAGTTTCTTATCAAGGAACACAGTGAAATATAGAAATGTTTTAAGATATCATTTATATTTAGGCAAATAAGCTGCTCTTGGGGGATGAAAATATAATCTAATATGCTGGTAGTTAGTTAGAAAGGTACAACTTTTTGTTTTTCTAATCCCCTGAGAGCTTGAGTTTACTAATGCTGTTCTTTGAAAACTTTTCAAAAGCTAGAGGAGTAAAATAGAAGTAAATTAAAATATAGTTATTGTTCAAAAAAGCAAATCAGAAATTAAAGTTTAAATAAATACAAATAATTTCATTCTTAAAAAGGTCAAGTTTTTCTTTTCAAAAGAGATAAATTTTTATGTTCTTCTCTCTAAAGTGAAATTGCCATAATAGCCACAAATAACCCACACTGTGCCTTTGTGTAAATTAAAGAAACATGACCCTACCGTGGGAAGATATATCCCTGCCCTGGAGGGCTCCCCTTCCTGGAAGACAGGGCTCTCCCCTGAAGCACCAGGTCTGAGAAGAAGAGCTGAACCAGTTTCAGAGCTGGATTGTCCCCTTGGCTGGGATCCTCACCCAGGGTGTGACCTGTGTGTTTGTATGGTGCACCACTGAGTACTGTATACTGATCACTTGCAGAATAATCCCTTTTTATGAAGTAATTTCCCACTCGTTAGAATTTCAGTACCTGCTCTATGAGTGCAATATATATATATTTTTTTTCCACAAATTTGCTTCATCCTCATCCCCTGGGAACTTGTTAGAAACAGACCAGAGCTATTGATCAGAATCAGACAAGATCCGCAGGGGATGATACACACTAAAGTTGCACATGTGCTGCTCTGTGTTACTTTTAGACATGTAGAGCAGACACACGGGAGCAGGTGGCAAAATCCAATATAAGAAGTTCAAACCTCCTTAAGAATGGGGATTCTTAAGGCAATTACCATTTATAATGCCTTTTGCTGACTATTCTGATTATTCAACAGGTGAAGGTTGGGGGTTTACAGATATTAACCCATTCTTACCTAACCACTGTAGGTTTTAGACATGCAGGGTAGAACAGCAGAAAGTAGTCCACGTAATGTGGGAAAAGTGTTTGCTTAAGGGTACGGCATAGCACACGCAGCACTTTGCAAGTAATTTTGACCATTTTCTCCTTTATTTCTACTTTCTCTTCACAGACAGATGCTAAGAGCAGACAGGTCACCGCCGACCTGTTCCCTAGGCTGCCAGATGCTTTTGCTTCCCTCTACATCCTAAAATGCCAGGCATGCTGCAAGGTGGGGAGCTCGTTAGGCCACGGGGAGGGTACGACTAACTTTTTAACCCTCTCTGTGTTCTAGTTTATTGTGCTATATAATAACTGCTCTTTTCATTTCTTTTCATTTTGACTAATCTTATCCATTTTCCTCTAGATTAGTGCTGAAAAATTTTGCATTGTCTCAGAATAGATTCCAGGACTCTAGTGGTCAGTTTAATATGCCTGTTGGTGGACTTCAAATTGCATCAGTGAGGTGTACTGCTCACTTCTGCAGCAGCTCCTTGGAAAGATCTCGCAACTGCCTGCACTCGTGTGTGCTTCCCTGCATTTGGAATTTGTTAGTTTTGCGGTTTTCTTTGAAGGAGACGTTGTGAAGCAATTTATTTAGATACCCGGCGATTGTTATGAGTCATGCTTAGCCAATAATTCCTTGGAATTAACGTGAGTGTTCACAATAATGTGTTTCATACATGACTGCAACTCTTGTGTCCTCTTTTGGAAGCTAATGTCACAAACCCAGTAACACCTGTCAAAGCTTGATGTTTACATGAAGCATTTTCTAACAATTTTCTTCCAGTCTGTTCTTCTGAAGTTTTGGAACTAAAAGAAAATAGAATTAATGTAAAACACTAACAATTAAGCAAAAGGAACTATCTCCAGGTGCTGCAAGATCCCACAGTCATGTAGAAGCCTGAAGTCTCACATCTGGACTTTTGAACACGTCTCCCCTTGGGGTGGGGTGGGGATCACTGGAAATGACGTGGCATTGGATCCCAGTTCCATGATTGGTTTACAGACTCCTGCCCCGCCTCCCTGTCACCCAGCCGCACTCCCTTCCCTCCTGTTTCCTAAACAACCTGAATAGTATCTGAAAAAGGCTAGAGTTGTCTACACAAGTTGAAATTTAAAACTCTCCCTCCCTCTTTTTTTCCTTCAGTCTCTGTGGGCAGCATTTTGGGCATCTCCTGGGGTGTTTACATTTCAAAGACATGTAAGATTTACACCCTCAAGGGACAGAGGAAGACTGCAGGTTTTCTCCTGGGAGTTTTCTGGGTAATTGCTATTTAAGATTTTCCCTTTGTATTCCAACAGACTCATAGACACTGAGAAGTGATTGGTGGTTACCATGGGGGAGGGCTTGGGATGGGTGGGTGGGGAGGGTGAGGGGGATAAAGGGCCACAGAAATTCTCAGTCATAATATACGTTGGTGGCAGGGATGGTGGTACAACTTGGAGAATATAGCCAAAGATTTTGTAACATCTTCCTATGTTGACAGATAGCAAGTGCACTAGTGGGGGTTGAACCACTATGTTGTATACTTGAAACCAACATGAGATTGTATATCAGTGATACATCAATTAAAAAACTTACAAAAAAACCTTTTCCTTTGTGTTATGGGTCAGACAGCATAGGATGATGTGCCTGTTTCCACATCAGTGGCCACAACATTCTCATCGTCCTTCTCATCACTTTCACAGGGATGCCACCTCTTAGCGTTTTAGGCATCGTCACAGGTGCTCGGGCCTTAACCTGTGGCAGCTTGTGCCCTCCTAGCTTGGCCAAATGGCACGCTAAGGTCTCCAACTTATCATTCTTCTCCCCACCTTCTTTGCTAGTCCCAAAGCTAACAAAATAGTGGACAACTGCATGTGTTTTTCTAATCTCAGCTCTTGTTCCTAATTTGTAACCTGAGCTTCAGCTTCTGGTGGGGCCCTAGTTTCTAGCCAAAGTGCCACAGCGGAGGCCAGCTCACTAACCGTTCATTCCTCTTTGCTGTTGTGCTCCACATGCCATTCCTCAAGTAAGTGCACTAAAATATCCAGGGTTTGGGGGTTACCCCCATAGTCGTGTGGCAGCCTACAAGCATCTGACATGGGCCACCTCACCCCACGTACAGGTCAATGGCCAGCTCAGGATTTCCCCCATGGATGCCTCTTTCCCAAGGTTCATTTCTTTGGTTTCCTGACTGTCTTGCCAATTGTTGGTTCACAACCTCCTTGAGAGCATCCTTGGTGTAATCTGAAATCAGCCTCTGTGTGTGGAAGACAAAGAAAAAAACAAAGAAAGAAACAGAACTGGATGAAGCTTGTTGCAGGCAGCACAAGATTAGTAGATTTCTGCACCCACCTGCCAAATCTTAAAGTTCACATAGAGATCTTAACTGGGTTCAGTTAATGTGCACCATCCAGAAGGTCTCAACCCCACATCACTATCTCAAGGCTATGTCCTTGGGGAAGCCTCTGGGAGTGGTGAAGGCAAATGCAATGCACATTCCAAGAACAAGCGAAGGGGGGGAGGGCCTCCAACTGCCCAGGTCCAGCTCACAGGTCAACCTGCTGTCATGTCCTCTCAGTGTCCTATCCACAGTGCCCTTGCTTCTGCAGTGACAGCAGCTCCTGTTATACAGGATGTAAAATTATTCAGAAAAGGGCAGGATAATGCATACACATTTTACCTGCTTGCAATGGTTGGCAATTTATTTCGAGAATTTATTCTCTATACCAATTAATTTATAATTGATCCTACTTTCTGTTAATTTGTAGTTTTGAACCATAATTGATGGCCGTGTGTCTAAGGTGTCCTGAGGCCTTGTATTTCATCCCTGTTGGCTTTGAAGGTAATGCGGACATTGAGTTAGGAACCCTTTGTAGTAAGAGCAGCTTCTGACCCCTGCTCCTGGTGATCATCCTTCCCGCCACAGCCCCGGGGCCTGGAACTTTGTCTTGTGAACCTGAATGTCAACAAGAGGACAGTTTACTTACTGGGATGAGCCCAGTTTAAAGCTAACGAGCTCTTCTTCCCCTTTCAGGGCACTCCAGACATAACCTTCTGAAACCTCACCAGCCAGTGTTCCTGTGCAGAGCAGCCAGGGCAAAACTCAGCCCCGATGACCTGACAGACGGAGTGCCCTCGCGGAGGAGGCAGAGGGAGGGAAAGTCTCTAGTGGCGCTACTGGGACTGCAAAGTCAGAACACGCCTTTCCAAAATGGTCCTGGTCTCTGCGGTGGGCAGGTGCTGGGCTACTAGAGTGCTGCATTTTAATGACACGGTGGCCTGACCTGCTATGTGGCCTTCTGTGGGCTGCCAGAGGCTGCTGAACAGGGTTTCTATAAGACATCTGTAGCTTCCACCCAACTCAGAAACAAGTCAATAGAAGGTAATTCATTTGTAATTTGGGGCAGACTGCTAGTGCTATATTTTAAAGTTACTATAGCATACTGATTTTTAAAATAAATCATGTGCCCTACCTTAATTCAGTTTCTCTCAACATTAAAGTTATGTTTTAAAATTATGAATGTTAGTGAAACCAGAATGAATTCACTAATGTCTCTAAGTTGACTTTGCTTTTTGCCTTGTCATGGTTGATGTGTTATTATGTTCTCTACTCTACCGTCCACGAAAGATCTCACTTTCCTTTTGTGATTTCCTTTCTTTGAATGTGTCTGGGACCTCCTTGATTAGGTACTTCCTTACTCCATTAAGTGTGTTTTTTAGTCTCACGTCTTGAAATACTTTTTAAGTCACATGAGGATGGGAGATGTATCTTATGCCACTTCATTGGCAGCCCCATTTAGCTTATTGTTATGTGTCCGGAAAAGAAGCAATGTTTCTCACGCTGGTTTACAGGTGATCTCATAAAGTAGTAAAGGAGTCAGTTCTCCAAGAAGACACATAATCCTTAATGTATATGCCCCTGACAACAAAGCATTAAAATATGTGATGCAAAAAATAACAGAACTGCATGGAGAAACAGATGAATCCACTATTATGTTTGGAATCCTTCTCAACAACCCTCTGTCAGTAACTGACAAATCCAGAAGGACAAATATTAGTAAGGATGTAGTTGTACTGAACAGCATGAGTAATCAACTGGCTCTCACTGACATTATAAAATAATTCATTTAGCAACAGCAGAGTATCCATTCTTCTTCTAAAAAATTTTTAATTTAAGTATCATTGATATACAATCTTAAGATGGTTTCATAAACAACACTGTGGTTTCATCATTCACCCATATTTTCAAGTCCTCACCCACTTAATTACAGTCACTGTCTATCAGCGTAGTAAGATGCTATAGAGTCACTACTTGTCTTCTCCGTGCTATGTGTGACCTGCCTTCCCTGTGACCTACCTATACGGTGATTGTGAATTATAGTGCCTCTTAATCCCCTTCTCCCTCCTTACTCACTCTCCCCAACCTCTCCCCCAACTAGTCCCTTCTTGGAGTCTGTGAGTCTGCTGCTGTTTTGTTCCTTCAACTTTGCTTTATTTCTATAGTCCACAAATGAGTGAAGCCATTTGGCACTTTTCTTTCTCTGCCTGGCTTATGTCACTGAGCATAATACCCTCTAGATCCATCCATGTTGCAAATGGTAGGATTTCTTTTCTTTTTATAGCTGAATAATACTCCACTGTGTATATGTACCACATCTTTTTTATCTATTCATCTACTGATGCACACTTAGGTTGCTTCCATACCTTTGCTATCATAAATAGTGCAGTGATAATCATAGGGGTGCATATGTTTGTTTGAATCAGTGACCTTGTTTTCTTTAGTACCTGTTCTACTTAAACTCACAAAAAGGATTAGAAAAGATATTCCACATCCTGGGCTAGAAAACGTATCTTAAATTAAAATAGTAGAAGTCATACAATGTTTGCTTAGATCACAATGGAAGTATAGTAGAAAGAAAAAACAGAAAGATTGCCGGGATATCTGAAAATACGGAGATTAAAAATCATACTTGAAAAATAATACATGGGTCAAAGAGGAGATGTAAGGCAAAGTAAAAAATTTTTAACTAAATGGAGATGAAATACAACAGCTTAAAATTTGTGGGATAATGTGAAAGCAGGGCTTGGAGGACAACTCATAGCACTTAATGCATATATTAGAAAAGAAAAAGAATCTAAAACCAATAATCTAAAATATACTGAAGAAAACTAGATAAAGAAGAAAAAATTAAATCCAAACTAAAGATACAAAAAATAAAAATTAGAGCATAAATCAATGAAATTGAAAATATAAAGGGCAATAGAGGAAATCAACCAAACCTGCTGCTTCTTTGAAAATATCAGTGAAATTTATTCACCTCTAGCCAGGAAAACTAAGAAAAAAGAAGACACAAATACTAGTATCAGAAATAAAAGATGGGCCAATCATTACTGATCCCATGGACATGAAAAGGATAATAAAGCCAACACAACACTGAAGGAGAAGAAAATAGGAGGACAGACAGTACCCAATCTCAAGACTTAATATAAAGCTACAGTAATCAAGACCACTAGTGTGATAGTGAAAGAATATAGATATAGATCAATGGAACACAACAGAGAGCCCAAAGCGGGAGCTACATGAATATAGTCATGTGATCTTTCACAAGGAACAAAGGAAATATAATGAAGCAAAGACAGTCTTTTCAACAAATATGGCTTGTACAACTGAGCATACACATGCAGAGAAATGAATCTAGAAACTGACCTTATAACCCCTTCAAAATTCAAAATCGATCATACCCATAAATAAACTGCAAAACGATGCAACTCCTACAAGATAATATGGTATTATTCAATTAGATTACTTTGGGTATGGTGATGACTTTAGAAAGAGCAATAAATGCATGAATCGTGACAAAAAATAATTGAGACCCTGGATTTCATTAAAATAAAAAATTTCTATTCTGCAAAAGACAATGTCAAGGGAATAAGAAGACAAGTTACAGACTTGAAAAGAAACTTGCAAACAACACATCTAAAAATGACTGTGACCCAAAATATACAAAGAATTCTTAAACTTCAACAATATAAGAAAAACAACCCAGTTAAAAAATAGGCCAAAGATCTTGGCAGAATGGTCACCAATGAAATTTACAAATGGCCAATAAGCACATGAAAAGGTGGTTCAAGTTATATGGCATCAAAGAAGTGCAAATTAAAACAACAGAGAGATACCACTACATAGCTACTAGAATAGCCCAAATCCAAAACACTGACATCAAGTTCTGGTGAGATGTGGAGCAACAGAAACTCTTATTCATTGCTGTTGAGAATGTAAAATGGTATTGCCACTTTGGAAGACAGTTTGACATTTTCTAACAAAACTAAACATACTCTTACCATATGATCCTGCAATGGTTTCCCAAAGGAGTTGAAAACTTATGTCCACACAGAAGCCTATGCATGAATGCTTACAGCAGCTTTATTCTTAATTGACTAAACTTGGAACCAACAAAGATATCCTTCAGTAGGTGAATGGATAAATAAACTGATACATCCAGACAATGGAATATTGTTCAGTGCTTAAAATAAATGAAGTACCAAGCTTGAAAAGACATGGAAGAACTTTAAATATATATTAGTGAAAGGAGCTGATCTGAAAGGGCTGCATGCCAAGGGCTATGGCGCCAACTGCATGACATTCTCTAAAAGGAGAAACTATGGACACAATAAAAAGATCAGTGGTTGACAGGGGCGGGTGTAGGGAGAAAGATGAATAGGTGGTACATAGTGGATTTTTAGGGCAGTAAAAACACACCATATGATACAATAATGATGGGCACACATCATCATACCATTTGTCCAGACCTATAGAATATACAACACCGGCGAATGCTATATAAACTAGGGACTTCGGTGATTATGATTTGTTAATGTAGGTTCATGTATTGCAACATATGTACTACTCTGGTGGAGGGATGTTGATAGTAGGGGAGGCTGTGAACCTAGAACTATGATAAAAAAAAACCCTTAATAAAAAATGATTAAGAAAGGAACATTATGAGCAACTCTGTGCCCACACATTTGATAACCCAGATGAAATGGGCCAATTCCTTGAAAGACAAAATCTACCAAAATTATACAAGAGATAGATAATCTGTCCAGGCCAGTATTTATTAAAGATATTGAAACAGTAATCAATAACCTTCCAAATCAGAAAAGGCCAGACTGAGATGGGATTACAGTGAATTCTAACAAATACTTAAGGAAGAAATGATGCTGGTTCTCTGCAATCTCTTCTGGGAATTAGAAGCAGAATAAATATTTCCTAATTCATTCTGTGAGGCCAGGATGATACTAATATTTAAACCAAAGAAAGAAATTACAAGAAAAGAAAACTACAGACCAGTATCTCTCATGAACCTAGACGCAAGAGTCTTCCCCAAAACATTAGCAAATCAATTTCAAACATGTATCAAAGTTTGTGTGTGTATGCATCCCAATCCAGTGGGAGTTATTCCAGACATACAAGTATTATTCACCATTTGAAAAATCAATTAACCTAATCAATCACAACAACAAACTAAAGAATAAAAATCATATGATATTTATAGATTCAGAAAAAGTATCCAGCACCCATTCATGATAAAATCTCTCATCAGACTAGGAGCAGAGGGGAACATCCTAACTTTGAAAGAGTATATCTACCAAAACCCTGCTGCTAACATCATATGGAATGATGAGAAGCTGGAGACTTCCCTACTAAGATCAGGAACAAGGCATGGGTATCCCCCTCGCACCATTTATATTCAACATTATATTAGAAATCCTAGGTAGTGAATAGTACAAGAAAAATGAAAAGTGTACATAGATTGGGAAGGAAGAAACAAAATTCACCTTGTTTGAAGATGATGTGACTGTGTATGCAGAAAATCCTAAAGGGTCAACAAAACTATTAGAATAAGCAATAATAGCAAAGCTGCATTATACAAGTTTATTATACAAAAGTCAATTGCTTTCCTATCAGTAATAAACAAGTGGGATTTGAAAAAACCTCTAGCCAGAATTATTAAGAGAAAAAGAGAATCTACATGCATAAACAGAATCAGAAATGAGAAAGGAAAAGTCACTACGGACACCACAGAAATACAAAGAATTATTAGAGAATACTATGAAAATGTATGTGCTAGTCAACTGGATAGCCTAGAAGAAATGGAAAATTTTCTAGAAAAATAGAACCTCCCAAGGCTGACCAAGCAATGAAAGGAAAATCTAAACAGACCAATTACCAGCAATGAAATTGAATCAGTAATCAAAAAACCACCCAAGAAGAAAACCCGTGGACCAGATGGATTCACTGCTGAGTTTTATCAGACATTTTGAGAAGACATAATACCCATTCTCCTAAAAGTTTTCCAAAAAATAGAAGAGGAGGGAATACTCCCAAACTCATTTTATGAAGCCAGCATCACTCTAGTACCAAAGCCAGGCAAAGACACAACCAAATAAGAAAGTTACAGTCCAATATTCCTGATGAACATAGATGCAAAAATACTCAACAAAATGTTAGCAAACCAAATTCAAAAACACATCAAGAGTTTTATCCATGATCAAGTGTGATTCATCTCAGGGATGCAAGGATGGTACAACATTTGAAAATCCATCAACATCATCCATGACATCAACAAAAGAAGGACAAAAATCACATGTTCATCTCCATAGATGCTGAAAAAGCTTTCGATATAATTCAACATCCATTCATGATAAAAACTCTCAACAAAATGGGTATAGAGGGCAAGTGCCTCAACATAATAATGGCCATATATGACAAACCCACAGCCAACATTATACCTAAAACAGAGAAGCTGAAAGCTTTTCCGTTAAGATCGGGAACAAGACAAGGATGACCACTCTCCCCGCTTTTATAAAACATAGTAGTAGAGGTCTTAGCCACTGCAATTGGACAACACAAAGAAATTAAAGGCATCAAGATGAGTAAGGAAGAAGTCAAACTGTCACTGTTTGCAGATGACATGATACTATACATAACAAATCCTAAAGAATCCACTCCAAAACTGCTAGAACAAATATCTAAATTCAGCAAAGTTGTGGGGTACAAAATTAATACACAGAAATCTGTTGCATTCTTGTAAACTTATGATGAACTAGCAGAAAGAGAAATCAGGAAAACAATTCCATTCGCAACTGCATCAAAAAGAATAAAACACCTAGGAATAAACCTAACCAAGAAAGTGAAAGTCCTGTACCCTGAAAACTACAAGACACTCTTCAGAGAAATTAAAGAGGACACCAATAAATGGAAATATATCCCATACTCTTGGGTAGGAAGAATTAATATTGGCAAAATGGCCATCCTGTTTAAAGCAATCTGTAGGTTCAAAGCAATCCCTATCAAAGTCCCAACAGCATTCTTCAATGAACTGGAACAAATAGTTCTAAAATTCATATGGAACCACAAAAGACCCTGAATAGGCAAAGCAATCCTGAGAAGGAAGAGTAACGCAGGGGGGATCTCGCTTCCCAACCTCAAGCTCTACTCCAAAGCCACAGTAATCAGGACAGTTTGGTGCTGGCGTAAGAACAGAGCCACAGACCAGTGGAACAGAATAGAGAGTCTAGACATTAACCCAAGCATATATGGTCAATTGATATATGATAAAGGAGCCATGGGTATACAATGGGGGAATGACAGTCTCTTCAACAACTGGTGTTGGCAAAACTGGACAACAACACGTAAGAGAATGAAACCGGATTATTGTGTAACCCCATACACAAAAGTAAACTCAGAATGGATCAAAGATCTGCATGTAAGGCATGAAACCATAAAACTCTTAGAAGAAAACACAGCAAAATTTTCTCGGACATAAACACAAGCAACTTCATGAACGTATCTCCCAGGACAAGGGAAACAAAAGCAAAACTGAACAAGTGGGACTGTATCAAACTAAAAAGCTCCTGTACAGCAAAGGACACCATCAACAGAACAAAAAGGCATCCAACAGTATGGGAGAATATATTCATAAATGACAGATCCGATAAAGGGTTGACATCCAAAATACATAAAGAGCTCACGCACCTCAACAAACAAAAAGCAAAGAATCCAATTAAAAAGTGGGCAGAGGATCTGAACAGACAGTTCTCCAAAGAAGAAATTCAGATGGCCAACAGGCACATGAAAAGATGCTCTACATTGCAAATCATCAGCGAAATGCAAATTAAAACCACAATGAGATATCACCTCACATCAGTTAGGAAGGGCAACATCCAAAAGACAGACAACAACACATGCTGGTGAGGATGTGGAGAAAGGGGAACCCTCCTACACTGTTGGTGAGAATGTAAATTCAACTATTGTGGAAGGCAGTATGGAGGTTCCTCAAAAAACTCAAAATAGAAATACCATTTGACCCAGGAATTCCACTCCTGGTGATTTACCCTAAATGCAGGAGCCCAGTTAGAAAGAGACATATGCACCCCTATGTTTATCGCTGCACTATTTACAATAGCCAAGAAATGGAAGCAACATAAGTGTCCATCAGTAGGTGAATGGATAAAGAAGATGTGGTACGTATACACAATGGAAGAGAACAAATCCGACCATTTGCAACAACATGGATGGAGGTAGAGGATATTACGCTCAGTGAAATAAGACAGGCGGAGGAAGACAAGTATCAAATGATTTCACTCATCTGTGGAGTATAAGAACAAAGTAAAAACTGTAAGGGACAAAACAGCAGCAGACTCACAGAACCCAAGAAGGGAATAAAAGTTCCCAAAGGGAAAGAGACTGGGGAGGATGGGTGGGAAGGGAGGGATAAGCGGGGAAAAGGAGCATTATGATTAGCGCACCTAATGCTGGGTGGGGGGGGCACCGGGAAGGCAATATAGCACAGAGAAGACAAGTAGTGACTCTATAGCATCTTACTGCGCTGATGGACCGTGAGTGTAATGGAGTATGTGGTGGGGACTTGAAAATAGGGGTAGTGTAGAAACCATAATGTTGCTCATGTAATTGTACATTAATAATACCAAAAAAAAAAAAAAAATGAGGCTATTTGGGTGGAGCTTTACTCCACTCCAAGAGATGTCCTTATGAGAAGTTGGGGCCTATGGAGAAACACCAGGTATGTGCATGGCAGACAGAAGGCCATGTGAAGGCGCAGCAAGGAGGCAGCCGTCTGCAAGCCTAGGAGAGAGGCTTTGGGCCAGACCAACCCTGCCAGCCCGTGGATCTTGGTCCTTAAGCTCCAGAACTCCATGAAAATAAGTTTCTGTTGACTAAGCCACCCAGTCTGCGGACTCCTGTTATAGCAGGAGTGCCTTCTCCCTCCCGCCAGTCACCAAGTCCTACCCACCCTACTTTCTAAACATTTCTGCAGTCTCTGCAGCCTAAGCTCTGCATACCCATTCAACTGCCCTCGTCCAGCACCCCATCAAATCTTTTGTGGATGCCTGTAGCATCCTCTGAGTAGTCCTTCTGCTATCGCTTTGCCCCCACGAATCCAGTCTCCAAAGAGAGGCCAGAGTGCTCACTTAAAAATGGAATCCTTTCCCCTGATCTAAAACCCTTCAATCTCTCAAAGAATAAAATCAGAACTTAATTTGGCAGGCAGGCCGAGCATGATCATGAGGGCCGTCAGTCGGGGACGGGCAGCCATTGGGCGCAGAAAGCGTAATCCGGGGGCGGAGTAGTAGCTGCAGGCTCCGCCTCCGTCTTTATTCAACCGTCAGTAGCACGTTGAGCGTTGCAGGGATACCATCGGCCGCCGCGTCCTCCGTTCTTCGAGCCGCCGTACCGTGTGCGCAGCGGGCCGACGGAGACCAGTGATGGGCCCGCGAAGTTCTGGGCCCGCTGTGTGCTTGGCTGCGCCTTCCTCCCGACCTCGGCCCCCAGCCTCGGATCGCCGCGTCGCACCCGCTGGGCTCCCGGCGCCGCACTCGCCCCTTCTCGGCTGTTCCGCGACGGGCGGAGGGCGGCGGTCGGCGCGGACATGGAGCCGCTGGCCCGGCCGGACTTCAGAGACCTCGGCTGAGAAGCGGCTCCCGCTTCCGCGGATCTGCGGTGGAGTGTCCCGAGCGGGCCCCGCCGCTTCAGGGGTGAAGACGACAGCGACGGCCCTGCGGGCTGGAAGGTACGTGGCCGCGGGGCGCGGCGGGACCCCTGCCTCCGCCTGAGGGCACGGGGAAACCGGACAAGGGGGCGGCCGTGCGAGTTGCTCGGCGAGCCGCTCGTGGCCCGTGGGGCCGGGAAGCGGCCGACGCGGGTGGTGGGCGCGCGGGGCCCGGCCGGGGGCCTGGAGTCGGCGCGCTCCGCCGGAGGGGCCGCCCGGGAAGGGAGGGAGCGGAGCAGGTGCGCCCGGGCGGACGTCCGAGCGGCCGGCGAAGTTCGCCGGGGCAGAGGGGAGAGGGGCTCGCCGGAGCCGCTGCTCCTCGGTCCCGGCCCAGGTGGTGAGCGCGGCAGCTCTCCTCCCCGCGGCGCGCGTCCTCCCAACCCAGGGCCGCGCCCCCGACCTGCCCCCGCCGCCCGGGACGGGGCCGCGCAGACGGGGTGGCCGGTGGGCGTTTTGTCGTGTTTGGATTTTTCTCGGCGGGGACCTCGAGGGCGAGGGCCGGGCGGCTGAAGTTCAGGTTGGACGGGCGGCGGGGCGGCGGGGGAGAGGCCCCCCGAGGCAGCGCCTTTAAAATAAAATATTTTTTCATTAGGTACCTCTCGTTTTTTTAATTGGGAATGAAGTTTCTTTACTTTGATCTGGGAACTGACAGGGAATTTTCTTGTATTTAGAAATTCACATTTTTCTGGCATTTCGGTTTGTAATCTGCAGCTGAGTAATTTGTAACTCGCCACAGAGATTCTGAGACAGGGACCGTGGGTGTAGTCAGAGTAGCGTGAGGGCCTCTGGAAAAAGACGCCTACCAAAACTCCGTATTAAACAATTCAGCAAAGTCAGAGTCACATTAATTCTTTAAAGTAAAGTATCAAACTAGGACTATAAGCATTCTTAAGTGAAGATTAGTTAAAACCAAAAAGCCAGGAGTAACCCGGCCTGGAATGTTTGAACATCCCCCAGATAAGAAAGTAGCTCAGCATAGCCCATGTCTTCATTGTGTCAATTAAAAGAGGCTATTGTAAAATTTACTTCAGCCTGCCTAAAGGCCCAGTTTATCTTTAACTTTGCCCAGATGCCTCCTCCAGCCCCAAGTCAAGGACTATATAACCTGGGCAACTAATGTGGTAATAAGCCCAGTCACAAACAACAAAGTAAAAGACAGGAAGCATCCCGTCTTAAAGATAAGATTGCATTTGAATAGCCAGGAAGTTAACAAGATACTTTTCTTTTTTTACTAAGGTATTACTGATATACATTCCTCTGAAGGTTTCACATGAAAAAAACAATGTGGTTGATACATTCACCCATATTATCTAGTCCAGGCCCCTCATACCCCATTGCAGTCACTGTCCATCAGTGTAGTAAGATGCTACAGTCACTATTTGCCAAGAAGTAAGAATCTTTATTTTATTTTATTTTATTTATTTTGGTATCATTAATCTACAATTACATGAGGGACGTTATGTTTACCAGTTTACCCCCTTCACCAAGTCCACCCCACATACCCATTTGTCACTGTCCGTCAGTGTAGTAAGATGCTTTAAAATCACTACTTGTCTTCTCTGTGTTGCACAGCCCTCCCTGTGGCCCCCCCACCACATTATACATGCTAATTGTAAGGCCCCTTTCTTCCCTGCCCCCCTTCTCCCTCCCTTCCCACCCATCCTCCCCAGTCCCTTTCCCTTTGGTAACTGTTAGTCCTTTCTTGGGTTCTGTGAGTCTGCTGCTCTTTCGTTCCTTCAGTTTTTCCTTTGTTCTTATATTCCACATAGGAGTGAAATCATTTGGTAGCTGTCTTTCTCCGCCTGGTTTATTTCACTGAGCATAAAATCCTCTAGCTCCATCCATGTTGTTGCAAATGGTAGGATTTGTTTTCATTTATGGCTGAATAATATTACATTGTGTATATGTACCACCTCTTCTTTATCCATTCATCTACTGATGGACACTTAGGTTGCTTCCATGTATTGGCTATTGTAAATGGTGCTGCGATAAACATAGGGGTGTATCTGTATTTTCAAATTGGGCTTCTGCGTTCTTAGGGTAAATTCCTAGAAGTGGGATTCCTGGGTCAAATGGTATTTCTATTTTGTGCTTTTGGAGGAACCTCCATACTGCTTTCCACAATGGTTGAACTAATTTAAATTCCCACCAGCAGTGTAGGAGGGTTCCCCTTTCTCCACAACCTCGCCAACAATTTGTTGTTGCTTGTCTTTTGGATGGTAGCCATCCTTACCGGTGAGAGGTGATATCTCATTGTGGTTTTAATTTGCATTCTCTGATGGCAGGCGATGTGGAGCATCTTTCATATGCCTGTTGGCCATCTGAATTTCTTCTTTGGAGAAGTGTCTGTTCAGCTCCTCTGCCCATTTTTTAATTGGATTGTTCACTTTTTGTTTGTTGAGGTGCGTGAGCTCTTTATGTATTTTGGTTGTCAACCCTTTATCGGATCTGTCATTTATGAATATATTCTCCCATACTGTAGGATGCCTTTTTGTTCTGTTGATTGTGTCTTTTGCCATACAGAAACTTTAGTTTGATGTAGTTCCATGAGTTAATTTTTACTTTTTTTTCCCTTGCTTGAGGAGATGCATTCAGAAAGAAGTTGCTCATGCTTATTTATATTATGTTGTCTTTTAAGAGTTTCATGGTTTTATGACTTACATTCAGGTCTTTGATCCATTTTGAGTTTACTTTTGTGTATGGTGTTAAACAATAATCTAGTTTCTTTCTCTTGCATGTAGCTTTCTAGTTTTGCCAACACCAGCTGTTGAAGAGGCTGTCATTTCCCCCATTGTATGTCCATGGCTCCTTTATCGTATATTAATTTATCATATATGGTTGGGTTTATATCAAGGCTCTCTTGTCTGTTCCATTGGTCCATGGGTCTGTTCTTGTGCCAGTACCAAATTGAGACACTAAGTTTCTTGTCAGTTTTCTGGACTATTTTGCAGAGTTAACATAAGAAATTTAATGCTTTGATTCTTTCCCAGAATAGTAGTTTCTTGGTTTGGGAACATATCAATCAAGGCTGCCTGCCCTGCTTTCCAGATGGGCTGAGTTATTGTCTGTTTGTTAAATAATAAGTTAAGAATCTTGCTTCTTAACTTCTTGAGTGTTAAAATGCAATTTTATCTTTAAGGTGGAATCCTTCCTGCCCTTCACTATGTTTTTTACAGCAGGGCCTGCCTGCTGTATTAATTGCCCAGGTTATATATGACTTGATTAGGGGCTGGAGGAGGAAAAGCAGCATCTGGGCAAAGTTAAAGAAGATAAGCTGGGCCTTTTAGCAGCTAAAGTAAATTTTCCAATAGATTCATTTTATTGACACAATGAAGACATGGGCTATGCTGAGCTACTTTCTTATCTGGGGGATGCTCAAACATTCCAGGCCAGGTTACTCCTGGCTTTTTGGTTTTAACGAATCTTCACTGAAGAATGCTTACATTCCTAGTTTGATATTTTACTTTAGAGAATTAAAGTGACTCTGACGTTGCTGAGTTGTTGAATATGGAGTTTTGGTAGGGGTCTTTTTCCAGAGGCCCTCTCCCTACTCTGACTATGCCCACGGTCCTTGTCTCATTATGACAGCTAATTATTTTTGCTACATTAAATGTTAATATAAATTGAGGTGCGAATGGGCATAACATCCTCATTTCCAAATTGTAGCTTTTATCATGTGTATGAGAACCCTCCTGAAATGACAAAGCATTATACTCAATGAGTATTTTTAACATTAAATGATTAGGTATTACAGGAAATAACTGATACTTTACTTCCTGGCTTAACCTCTCCAAGGGCCCAAGGGCCAAATTTAGAGTAGGCAGGTAGCCTAGCACAAGTAAATTTACGCACCCACCCCAAACCCATCCGAACTCTCTTTACACCAATTTACATTCCCAGAAGTAGCATACCCAGGTTTCTTTTCCACCACATCCTTGCCTAAACTTGTCTCTTGTTTTGTTTTGTTTTGTTTTGTTTTGTTGATACCTGCTATTCTGACTGGCGTGAGGTGATATCTCATTTGGTTTTGAGTTGTATTTCCATGATGACTAGTGATGTGAGAATCCTTTCATGTGGTTGTTGGCCATCTGTATGCCTCCTTTTGAAAAATGTTTGTTCAGGCCCTTTGCCCAACTTTTTATCACATTGTTTTCCATTTGCTTTTGGTGTTGAGTTGTATGAGTTCTTTATACATTTTTGGTATGAGCTCCTTATCAGATACGTCATTTGCAAACACATTCTCACATTCATTAGGTTGTCTTCTCACATTGTTGATGGCTTCCTTTGCTGTGAGGAAGTGTTTTAGTTTGGTGTAGTGTCACTGGTTTATTTTTGCTTTTTGTTTTCCTTGCTGGGGAGACATATCTAGAAAAAAACTGTAATGCCAGTGTTCAAGAGTTTACTGCGCATGCTTTCTTCTAGGAGTTTTATGGTTTCTGGTCTTACTTTAGGTCTTTAAACCAGTTTGAGTTTACTTTGTGTATGGTGTAAGACAGCAGTGCAGTTTCATTCCATTGTATAAGGCTGTCTTGTTCTCCCAGCACCATTTTTGGAGACTGTCTTTTCACCATTGCGTATACTTGCTTCCTTTGTCACGTATTAACTGACCGTATAAGTGTAAGTTTATTTCTGAGCAATCTATTCTATTCCATTGATGTGTGTCTATTTTTGTGCCAGTACCTACTCTTTGATTACTGTAGCTATACAACACAGTTTGAAGTCAGGAAGCATGGTCCTCTCTCTATCTTTATTTTTCTTTCTCGAGATTTCTTTGGCAATTTGGGGTCTTTTGTGGTTCTGTACACATTTTACATTTATTTCTCTAGTGTTGTAAAAACATGCTATTGGTATTTGATAGGGATTGCATTGCACCTGTAGATCGCTTGGGGGTATTAAGGTCATTTTAACTATATTGATTATTCCCGCCCATGAGCATGGAATAGCTTTTTTACATATTTGTGTCAAATTCAGTTTCTTTCATCAGTGTCTGATAGTTTTCAGAATGCAATCTTTCTCCTACTTGGTTAGATTTATGTCTAAACTTCATTCATTTTTATTATTTTTTATCTTTGTATTTTTATTTTGTTATGATTAATGTACAATTACATGAAGAACATTATGTTTACTAGGGTCCCCCCTTCACCAAGTCCCCCCCACAAACCCCATTATAGTCACTGTCCATCAGCGTAGTAAGATGTTGTAGAATCACTGCTTGTCTTCTCTGTTGCAGAGCCCTCCCCATGCCTCCGTCATATTATACATGCTAATCGTAATACCCCCTTTCTTTTTCTCCCACGCTGATCCCTCCCTTCCCTCCCATTCTCCCCAGTCCCTTTCCCTTTGGTAACTGTTAGTCCATTCTTGGGTTCTGTGAGTCCGCTGCTGTTTCGTTCCTTCTGTTTTTGCTTTGTTCTTATACTCCACAGAGTATTGGAATCATTTGCTACTTGTCTTTCTCCACCTGGCTTATTTTAGTGAGCATATCACCCTGTAGCTCCATCCATGTTGTTGCAAATGGTGGTAGGATTTGTTTTCTTATTGCTGAATGATATTCCATAGTGTATATGTACCACCTCTTCTTTATCCATTCATCTCCTGATGGGCACTTAGGTTGCTTCCATTTCTTGGCTATTGTAAATAGTGCTGCGATCAACATAGGGGTGCATATGTCTCTTTCAAACTGGGCTCCTGCATTCTTAGGGTAAATTCCTAGGAGAGGAATTCCTGGGACAAATAGTATGTCTGTTTTTTGGATTTTTGGGGAACCTCCATACTGCTTTCCACAATGGTTGAACTGACTGACATTCCCACCAGCAGTATAGGAGGGTTCCCTTTTCTCCACATCTTCACCAACATCTGTTGTTGTCTGTCTTTTGGATGGTGGCCATCCTAACTGGTGTGAGGTGATACCCCAGTGTGGCTTTAATGTGCAGTTCTCTGATGATTAGCAATGTGGAGCATCTTTTCATGTGCCTGTCTGCCACCTGAAATGGCTTCTTTGGAGAAGTGTCTGTTCAGATCCTCTGCCCATTTTGTAATTGGATTATTTGCTTTCTGTGTGTTGAGGTACGTGAGCTCTTAATACATATTTTGGATGGCAACCCCTTATCGGTTATGTTATCTATGAATATATTCTCCCATCCTGTAGGATGTCTTTTTGTTCTACTGATGGTGTTCAAACGGAATCTTATACCCCGTGCCATGTCATTCCAATTCTAATTTTTTTTTTTCCAGAACACCAATTGACTGAGAAAACTGTTATGAAGAGGAGAAGATGTGATACAGGAAAATCGAGCCTAAGCTGAGAAGTGAGATGGTGTGGAGACTGGTAGATAGTATCTTTCCATGTGTTGCTTTCAAGGGTCATAGCGAAAAAAGGTTGCTAAGGAGATAAAGCCCTGGGTGTTTACATCACCTGGTATCGGTGGAGCCACCTAGCCACTAGCCATTAATGGGAAGGCTAGCATGCGGCACTGTTATCTTTCCTGCGGAGTTAGACGTGTGGCATCCCCCGTTTGCAGTTCTGTCAGACCCTGTGTGGGACTGTCCTGGCACTGGTGGTGGTGGACCTGAGAGCTCTGCCATTCCTGCTGGGCTGTTCCAGCATCCCTCTCAGAACAAGGCCTCAGTAGTGCGCCTGGTAGAGAGAGAGAGAGAGAGAGAGAGAGAAAGAGAGAGAGAGAATTGCACTCAAGAGACGGGCAGTTTTTTTCTGTAGCTCCATGAGCATGTTCCTGATGTTTATTTTGAGATCTGTTTCAGGAAGATTGATTTGAGTCCTGTTACCAGGTTCCTTTGACGGTTCATATTTGTAGGTGACGCCCTCTAGCTCCCAGAAGATTTACTCTCTGGGGCTGCTCAGCCCTTTGGGGGGATGGCAGGGGTCACGGGAGCAGCGCTGGTGCCCTCCCCTGCCGGGAGGAAAGAGGTCTCTCCTGCTTCCCGGCCACAGTGCCTGTCTCCACTGCCAGGGCCAGTTTGCGGAGCACGCAGGGAGAAGCTGCCGTAGGTGGGGACGTCCTCTCGCTGGCCTGGTGCGATGGTGGGGGCCGCCGGGTAGCAAGCCAGTGCCGGCAGGGAGGCAGGCCGTGTATCAGTCACAGCACGGTAGGGGGGCCTCGGAGCTGTGAGGCCAGCCAGGGGGACGGAGCGACTGGAGCTCCTAAAAGTTCTCCCGCCTGCTGGGCAGAGTGCACCCGGGCAGTTTGGCGCACCTGTCCTTTCTCCTTAGTGGCAAGCTCTGGAAGCCTTGTCCCTTTAGCAGCTGTCTCGCTGTTAGGAAGTCTCTCAGACTGCCCGCCTTTCTTTTGTCCCATAGCGGCCGGATGTGGATCCCTGTGTTGTCCCACAGTGGCTGGAATCTCAAGTCTCTGGAAGTATTCTGCCTGTCTTGGCTTTCCAACCCCACCGATCCTCCAGAGCGCACTATGTATGGTAGGTTTGTGCTCCCAGAGCACATCTCCAGGGCTGGGTGTTCAGCAGTCCTAGGCCTCCACCCCCCTCCCCGGTTCCGTTTCTCTTCCTCCCTACTGTGAGCTCAGGTGTGGGAAGTGCTTTGGGTCCCTGTGGATCACGGCTTTGTACGTCACCCTTCTCCTTGAGGTGACAGCCTGCCGCAGCAGCCTTCTTCCCTGCTGCTCTTCCAGAATTTGGGGTAGTTGTTCTATTTCCATATTGTACATCTGTATGTGGTTCTGGGAGGAGGTTTCTTCCTCCCATCTCACGCCGCCTTCTTCAATCCCATCAATCCATCTTTTTTTTTTTTTTTTTCAATTACACTTGTGTAGGGTTCCTTTCCCCACCCCTTTGACTTGTAGTTTGTCTGTGTCCTTGGATCTCAAGTGAGTCTCCTTAAGGGAGCACGTAGGTCATCCTGAGTTTTCATCCCTTCTTCTAATCCTGTTTCTTTTGATTGGAGCATTGAAAGTCTGTCCTTTCATTCTGATAATTGATAGCTGTGGCCTTATTGCACTTTTAAATTTTTTATTTATTTTTTATTTTGTTACTATTAATCTACAATTAGATGAAGAAAATTATGTTTACTAGACTCCCCCCTTCAAGTCCTCCTCAGAAACCCCATTACAGTCCCTGTCCATCAGCGTAGTAAGGTGCTGTAGAATCACTGCTTGTCGTCTCTGTGTTGCACAGCCCTCCCCATGCGCCCCCCCACATTATACATGCTAATCGTAGTACACCCTTTCTTTTCACCTGCCCTTATCCCTCCCTTCCCATCCACCCTCCCCAGTCCCAGTCCCTTTCCCTTTGGTAACTGTTGGTCCATTCTTGGATTCTGTGATTCTGCTGCTGTTTTGTTCCTTCAGTTTCTCTTTGTTCTTATACTCCACAGATGAGTGAAATCATTTGGTACTTGTCTTTCTCCACCTGGCTTATTTCACTGAGTATAATACCCTCTAGCTCCATCCATGTTGTTGCAAATGGTAGGATTTGTTTTTTCTTATGGCTGCTTATTGCACTTTTTAAACTGGATTTCTTTCTTCTTTTTTGTTTGTAGTTTCACTCTGTTCTTTCATCATTGCTCTCCTGGTCATGAGCAATAGCTTTGTTATAATTGATATGTATCTATATCTATCTATCATCTATCTGTCTAATCATATATCTGTCATCTTTCTATATCTTTCTATCTATCTATCTGTCTTTCTATCTCTCTATCTCTCTATCTATCTATCTATCCATCTATCTATCTATCATCTGTCTATCTAATCTATCTATCATCTATCTATCTATCTATCTATCTATCTATCTATCTATCTATCTATCTAATCTAGTCTGTCTATCCATCTATCTATCATCTATCTATCTATCTATCTATCTATCTATCTATCTATCTATCTATCTATCTACCTATCTTATCTATCTATCTATCTATCTGTCTATCTATCTATCTATCTATCTATCTATCTATCTATCTATCTATCTATCTGTCTATCTATCTATCTATCTATCATCTATCATCTGTCATCATCTTTTTGTCTGCCCATCTATCCTTAAGTACAGAACAGTTAACAACACAGCTTATATGTCACTTCCCTACATTGTACTTCCAAAAATCTTGCAAGGTAACTAGGCTGTAGAGATAGCACTGCATTCACTGAGACACTTGCAGGTCGAGTCAGCCGCTTGTGCTTACAAAACCAGTAAATGGTGGTGCAGGGACTTCAGCCCATATCTCTGTCCTCTGTCCTCTTACCTCCTTATCACTTGCTGACTGTATTCTAGCCACATTCATTGACTAAGTGCTCCCTGAAGACCACAAGTATCCTTCCTCTGGGCCTGTTGTAGACAGAAACCTAAACTTGGTGCTTTGCTCACCACCGTGTTTGAGGCACATCGGTGTCACCGCTGATAGGAGGAGGGACAAATGAAAAGGAACACCAAGTTCTAGACAGGAGCAGTTGGGAGCAAAGAGTGTGTTGTTGAGTGACGTGTTTGAGTGTCCAAACTTCCCTCTTTATCTAGTTAAATACTTCTTTACATTTTTAAACATCATGAAATCTACTGATTTCAAAAGCCCAAACACATGTTATTACAGCAATTCAATTGTTGAGGTGAGAAAAAATGAGAAGGGCTTCACTCTACCACTTAATCTATGACTGCATACTATTAAAACCAAACAAAAAGAATCCACTGTGGCTGGAAGGGCTCTTTTGTACTCACTGTCTCTCTGGAGACTCAAACAGAATCCCCCTTTTTTTTTCAGTTTCACTTGTGTAGGGTACCTGTCCCCACCCCTTCAACTTGTAGTTTGTCTGTGTCCTTGGATCTCAAGTGAGTCTCCTGTAAGGGAGCACGTAGATGATCTTGAGTGAGCGATAGCTTTGTTTAGTATTATGATTTCCTGTCTACCTACCTACCTGTCTATTTATCTATCCATCTATCCATATCTATCTATCTACATATGTATGTATGTATGTATCTAATCTATCATCTATCTATGTCTATCTACTATCATCTATGTACCTAATTAATCTGTATGTATATCTATCTGATCTATCAATCATCTATGTATGTATCTATTTTCTCAGTTTTGTCAATGTTCTGTCACTAGGTGCACATTCATTCCTTAACCTTCCCCACTTAGAATGCAGTCTGTTTCCAGTGAGTCTCAGACTAAGACATATGGATACACATACACAGTAATGGCTTAGTGTGATGTCACATTTCCTCCTTGTATTGACCTGCTTCACTGAAAGTCAGCATTTCTCTTAGATTTTTTATAAAAGTTCACATATATGTAAATGGAAAATTCACTACCGATATGCTGTGCTTGAGTGGACAAACTACCTGACTTTTATTTCCAACTAATTTTTGTGTCTAAAAATCCTATCATTAGCCACTCAAACAAAGTAATGAATCGAGAAAATTCTTTTGCAGCAAATATTTATTTAAACGCTTAGTATGTCCTTGGCATTGAGGTAACTCTATCAATAGAAGAGTCAGCAAGTATCATATATACTAGTGCAAGTGATGTATGTAAATTATTTCCTTTGATTATCTCAACAACTCTGTGAAGTACATCGTGCACCAGATGAGTCTGAGGTTAGTTATTTTCCCCAAAGTTACCCGAAGCTGTTAAGTGAGAAATTTGGATTTGCACAGAGTGTTTGATTATAAATAGTCTACACTATTAACATCTTCAGCCTCTTGTATCTTCCTTCTTTGGAAATTGCAGCTTCAGAAGAGTGGCAGATGTTGTTATGCCAATGATTATATCAAATATACCAACAATTGATTTGGAAACAAGGGTACAAGTGAGCTGAACAGGTGTTTTAGTAATTGTATAGCAGGAAGAAGCAGTTATGTAGTGATGGTACTTAAGCTAGAAAATGAAGACTATGTAGGAGTTAAGCAGCAGAACAGGGAGTGGAAGAGTATTTCTAATAGAGGAAATCAAGTGGCTAAAGGATGTAGAGCAGGAAAGAGACTGGGACATTTGAGGAAAAGATAGAATGTGGCCAGTTATTGCCTCAAACCTTGGAAGAGTGGGGAAAATAGGCCATAGAGTATGTCAGTTTAGATAGAGATGCTCATATGTGGGTTTCCATGTTGAAAATATTGGAAATTTTTAGCAATTACCTGTGTCATGAAACAGAAGGGTAGGTTTAGGAGTAAGACTCCCCAAATGGGAAGTTTTGTAATAAAAAAACAATAAGTAAATAGATACCTTGGTTACTTTGTAAGGCTCTGCTGTACCACAGTACTACACACTGGATTGTTTACACCACAGACATGTATCCTTTCACAGTTAGGGGTCTAGAAGTCTGAGAGTGAAGTGTCACCAGCTGGGTTCCTGCTGAGGGCTGTGGCCTGGGGTCGGCTCCATGCCTCTCTCCTAGGTTCTGGTGGGTTTTGGCAGTATTTGGCTTATAGAAGTGTTCCCCCAAACTCTGTCTTGTCAGTCACATGCCATTAGGCCTACATGTATATCTGTGTTCAAACTTTTTTTTTTTCTTGTTATTAATCTACAATTACATGAAGAACATTATGTTTACTAAGCCCCCCTGTTCACCAAGTCCCCCCCACACACCCCATTACAGTCACTGTCCATCAGTGTAGTAAGATGCTGTAAAATCACTACTCGTCTTCTCTGTGTTGCACAGCCTTCCCCATGCTACACCCTACGTGGTAATTATACATGATAATTGTAATACCCGCTTTCATTTTCCCTGCCCTTATCCCTCCCTTTGCACCCATACTCCCTAGTCCCTTTCCCTTTGGTAACTGTTAGTCTATTCTTGGGTTCTGTGATTCTGCTGCTGTTACGTTCCTTCAGTTTTTCTTTGTTCTTATGCTACACATATGAGTGAAACCATTTGATACTTGTCTTTCTCCGCCTGGCTTATTTCACTGAGCATAATACCATTTAGCTCCATCCATGTTTTTGGGAATGGTAGGATCTGTTTTTTTCTTATGGCTGAGTAATATTCCATTGTGTATATGTACCACATCTTCTTTATCCATTCATCTGCTGATGGACATTTAGGTTGCTTTCATATCTTGGCTATTGTAAATAGTGCAGCGATAAACATAGGGGTGCATCTGTCTTTTTCAAACTGGAGTGCTGCATTCTTAGGGTAAATTCCCAGAAGTGGAATTCCTGGGTCAAATGGTATTTCTATTTTGAGAATTCTGAGCAACCTCCATGCTGCTCTCCACAATGGTTGAACTAATTTACATTCCCACCAGCAGTGTAGGAGGGCTCCCCTTTCTTCACAGTGGAGAACGTTGCCAACATTTGTTGTTGTCTTTTCAATGATGGCGATCCTTACTGGTGTGAGGTGATGTCTCTTTGTGCTTTTAATTTGCATTTCTCTGATGAGAAGCGATGTGGAGCATCTTTTCATGTGCCTGTTGGCCATCTGGATTTCTTCTTTAGAGAACTGTCTATTCAGCTCCACTGCCCATTTTTTAATTGGATTATTTGCTTTCTGTGTGTTGAGGTGAATGAGATCTTTATATATTTTGGATGTCAACCGTTTACATGGTATGTCATTATGAATATATTCTCCCATACTGTAAGGTACCTTTTTGTTCTACTGATGGTGTCCTTTTCTGTACAGAAGCTTTTCAGCTTGATATAGTCCCACTTATTCATTTTTGCTTTTGTTTCCATTACGCGGGGAGATATGTTCATGAAGAAGTTGCTCATGTTTATGTCCAAGAGATTTCTGCCTGTGTTTTTTTCTAGGAGTTTTATGGTTTCATGTCTTACATTCATGTCTTTGATCCATTTCGAATTTCCTTTTGTGTATGGGGTTAGACAGTGATCCAGTTTCATTCTCTTACTTGTAGCTGTCCAGTTTTGCCAGCACCATCTGTTGGAGAGACTGTCATTTCCCTGTGGTTATGCCCATGGCTCCTTTATCGTATGTTAATTGATCATATATGTTTGGGTTAATGTCTGGAGTCTGTATTCTGTCCCACTGGTCTGTGGCTCTGTTCTTGTGCCAGTACCAAATTCTCTTGATTAGTGTGGCTTTGTAGTAGAGTTTGAAGTTGGGGAGAGAGATCCCCCCCACTTCATTCTTCCTTCTCAGGATTGCTTTGGCTATTTGCGGTCTTTGGTGTTTCCATATGAATTTTTGAAGTATTTGTTCCAGTTTGTTGAAGAATGTTGTTGGTAATTTGATAGGGATTGCATCAAATCTGTATATTCCTTTGGGCAGGACGGCCATTTTGACGATATTAATTTCTCCTAGCCAAGATCATGGGATGGGTTTCCATTTGCTAGTGTCCTCTTTAATTTCTCTTAAGAGTGTCTTATAGTTTTCAGGGTATAGGTCTTTCACTTCCTTGGTTAGGTTTATTCCGAGGTATTTTATTCTTTTTGATGTAATTGTGAATGGAATTGTTCTCCTGATTTCTCTTTCTATTAGTTCATTGTAGTTGTATAGGAAAGCCACAGATTTCTGTGTGTTAATTTTGTATCCTGCAACTTTGCTGTATTCTGATATCAGTTCTAGTAGTTTTGGGGTGGAGTCTTTAGGGTTTTTTATATACAATATCATGTCATCTATAAATAGTGACAGTTTAACTTCTTGTTTCCCAGTCTGGATTCCTTTTATTTCTTTTGTTTTGCCTAATTGCGGTGGCTAGGACCTCCAGTACTATGTTGAATAACAGTGGGGAGAGTGGGCATCCCTGTGTTGTTCCCGATCTCAGAGGAGAAGCTTTTAGTTTCTTGCTTTTCAATGTGATGTTAGCTGTGGGTTTGTCATATACGGCCTTTATTATGTTGAGGCACTTGCCCTCAATGCCCATTTTGTTGAGAGTTTTTAATCATGAATGGATGTTGACTTCTGTCGAATGCTTTTTCAGCATCTATGGAGATGATCATGTGGTTTTTGTCCTTCATTTTGTTGATGTGGTGGATGATGTTGATGGATTTTTGAATGTTGTACCATCCTTGCATCCCTGAGATGAATCCCACTTGGTCATGGTATATGATCCTTTTGCGGTATTTTTGAATTCGGTTTGCTAATATTTTGTTGAGTATTTTTGCATCTACGTTCATCAGGGATATTGGTCTGTAGTTTTCTTTTTTGGTGGGGTCTTTGCCTGGTTTTGGTATTAGGGTGATGTTGGCTTCATAGAATGAGTTTGCTAGCATTCCCTCCTCTTCTACTTTTGGAAAACTTTGAGGAGAATGGGTATTATGTCTTCTCTGTATGTCTGATAAAATTCTGAAGTAAATCCATCTGGCCCGGGGTTTTTTTACTTGGGTAGTTTTGTAATTACTGCTTCTGTTTCGTTGCTGGCAATTGGTTTGTTTAGATTTTCTGTTTCTTTCTGGGTCAGTCTTGGAAGGTACTATTTTTCTAGGAAGTTGTCCATTTCTCCTAGGCTTTCCAGCTTGTTAGCATATAGGTTTTCATAGCATTCTCTAATAATTGTTTGTATTTCTATGGAGTCCATCATTATTTTATCTTTCTCGTTTCTGATTTTGTTGATGTGTCTTGATTCTCTTTTTCTCCTACTAAGTCTGGCTAGATCCTTATCTATTTTTATTTTCTCAAAGCACGAGCTCTTGGTTTCATTGACTTTTTTTCTGTGGTTTTATTCTTCTCAATTTTATTTATTTCTTCTCTGTTCTTTATTATGTCCTTCCTTCTCCTGACTTCAGGGCTCATTTGTTCTTTTTCCAATTTTGATATTTGTGACATTAGACTATTCATTTGGGATTGTTCTTCCATCTTTAAATATGCCTGGTTTGCTATATACTTTCCTCTTACGACTGCTTTTGCTGCGTCCCACAGAAGTTGGGACTTTGTGTTGTTGTTGTCATTTGTTTCCATATGTTGCTAGATCTCCATTTTAATTTTGTTGTTGATCCATTGATTATTTAGGAGCATGTTGTTAAGCCTCTATGTGTTTGTGAGCTTTTTTGCTTTCTTTGTACAATGTATTTCTAGCTTTATACCTTTGTGGTCTGAAAATTTGGTTGTTAGGATTCCAATCTTTTTGAATTTACTGTGCCTCTTTTTGTGGCCTAGCAATGTGGTCTATTCTGGACAATGTTCCATGTGCACTTCAGAAGAATGTGTATCCTGTTGCTTTTGGATGTAGAGTTCTATAGATGTCTATTAGGTCCATGTGTTCTAGTGCGTTGTTTACTGCCTCCATGTCCTTACTTATTTTCTGTCTGGTGCATCTATCCTTTGGAATGAGTGGTGTGTTGAAGTCTGCCAAAATGAACGCATTGCATTCTATTTCCTCCTTTGGTTCTGTTAGTATTTGTTTCACATATGCTGGTGTGCTGTGTTGGGTGCATATATATTTATAATGGTTATATCCTCTTGTTGGACTGACCCTTTATCATTATGTGATGTCCTTCTTTATCTCTTGTGACTTTCTTTGTTTTGATGTCTATTTTGTCTGATACCTGTAGTGCAACACCTGCTTTTTTCTCCCTGTTTGGATGGAATATGTTTTTCCATCCCTTGACTTTTAGTCTGTGCATGTCTTTGGGTTTGAGGTGCATCTCTTGTAAGTAGCATATAGAAGGGTCTTGCTCTTTTATCCATTCTATTACTCTGTCTTTTGATTGGTGCATTCAGTCCATTTGCATTTAGGGTGACTATTGAAAGATATGTACTTATTGCCATTGCAGGCTTTAGATTTGTGGTTACCAAAGGTTCAAGGTTAGGTTCTTTAGTATCTTACTGTCTCACTTAACTCGCTTATTGTGGTGTTATGAGCACTGTCTGGTGATTCTTTATTTCTCTCCCTGCTTATTCCTCCCCCTCCATTCTTTATATTTTGGGTGTTTTATTACGTGCCCCTTTGTGTTTCCTTTGACTGCTTTTGTGGGTAGTTGATTTTATTTTTTGCCTTTAGTTTATTTGGTTGGTCTGCTTTCTTTGCTGTGATTTTATTTTCTCTGGTGACATCTGTTTAGCCTTAGGAGTGCTGCCATGTAGAGCAGTCCCTCTAAAATACTGTGTAGAGGTGGTTTGTGGGAGGGAAATTCCGTCAACTTTTGCTTGTCTGGGAATTGTTTACTCCCTCCTTCATATTTAAATGATAATCGTGCTGGATACAGTAATCTTGGTTCAAGGCCCTCCTGTTTCATTGCATTGAATATATTATGCCATTCTCTTCTGGCCTGTAAGGTTTCTGTTGAGAAGTCTGATGATAGCCTGTTGGGTTTTCCTTTGTAGGTGCCCTTTTTCCTCTGTCTAGCTGCCTTTGAAACTCCTTGTCCTAGATCTTTGCCATTTTATTTATTATGTGTCTTGGTGTTGTCGTCCTGGGGTCCCTTCTTTTGGGAGTTCTGTGTACTTCCGTGGTCTGATCAATTATTTCCACCCCCAGTTTGGGGAAGTTTTCAGCAATTATTTCTTGAAATACACTTTCTATCCCTTTTTCTCTCTCTTCTTCTGGTACCCCTATAATGTGGATATTGTTCCTTTTGGATTGGTAACATAGTTCTCTTAATATTGTTTCATTCCTTGAGATCCTTTTATCTCTCTCTGTGTCAGCTTCTAAGCGTTCCTGTTCTCTGGTTTCTATTCCATCAATGGCTTTTTGCATCTCATCCATTCTTCATTAACATCCTTCCAGAGATTGTTTTATTTTTGTAGTCTCCCTCCCTACTTTGTCCATTAGCTCTTGCATTTTTCTCTGCAGCTCCATCAGCATGGTCATGACCTTTATTTTGAATTCTTTCTCAGGAAGATTGGTTAGGTCTGTCTCCCCAAGCTCCTTCTCAGGGGTTGTCTCTGTTAGTCTGGTCTTGATCAAATTCTTCTGACTTTTCATGGCGATAGAGGTAGTTGTGGGGAGTTGACGCATATGTCAGCTGGGAGAACATCCCTTCTTGCTATTTTGTGGCCTTAGTCTCCTGTGAGAACAGCGACCCCTAGTGGCTTGTGCTGGGCAGCTGCATGCAGATGTGGCCTCTAAGTCTGGCCCGAGCGGCTGCTCTCGGTGTGGCCGGCCTCAGGTTGCTGCTCCACTATGGCAGAGCATTGCCGGAGGGGGAACGTGCCGGAGGCTGTTCATCGCCGTGAGGGGCCTCCAAGCTCCACTGCCGCCCAGGGGGTTAGGGCGCCCAGAGTTCCCCATGATTCCCAGCTTCTGTGCTGAGCACGCCAGGACGCTTCCATCCAGCTGTGGGGCCCCTGTCCCTTAAAGACTTTCAAAAAAGCCCTCGCTTTTCTTTTGTCCCAGGGGCGCCAGCTGCGCTGACCCACTTGCAGGTTTTACCGTTCTGTTTCCCTAGTGTCCAGCACACCATGCACTGTGTGTCTCCGCTCCCAGTGTGGATGACTGGGGCTGGGTATTTAGCAGTCCTCGGCTCCTTCTGCCTCCCCGCTCCGACTCCTCTCCTCCCACCAAGGAGCTGGTGTGATTGGCACGCTCGGGTCCCACCAGGCCGTGGTTTGTATCTTACCCCCTTCGTGTGGCGCTAGGGTCTCGCAGATGTAGATGTAGACTGGCTGTTGTACTGTATCTTCTGGTTTCTCTTTTAGGAGTATTTATATGTGTTGTATTTTCAAAAATATATGTGGTTTTGGGAGGAGATTTCGGCTACTCTACTCACGCCACCATCTTCGCTCCTCCTCCCTCTGTGTCTTTTGATTGGTGCATTTCCTGCATTTACATTCAGGGTAATTATCGATAGATATGTACTTATTTCCATTGCAGGCTTTGCATTCGTGGGTACCATAGGTTAAAGGATAGCTTCTTTGCCATCTAATCGTCTAACATTAACTCACTTATGCTGTTATAAACACAGTGTGATGATTCTTTATTTCCCTCCCTTCTTTTTCTACCTCCTCCAATCTCTGTGTTTTAGGTGTTTAATTCTGTACTCTCTTGTGTTTCCCTTAACTCCTTTTGTGGATAACTGATTTTATTTTTTGGCTTTAGTTAGTATTTGTTGTGCTTTCTTTGGTGTGATTTTATTTTCTCTGGTACCATCTATTTAACCTTAGGAGTACTTCCATCTAAAGCAGTTCCTTTAAAATACACTGTACAGGTGTTTTGTGGAAGGTAAATTCCCTCAACTTTTGCTTATCTGGAAATTGTTTAATCCCTCCTTCAAAATTAAGTGATGATCTTGCTGGATACAGTATTCTTGGTGCAAGGCCCTTCTATTTCATGCATTATGTATATCATGCCATTCTCTTGTGGCCTGTAAGGTTTCTGTTGAGAAGTGTGAAAATAGCCTGATTTGTTTTCCTTTGCAGGTGATCTTTTTTCTCTGGCTGCTTTTACTACCCTGTCCTTGCCTTTGATCTTTGCCATTTTAATTATTATGTGTCTTGGTGTTGTTCTCCTTGGGTCCCTTATGTTGGGAAATCTGTGGGTTTCCATGGTCTGAGACTATTTCCTTCCCCAGCTTGGTGAAGTTTTCATCAATTATTTCTTCAATGACACTTGCTATCTCATTTTCTCTCTCTTCTTTGGTACCCCTATAATGCGAATATTATTCCATTTGCATTGGTCACACAATTCTCCTAAGTGTTCTTTCATTCCTGTAGATCCTTTTGTCTCTCTCTGCCTCAGTTTCTCTGTATTCCTGTTTTCTATTCCATCAACAGTCTCTTGCACCTCATCCAGTCTGCTCTTAAGTCCTTCCGTTGTTTGTTTCATTTCTGTTGTCTCCCTCCAGAAGTCATCCCTGAGCTCCTGCATATTTCTCTGGAACTCCATGAGCCTGGTTATGACTTTTATTTTGAATTCTTTTTTAGGAAGACTGGTTATACTGGTCTCACCAGGCTCTCTCTCTGGAATTTGAGTGATTTTGGACTGAACCAGGTTGTTCTTCCTTTTCACGGTGATAGAAGTGATCACTGGCGAGTGGTATGTGTGTCAGGTGGGAAAACAAAGTCCCTTCCTGTTTTCTGGTCGCCTTGCCCTTCTCTGCTTCCTGTGCCCGTTAACTGCACACAGGGAGCAGTCTCTGGGTTAATCCCCTGAGCTACCTTGGGTGGGGCGGCCCTCAGGATCGCCTTAGGCACTGGCAGGGGTTGCAGGCGAGCTGCATGTGTTCTCCTGCGAGAAAGGCACCCCTTTGTGACTTCTGGACTTTGCACCGGCTTCATTAAGCTTGTGCCAGGCAGCTGCTGCGCACAGGGGGCAGGTTCTGGCTCTGACTCTGACTCGTTTAGGTGTGCGCTGGGAGAAGATTCTGTGTGGTTGCTGTGAGTGGGGCTGCTCCCCTGCTGGTCTACAGCAATGGTGCTTCAGTGGTTTGCTTGCAGCGCCCACCGGGGAGAATGAACAGGCTGCTTATCGCTATGATGGGCTTCGGAGCTGTGTTGCTACCCAGGGGTTTAGGGCACCTGACGTTCCTTCACATTCCCAGCCTGCTTTTCTGTGTGTGCCTGGACGATTTAGTCCACCTGTTAAACCCTTGTCCCCTTACGACTTTTAACGTGCCTGCTTTTCTTTTGTTCCAGGGCAGCCAGCTGTGGGGACCTGTTCCTGGTCTCCTTCTCGGAATTTACTTTCCCATTTCTGTCATATCCCGTACACCGTGCTATGTGGGTCTGTGCTCCCAGTGCAGATTACAAGGGCTGGTTGTTGAGCAGTCCTCTGCTTGCACTCCCTCCCCAGGTTGATGCTCTTCCTCACCCCAGTGAGCTGCGGTGGGGGGAGTGCACGGGCCCCACCATATTGCAGTTTTGTATCTTACCCTTTTCGTGAGATGCTGAGTTCTTGCAGATGTAGGTGTAGCCTGGCTGTTGTCCTGTATCTTCTGGACTCTCTTTTAGGAGTAGTTGCATTTGGTGTATTTTCAAAATCTATATGGTTTTGGGAGGATATTTCTGTTGCCCTACTCACGTCGCCATCTTGAGTGAGTCCCCTCGTGGTTTTAATTTGCATTTGCCTGATGATTAGTGATGTGGAGCATCTTTTCATGTGACTGTAGGCCATCTGTATGCCCTCTTTGGGAAATGTCTCTTCCGGTTCTCTGCCCATATTTTAATGGGTTCTTTGTTTTGTAGTATATTTATCCAGTATATATTGGATGTCAGCCCCTTATCAGATATATCACTTTCAGATATGTTCTTCCTTACAGTAAGTTGCCTTTTCATTTTGTCGATGTTGTCCTTTACTCTACAGAAACTTTAGATCGATGAAGCCCCTCTTGTTTATTCTTTCTTTAGTTTCCCTTGCCTGGGGAGGTGTGTCGAGAAAAAATTTACTCTTGCTGATTTTCAAGAGATTCATGCCCATCTTTTCTTTAAAAAGTTTTGTGCTTTCATGCCTTTAGGTATTTAATCCATTTTGAATTAAGTTTTGTGCATGATGTTAGACAGTGATGCAATACCATTCTCCTGCATGTAGATGTCTGGTTTTCCCAGCACCATTTATTGAAGAGACTGTCTTTTCCCCATTGTATATTCTTGCCTCTTTTGTCATATTTTAATTGACCATATAAGTGTGGGTTTACTTCTTAGTTATCTGTTCAGTTCCGTTGATTCATATATTCTTGTGTCAGTACCATACTGTTTAATTCACTGCAGCTTTGTAGTATAGCTGTTTACCCCCAGCATTGTTCTTCATTGTCAAGGTTTCTTTGGCTCTTCAGGGTCTTTTGAGGTTGCATATAAATTTTAGGATCTTTTCCTCTAGTTGAGTGAAAAATGCCATTGGTTTTTTTATAGGAATTGCATCGAATCTGTAGGTTGCTTTGGATAATATGGCCAATTTAACAATATTCATTCATCCTATCCAGGAGCACGGGAGAGCTTTCCATTTATTTGTGTCTTCCTCAGTTTCTTTCATCAGTGTCTTAGAGTTTTGAGAGTATAGGTCTTTATCTGCCTTGGTTGAATTTTATTCCCAGTGATTTTATCCTTTTTGAGGCAATCATAAATGGGATTCTTTCTTAAATCTCTTCCTGGTAGTTCATTTGTATGTGTAAATGTGGCAGATTTTTGTGCATTGGTTTTGTTTGCTGTGACTTTTACTGAGTTCATTTATTAATTCTAGTAGTTTTTTGATGCAGGTTTTAGGGTTTTGTCTATACAGTATCATGTCACCTGTAAGTAGGGGCAATTTGACTTCTTCCTTGCCAGCTTGGATGCCTTTTACTTGTCTGGTTGCCGTGGCTAGGACTTTCAGGACTATGTTTAATAAAAGTGACAGTGGGCATTCTGGTCTTGCTCCTGACCTTAGAGGATAAGCTTTCAACTTTTTGCAATTCAGTGTGATGGCAGCTGTGAGTTTGCCATATATGGCCGTTGTTATGTTGATGTATGTTCCCTCTCTACACACTTTGTTGAGTTTTTAGCATAAAAGCATGTTGGGTTTTGTGATCCTTTTTAGTACCTATTGTGATGACAATCGTTTTTGTCCTTCCTTTTGTTAATGGGATGTGTCACATTGATTTGCAGATACTTCACCATCTTTGCATCCCTGGAATAAATCCTACTTGTTCTTGGTTAATGAGTTTTATAATGTATTTTTTAATTCAGTTTGCTGCTAATTTTTTTTAGGATTTTCACAAATGTGTTCACCAAGGATGGTGGTGTCTTAGTGTTCCTTTTTTGTTCTGTTTTTGTTGGATTTGGTATTGGGGTGATGCTGATCTAATAAAAAGGTGTGAAGTTTCCTTCCTTTTCAATGTTTAGAAGTAGTTTGAGAAAGGTAAATGTTAACTGTACTTGAAATGTTTGGTGGAAGTAATTTTTTAAAACCGTCTGGTCCTTGACTTTGTAAACAGTGTTTTTTTTTTTTTTTGATTATCAGTGCAGTTCATTACTGTTAATCTGTCAGTGGAGATTTTCTATTTCTTCTGTCTGGTTCAGTTTTGGAATATCGTGCATTTCTAGGAGCTTCTTACAACAGCCTCTTGCAGTCCTTTGTGTTTCTGTTGTGTCAGTTGTAGCTTTTCTTTCATTTCTGACTTGAGCTGTCTATTCATTTACACATGGCCATCCTTTTGCCTCGTCTCCATTTGTTGATGTTGGTGAACTCTAAATAAGCAAATGGAAGAATAAAGTCTAAAGGCCCTGTTTTCTGTGTGGAAGTGCTTTCATTTCTTTGGCGAGGTTCAAGATTCTGTAATCTGTTGGGTCCATTTGTGAACTGTCTGTTCTATTTCATTTATTTGTGTGTATTTATTTATTTATTTACTTTTATTTTATTAATCAGGAGAAAAGAAGTGCAATTTATAGTGTGGCTTGACATTTAAGTCATAAGTTTCATCTTAACACACCTGCCCAATAAAAGGGTGAATGACCTGTGGAAACCTCTGGTAAGTGTTGGTTCTAGACATCAACATCAAGACAGCTGGGTTTTTTAAATGGAGGGTGTCAAGCACGCATTTGGTTTTGACTGGTAAAGCAGGTGGTTAGAACTAGTTGAGTTTTAGGTGTTTGAAAATATTCAGGCTAATGAAGACAGGTTTACAGATCAGGGTAATACTGTAGAATGGAAATACAATTTGTTCACTTAATCTAGTGCAGTTTTATAACTTTCTAATATGTAAGTTGCTTGCCTCCTGAAATTGGAGTTACATGCTTGGCAAGTCTGTTATCCACTTGCAGCCAGGAGGGTCCTTGTTGTTGGAGCACAGATAAGAAACAGGGCAACTAGGAAGACGTGCTGTGTTATTTTTTTTCTATAAGTTTGGTAGTTAGTTTGAAGATTTTTAAATAGCAAGGCAAAATCTAATTTCTCAGTCATCTTCTGGATCCATTAGGATGAAATCGCTGCTTTGGACAGTTACCATGAAGTCTCAGTCAAGGGCTGTCAAGTTCTGTTCCTTCAGTGGTTTCTGTCAGGGCAGAGAAGGTGTCAGTGCTTTTGTGGTTGGGAGACTTGTTGTTTGGGGTTACTCCGATGCCGGGGTTTTTGTTCACGAAGTCGAAGAATGAGCTTCACAAACACTCAAGGTAGGAGAGCAAGGTACAGGCTTTTATTTAGAGATAAAGCGAAAGGACAGAGCTCGTGGCTCACACCTGGAGGGGACAAGAGAGGCCCTGTGTGTATTCATTTTAAATATGTTCCTTTAATTATTGCAGCTGTGCAATTAAGCTTGAAATTTTAACATTTGAGTTCAACTTCTTCTTTATCATTGTATAGATGAACAGGTATTCAAATGAATTGTCACTTCCTGCAATATAGTGTGGTAAGGTTATTGTTGGGATTACTTGGGAGCTCTAAGTCCATTTGAGGAAAATGGACATCTTAGTAATGGAATTTTGATTATGGGCAGTATATCTCTGTTGTTTTGTTTTTTCTTTCATTGCTGTCAAAAATGTTTCACATGTTTTTCCCCAGAGATCTACAAGTATTTTGTTGCATTTGAGCATTTGTATTTTTGCATTTTTTGGTTTTGGTGGATATAAATGATACTGTTTCTAACATATTCCCATCATATGTTAATGTTTGACTGAAAATCAGAATTTTTTATGTTCACTTTGCTCTTAAGTTTATGGTATATGTGTAAAATCCCATCTGGCACAGAGCATCAGGCTCAATTTCTGTTTAAACTTAACCATATATTTTTCACTGAATAATCATATATTGGATTTGAGCCCTTTACCAGGACTTCTAAGAAGGGGCCCAACCATCAGTAGTGACTATGTTTGAGCTATGGGATGCCTGAACCTGCCTTTTCTGGCACGCATTGAGCACGTGTGCTCATCCTGTGCACTCTGGTACCTTTGCTAGAGTGAAGACTTGAGCTTTTGTATCTGCAGGACGCAGGAGGCTGGGCTGCAACTTTGGGATGCCTTGGGAGCCCAGTCCACCAGGAGGAAAATGCGTCCTGTGTTGGGGTCCTGACACCTGCAGATGGGGCTTTGCCATGATTTCTTCTGGATGTTTCTGTAAGGAGTGAGTACAGAACCTGCCATTTTCTGTCATATTCCTAGATGCTTTCTTTATTAAATTCTCATATAGTATTGTAACATTTTTTTTTACGTGTGTTGCATAAAATTTCTTAGGTAAATAGGGCTGGTGTTATCTATACAATAAAACTGTTATGAAAGACCAGAATTAGATTATGTAATAGCTCCAGGGTCTGGGGCATAGTGTGTGCCCAGAAAGAATAATATTTTGTGAATTTAAAATGCTTTATGGAAGCAGATCAAGTGAGGAATGAGCCAGCTCTTAGAGCTTTGTGCCCTTGTGTGAGTCATCTTTAAGGATCTGACCCCGTAATAATTAATGCGCAATGTTCCTCATTCACTGAGGGTTTCTAAGGATTAACTTTATATTATTCTGTATCGTTTTGATTCAGGATTGTTTCTGTAGAGAAATGCCACTTCAGCATCATATACACAGTCATAAAATTCATATCAAGAAATGGGAGCAGCCAGTCTTCCCTGGAACCTGAGGCAAAGAGGAAAAAGTCACACCCTAGTAAGTCCCTTCACTCACCTGTATTGTTACTTTTCCAACATTAAAGTAATTGAGATCCACTGAAAAGTGGAAGTTTAAGTACATTAAAATTCAGAACATTATTTTGAGTTCTACTATTTTATTGATACCAAACCAGAATTTAGTATGCTTTTATGTCCCTAGCTTTTGAAAAGCTAACTTATCAATATGTTGATATCCCTTGTGGCTTGTCATTTTCAAATGGGATTATCATTGTGCTTGATGATTTCTCCTGAATGAGTGTTGAACATAATTTTTAAAAATTAACTTCCTTCACTAATATGTTCTTTGCCAGACCTCTGTGTGAATGTATTTGTTAAAAACATGCATAAATTAACCAAGGGAACATCTATCTATTTTGATACATGATTTGAGTGAGCAAATTTTATGAATCAGGTTTAGAACAAAATACGATGATGTCTTTTGTCTCCATGCCACCTACTGGATGCTGCTTAACACCATCTAAGGTGAAGTTGTTACCAAATGAGACACACCTGTTTCCACTCAGTCAGCATACAGCAAAGCCAAACACTGACCTGAGCAGTGAAACCAAACCCTGACTTTGGGATGTGGTTTTTTTTAACATAGGGAAAGAAGGTGGGCGTTCCCCAAGCAAGGAGAACGGATAGCTAAAGTTTGAAGCCCTGCACTCACTATTGGCTTACAAGCAAGGGCTTGTAAAGGTTATGGGAAAGGGTTGCAGGATGTGTGATGAGCTTGTGGCATTGTTCTGACGGGTCCGTGGTGAGGTGACGGGACTGTTTGAGGAGTGTTAGCTGTCAGCCTTCTGGCGCCACTGAGGCTAGAGTTCACTTGCTCATTGTCAGGAGGTGGCTCGTCTGGTGGAGCCTAAATACCTGTAAAACAAGTCAAGGATACGTGAGTCAAGAGTCAGTCTGTGGCCTTGAGGGGGAAATCAGAGTCCTGGGCCATTTTAGTTTGCTTTACCTTGGTTTGCAAACCCCATTTTCTTTCTTCTTAACTTACACATTCTGATTCCCATACTGTGGGTCATATTTGATGGACCCAGTCTTCTATATCATTGAGATGTCTGAGGGCCTTTATTAGACAGGGAATGCCTGTGCAGTCACAAAACACCTTTAGGACTGAAATCACCGTAACGCTTAAGAGCCAAAACATTGGATGCTTTTTCTAAATGACATGCATTTATGGAAAACAGATTTCCTTAGGTTCCAAGTAGAAATCTGAAGGTACTTTACTTTTGTGTATCTTGGTTTCTGAGATAACAGTGAGATGTTTCTAATCTCCTTCCTATTTCATGTGCTTCCTTCTTGTAATAATTGCAAATTCAAGTTTCTTTTTAGCATGCACATTCCTTTACTTTTTTGGTCTATTTTGAGCTTCAGAAAAAATGTACATAAAACTTGCTTTAGCTTTACATTCCTCTAATATACTTTCTACCTAATGTTCTTTATTGGTAAGCTAGATGACAGGCATTCTAACAAGCATGAGGAATTACATATTGTCCTGGTTTTTCACTAGAGCTGTTTTTTAACCATATGTTTATGATTCATATGATCATCTCATCATGATCAAGTGCATTAAGTTTGAGAGTCTGTCTGTGCCAGCGTGCTTCTGAGTTTAGCACTGTGTATTTTACGTGTTACAACTCCTGAGGGAGTTTTCTTAATTACTAAAGGAATCTAAAATTTTCTGGACTATTCACAGGGGTTTTGTTTTAGTTTCTCATAACTATTGTATAGAATCTTTATTTTACAAGGGTGTCTATGTCTATAAAACCTATAGCATGCTGTAGGATTTACTTCTTCTGAATTGCTTTCATGGAGGAAGCCTGACACAGATTCACACACAGGGGAAGTGGGTGTACAGTCAGGGATTGTCTGCTTGAATTGTGGACAGTATCTGACCATGGAATTCAGATGCTTTCTACCAATGCTTCTATTAATTCTCATAATGGTTAATTTCCTATGACCTTGGAATAATTGAATTTCTCTTAAATATTTAAAGAGCGTATGTATTATATCTCACAATGTAATATTTCAAGTTTACATATTTGTACTAAAGCCAGAAACATTTTCAATTTACTGTTTTTAATTTTCAAATTCATGAAGTATATACGTGTGCCTTATTAAAGTTTTACATTCGTACAACATACTTCCAAATTTATATCGTCTCATTGTGTTTTTAAAAACGAGTGAACTTATAATCATGCTGCTTGGTTAAATTGTCAGTTTTCAGGAGAGTCTTAAAATTATCAGGAGACACCTAAAATTTATTTCCAGTACTCAAAATACCATTCCACAGTGCTAATTTGCATAGAATTTAGTAATATTTTGTATCAAGATTTGGATTCAGCGTAGTGTATATTCTCCTTTGATATTCCATGTATTAACTTTTGAGTCATGTTAACCTGTGTCAAAGTGCACCAATTCCATGTAGTCCCCTACGGCAGCACAGGGGATGTCTGTTCATCACATAGCCCACATACCTCTGCACCATGAATTCCCCTCAAGGTCACGTTGCTCCTTCCTGCCGCTTGCCCGGTAATTTGTCCTTAGAGAATCCCACCCCAACAGAGCCAGAGTGGTGATTCTCTCTCTCCAGTCCCCTCTTCATGCTGCTGGGTCATACCTGCAGGGACAGACTCAGAGCAGCACCATGCAAGAAGCAAAATGACAGCTGGGACCCCAGCTTCTGTCCTCCGTCAGCCTTGTGGAGAGGACTGGATGCAGTAGTTTGGGGGCGCCATGGGCCTTAACGGGAGGAGCGGCAGTAAGAGGGAATGCCCTTGTCCCTGTCCTGTGCCCTGTGGCAAGGGTTCGAGTGTTTTCATAGCAGCCAGGTGAGGAACGGCGTCATGATAGAAAAAGGGGTTTAAAGTTCTCAGTGTTTCCCCAGGCTCCACAAATTATCTGTCACACTGAAGGTACAGTAACAATACAATACTCATGTACTGCCTTCTAAATGTTCAGTTTCTTACAAGGTTGATTAGGTTTAGCTTTACAACTTGGTTCATCTGGGGTAAATCAAGCTCTTCGTCTGTAACGTATTTTGTGGTCAGGTTGACTTAATGGCATAGTATGAACACAGTCATTTAGAAGAGTGTTTTCAGATAATTTCAGACTTACAGAAAACCTGCAATATCCCTGATATTCCTTCATTCAGATTTTCCAGTGGTCACTGCACCACTACATTTGCACCATCATAGAGAGTTGTCCACTGTATTTTTCCAATTAGAGGCATAATTTACCACAGAAATCCTACATGACCCACATTAGAAAATCAAAATTGTTGATAATTCTTACCTGCAGACCAGCTTTAAATATCAGTAAGTGCATCAACTATGAGAAAAATATGTCTGCATTCTGGACCATAGACTTTCTGTCATTTTCATGACCTCACTAAGAATTTTGCATCTATTTTCAATAAGAATATTGGTCTGCAGTCATGTTTTTTCATGGCATCCTAATCTGGATTGATGTCAGGGTAGTGGTGGCCTCATAGAGTGAGCTTGGAAGTGCTCTGTACTCTTCAGTTTTTTCGAAGAGTTTGAGAAAGATTGACATGAATTCTTTAAGAGTTTGGTAGAATTCTCCAGCGAAGCTCTCCGACTACCAGAATCTCTTGTACAGCAAGTGTTCTCCTTTTTTTCATTCATTTATTCTTTCATCAAATATTTATTTATTTTATTTTGGTATCATTAATACACAATCACATGAGCAACATTGTGCTTACTAGATCCCCCCCATTATCACGTGCCCACCACATACCACATTACAGTCACTGTCCATCTGTGTACTAAGATGCTATAGAGTCACTACTTCTCTTCTCTGTGCTTTACTGTCTTCCTCGTTCCCCCGACTATGCTATGGGTGCTAATTGTAATGCCCATTACTCCCCTTCTCCCTACCTTCCCACCCACTCTCGCCAGTCCCTTTCCCTTTGGTAACCATTAGTCCAGTGTTGGGTTCTGTGAGTCTGCTGCTGCTATGTTCCTTCAGTTTTTGCTTGGTTGTTAACACTGCACAGATGAGTGAAATCATTTGGTACTTGTCTTTCTCCACCTGGCTTATGTCACTGAGCATAATACCCTCTAGCTCCATCCATGTTTTTGCACATGGTGGGATTTGCTTCTTTCTTATGGTTGGATAGTATTCTATTGTGTATATAGAATACTCCTCTTTATCCATTCATCTACTGATGGACACTTAGGTTGCTTCCATTTCTTGGCTATTGTAAATAGTGCTGCAATAAACATGGGGGAGGGGGGTTGCATATGTCTTTTTGAACCTGAGAATTTGTTTTCTTTATGTACATTCCTAGGAGTGGAATTCCCAGGTTACATGGTATTTCTATTTTGAGTTTTTTGAGGAACCTCCATATTACTTTCCACCGTGGTTGAACTACTTTACATTCCCACCAGCAGTGTGGGACTGTTCCTCTTTCTCCCCATCCTCGCCAGCATTTGTTGTTCCTGATCTTTTGATGTTGGTCATCCTAACTGGTATGAGGTCAATATTGTGGTTTTAATTTGTATATCCCTGATAATTAGCAATGTGGAGCATCTTTTCATGTGCCTGATTGCCATCTGAATTTCTTCTTTGGCGAAGTGTCTGTTCATATCTTCCACCTATTTTTTAGAACGGTTATTTCCTTTTTGGGTGTTGAGGTGTGTGAGTCATGTATTTTGGATGATAACCCCTTGTTGGATATGTCATTTACAAATATATTCTCCCATACTCTAGGATGCATTTTTGTTCTGCTGATGGTGTCCTTTTCTGTACAGAAGCTTTTTAACATGATGCAGTCCCATTTGTTCATTTTTTATTTTGTTTCCCTTGCCTGAGGAGATGAGTTCAAGAAAAAGTTGCTCATGTTTATATTCAAGAGATTTTTGGCTATGTTTTCTTCTTAAGAGTTTTATGGTTTCACGACTTACATTCAGGTCTTTGATCCATTTTGAGTTTGCTTTTGTGTATGGGATTAGACAACAATCCAGGTTCATTCTCTTGCATGTAGCTGTCCAGTTCTGCCAACACCAGTTGTTGAAGAAGCTGTCATTTCCCCATTGTGTGTCCATGCCTCCTTAATTTTATATTAATTGGTCATATATGCTTGGGTTGATATCTGGGTTCTCTTGTCTGTTCCATTGTTGCACGGGTCTGTTCTTGTGCCCGTACCAAATTGTCTTAATTACTGTGGCTTTGTAGTAGAGCTTGAAGTCGGGGAGAATGATCCCCCCAACCCTCCACTTTTTCTTTTTTCTCAGGATTGTTTTGGCTATTTGAGTTCTCTATGGTTCCATACAAATTGTAGAACTATTTGCTATAGTTCATTGAAGAATGCTGTTGGTATTTTGATAGAGATTGCATTGAATCTGTAGATTGCTTTAGGCAAGATGGCCGTTTTGACAGTATTATTTCTTCCTATCCTTGGGCACAGGATGTGTTTCCATTTGTTGGTATCTTCTTTAATTTCTCTCCTGAGTGTCTTGTAGTTTTCAGAGTATATGTCTTTTACTTCGTGGTTAGGTTTATTCCTCGGTATTTTATTGTTTTTGATGTAAATGTGAATGGAATTGTTTTCCTGATTTCTATTTCTGCTCATTTATTGTTAGTGTATAGGAATGCAAGAGATTTCTGTGTATTAGTTTTGTATCCTGCAAATTCGCTGAATTCAGATATTAGATCCAGCAGTTTTGAAGTGGATTATTTAGGGCTTTTGATGTACAATATCATGTCATCTGCAAACAGTGAAAGTTTAACTTCTTCCTTACCAATCTGGATGCCCTTTATTTCTGTGTGTCGTCTAATTGCTGTGGCAAGGACCTCCATAACTATGTTGAATAAAAGTGAGAAGGGTGGGAATCCTTGTCTTGTTCCTGATCTTAAAAGGAAAGACTTTCAGCTTCTCGCTGTTTACTATGATGGTAGCTGTCGGTTTATCATATATGGCCTTTATTATGTTGAGGGTACTTGCCCTCTATACTCATTTTGTTGAGAGTTTATATCATGAATGGATGTTGAAGTTTGTCGAATGCTTTTTCAACATCCATGTAGATGATCATGTGGTTTTTGTCCTTCTTTCTGTTAATGGCTTTTCTCATATTGTACCTTCCTTGAACCCCTGGAATAAATGCTACTTGATAATGGTGGATGATCTTTTTGATGATAATTTTGATTTCTGTTTGCTAATATTTTGTTGAGTATTTTTGCATCTATGTTCATCAGGGATATTGGTGTGTAATTTTCTTTATTTTGTGGTGTCTTTGCATGGTTTTGGTATTAGAGTGATGCTGGCATCATAGAATGAGTTTGGGAGTATTCCCTCCTCCTCTACTTTTTGGCAAACTGAGGAGGATGGGTGTTAGGTCTTCTCTAAACGTTTCATTAAATTCAGTGGTTTAGGCATCTGATCTGGGGGTTTTGTTCTTTAGGTAGTTTTTTTGATTACCAGTTCAGTTTTGTTGCTGGTAATTGGTCTGTTCAGATTTTCTGTTTTTCTTGAGTCAGTCTTGGAAGGTTGTATTTTTCTAGAAAGTTGTCCATTTTTTCTAGGTTATCCAGTTTGTTAGCATATGATTTTTCATAGTATTCTATTATCATTCTTTGTATTTTTGTGGTGCCCATAGTGCTTCTTCCTTTATCATTTCTGATTCTGCTTACTTGTGTAGAGTCCTTTTTTTCTTGTTAAGTCTGGCTAGGGACTTACCTATTTTGTTTATTTTCTCTAAGAAACAGCTCCCACTTTCATTGATTCTTTCTGTTTTATCTTTCTCGATTTTATGTATTTGTGCTCTAATCTTATGTCCCTCCTTCTGCTGACTTTGGCCCTCATTTGTTCATCTTTTTGTAGTTTCACTGTGAGTTTAGACTGTTTATATGGGACTGTTCCTCTTTTCTGAGGTAGGCCTGTATCGCAGTATACTTCCCTCTTAGGACGGCCTTTGCTGAGTCCCACAGAGAGTGTCAGAACAGACTCCTGTAAGTGTCTGGCCAGCTAGGCTGAGGGACGGCAAGAAAAAATGGCACCCCACAGCCCCTCTTCCCCTGGATACATCTCCAGCATATCCCATCCCTCTGACACACATCCCAATGTTAATCCATAAATCACATATAATTTAGGTGCTTTTCAAACTGCTGGGTCTCAGATGGATCATCAGCACACCCGTCCTCCAGGAGCAGAGGCTAGGCCTCCGAGAGTCCTCTGGCCGTCCCAGAGTTCAGCCACACTGATTCTCAAAGCCAGAGGGCTCATCTTCCTGGGGCGGCCCTGGTGTAGGCTTCATCCCCTCACCCCCCATGCCTGCTCCCTCTCATTCATGGGGGGTGGGGCAGGACAGGAGATGGGGCTGACCACAGCTCTGCCCTTTTACCCTTCTCAGTGTGGCCTCTTCTTGTCATTAGCTATGGAAATTCTGTTTTGTCTTTAGGTTATTTCCAGAGTGGGGCATATTGCATGTAGTTTCCTAGGTGTGTACATGAGAAGAGGTGATCCCAGGGTTTTTCTGCCACGGTCTTCTCAGAATCCCCTCTGTAGCCTACTTTTCTAGGCCTTAATTCCCTCATCTGCAATGTGAAGAATATATATATATATAAGCAGGCCTTTAAGATTAATTCTCTTTTAGGTAAGATATTCCAAAAGTCTTTTTATAAACTAATTACCAGGAAATAAAGGATTCTGGAAGTACACTTACAAATAGACAGGTGGTTTTTTTAAAAAAAGAAGGTAACATTGTTTTATTTGAGCTATAGTTAAATTTACTGAAAATTGTTTAGCCAGAAATAATTTGGTAAATGATCAATTCACTGAATGACTAACAGACCTAAAACCGTCAGATCAGACACCTTAATCCAGGTTTAAAACATTCACCACAGGTATTTCAGGCAAGGCCTAGAATAGGTACAGTTTCCATTTCTGAAAAATGTAAGTTCATTCATTCATTTATATAACATTGATCAGTCAGGAAGTGCTAGGCATCCCAAATATTAATGTGAGAAATTGACAGTTGCCTAGGACTGCAGATCTGAGAGGAAATACTTGAAGCAAAGGTTTGGTGATACTAAAACTTAAAGAACAAAACAACAGCAAAAAAAATCTCAGTAAGGGATATGGCTGGTAATTGTAGGTCTGCTTTTGTTATGTAGCTGTATTCCTATTATTGTTATGTGTGTATGCAATTTAATTAGTAGTTTGATAAAACCTGTACCTGCTTATGTTACTCTACAAGAAGATATGTCAAAGAAATAATCAATCTTCCCATGTTTTCTTCTGTCTGCTACTTCTGTAGCTTTTCTTCTTCCTTCCTAATTACAACCCTTAAATAGAATTCGTGCCTCATATCAAATTTACCGAGTATCATAGTTCTTCCAAGTGGTAAAGATACCTCAAGACAAATGCTGGGCATAGAAGCCACAGGGCATAAATCTGCAAAGAAGTAAAAAGCTAACCTTGTCAAACAATATTGCTTCTCTCTCACCAACTTTACATTTCCCTGTATGGCCCCGGAAGATGACTGGTTAGCCAGAGACGGGTAAGATTCCTCAAGGGAGGAACAACCTAAGACAGGCACAGTCGCAGGGGGGCCATCAGGTGAGAAATTGGGGATCAACAGAGGTGAGGCTTAGAACTTCACCCCCCCTGTTTTGAGAGAAATCTTCTGCATACATGGATGTTTTGTCGCCCTTGTCTAGATTGGATTAACACACAGTCTACAGGCACAGACCTGATCATCTACATTTGCCCTCTTAGAGCACTAAATTATGTTTTCTACCTTTATCTTGCATCTACCTACCACTCCAGCATTTTATCTAAAAAAAAGATAATAATAATAAGGGAGAAATGTGGGATTCACATATAAATCAAGTATAAAAATCAAATCTGACTTGATTGTTTATAGTTCATGATGCATGATCAAAACTGAAAGTTTCTGTTATATCACTGCCCTTGCACTGTTCCCCATGTAAGAACTTATTCACTATGTAAGAAGTTGTTCACCATGTAAGAACTTGTTCGTTATGCTTCAGAAGATTGGAGACTGTTGAGAATTAGGCTTGGGGTGGATTAATGATTGTGCATTGAGTCCCCTATACAGAATTTTATTGTTAACCACCATTTGATCAAGAAATATGAGAGATGCCCTCTCAAACAAACAAACAAAATGAACTCAAAATTGATCATAAGCCAACATGTGAAGTGTAAGAGTTTCAGAAGAGAACACAGAACTATTCAGGAGTAGGAGAAGGGGAAGAGTTCTTGGCACCAAAGCGCAATGCATAAATTAAAGATTGATAAATGGGATTATCTCAGAATGCAAATTAAAAGCATAAATACATACCAGTAGACTAACCCATTCAATGGCTACATTTAAAGACTAATAATAACAAACGTTGGCAAGAGTTTGAAGCATTTGGAACTCTCAACATTGCAAGTGGGAATATGAGACAATACAAGCACTTTAGAAATTCCTAAAAATAAACACTGTATCTCCTAGCAATCCCACTTCTTAGTACTTACCTAAGACAAATGGAAAAATATACCCACATGGAAATGCCTCAAATGTTCATAGTGGCTTCATTCACAATAGCCCGAAACTAGAAATAATACCCACTAACTGGAGAGTGGATTTTGAGAAGTGGTACATCTATATAAGGAAATACCACTTTTTAATAAAAAGAAAAAGAAGTGTTGATACACACATTATCAATGAATCTTAAACTAATTAGGCTGAAAGAAAGAAGTCAGATGAAATAGTGTACATATTGCATGGTTCCCATTTTATAAATTTACAGGAAAAGAAAACTATGTTGTCAAAAAGCAAATTACTAGTTGCCTGTGGCCAGGAGTAGAGAGAAAACTGCACTGTAAAGGGGCAGAAGGAATCATTGGGAGGTAATCGAAATGCTTTTTGCTTGATTGTGATTGTAGATTCATAATTGAATAATATATGTAAATGTGATCAAATTGTACACTTTAAGTGGATGTGTTTATTATTCTGAAGTTTATTATACTTCAGAATAGGTTTTTTTGAAATCCCCAAACTTGAGGTTGGAATATATTGGCTCTTTCTCATGTGATGGCATTGTTCTTCAGTTTGATTAGTGTGTGGATTACATGCATGTATACATTTGTCTAAACCCCTCAAACTCTGTACCTAAGATTTATGCGTTTTACTATATGCAAGTATGCTTCAAAAAAAGAAAAATCTCAGTAAGTTGGCAAATCATTCAGTGAAAGCTGACTTTTGGTGGAATGGGTTCCCTCATTTACTTATTTACTGCTCCCCTCCCTATTAAACCATCCTGAAGTATATAAACTCAAACAAAAATGGGAGCAACAAAAGGAACATAAAGACAGCAACGATATAAAGGCACAAGTGAGACTTGATCACACGTCCTATTAAGACCTGAACACGGGCCGGTGGACAGGGGACTCTGGTTGTCAGTGAGACAGGAAGTCCAGTTACTTAGACAGCTCAGTGTCCACAAGGCACAGTGAACACAGACCAGTTGCTCATGAGACGTTTAGCTATACTTTGGAGTATCATTTATGAAGAGTAATGGGAATATTGAAATAGAAACTCACATTTAAATAAAATTTCATAATCTTAAAAAAATTCTGAATAATGGAAACATTCTAAAATCAATTCATTTGAGGTAATTTTTCTAATCTTGAAATACTTGAAAGTAATAAATTTATTTGCCATTTTCCTCAAGTATTTCTCCATCTTCTATGTTAACTTGGTTCTGGAAGAAAACTTTACTACTCTTTGCCTTTTCCATGTTACTTAGAGGCCACTTCAGACCTGCCTGGTCTCCAGTCGGGCTTCTTTCCCTCACATCCAGGCAGTCCTCTCTCCAAGAAAAGAGCCTCATTATTTACCTGCTTTTCTAGCTCTAGTTCTCAGGCCCTAAGTCAGACCATCTTTATTTGTTAAGTGGACATTTGAGACAACTTTCTGTCCCGACCTCTGCATCCTTTTTCAGACTCATCACCTACTCAGGGTGACGTTCTGGGATCGCCTGAGTCAGAGTGACCCGAGTCTGAGGTCCCAGTTAGAGATGCTTGTCCTTTGAGGAGAGGACGCTCTCCCACTTAACCTCTGTAGAGAATGTGCCTGTATAGAGTAGGTGCCTCAAGTGTCTTAAGTAGCGGAAACTGTCTTTATGATGACGCATCACAGCCTAATAGTATACTGGTATGTGTTACAGTGTAGAGTGAACTTTACTCATTTACTATGATTATTTCATTCAGTCTGAAAAAACTTAAACCTTTTCTTCTCTCTCACCATAGTATTTATAGAAATGAATGTGTTACTGCTAGTGATTTAAATTAGTAACTGTGGAAAGGAGAATTATAATGGTATAAAAGGCTTGATCTGTCACCATCTCTATCTTCTTAGTCATCTTTTTTCACTTTATCCTGTTTCTTTTAGATCTTAAAGATTATTTTCAGGAACCATTTACTATCTTAGTCTTAGAAATTAAAGAAAGAATAAACTCCATTTTATGCATAATTTCTGAATGATGTAAAAGCATAGGAATCAAATGATATAAATTGTATTTGCCTTTTCTAAGGAAAAGTTTATTGACAAAAAATACTTCTTTTTTTCATCACCCACAATTGTTTTGAGTGTTGAGTGAATTAAAGTTTTAATACAAGCTTGATATTTTCCTAACAATCCAGTTCTCATTTTATGAAATCCCGGAGTCAGAAGATAGCCGGTTACATGAATCGCCCTTAGATAGTATTTATTTATAAATGCCAAAAGCAAAAATGTAAATGATGTCATTTGTCAGGTGAATTTTGGACACCAAAATAATCTGTACCTTTTTGGACACAGGTATATTTTCCTAGCTGAATAAAATATAACTGTGTAAAAATTATTACTGGATAAAAAAAAGATTAATTGATGGAACCCTTGAAATTCAGTCAAAAGCTCCCCATGCTGGTGAACATAAAGCTGTTCTGCTGGCTTCCTTCTTAGTGTTTCATGGTGTAAAAATGCAGTTAGTACAAGTGCTGATCCCACTGACTTCATTTGAAATCTCAGCAAAAATTCTCTCGTCAGAATTATTATTTAAAATGGGAATTACTGAACAGATTTAGTTTAGATATTTTTTTGACATGTAGACACTGAGTATATGCATTGGTTTTTTCTGTAACCCTGCCATAGCATCATCTTGACTGTGCTTTCATGCCTGAATATTGTGATGAGTATCAAGTATAAAAATGTCTTTGTAATATCAGTGAAGTACATGTAGTGGCTAATACCCCAGGTTTTAGAGAGAGACAGTCCTGGGTTCAAATCACACATTTCTGTTCCTTATTGCCAGGGCACCTCAGGAAACGATTTAACCTCACTTGGTGTGTGATTCCCTCAATGGAAATACAGGGACAGTAAAACCCACCTTCCTAGGTAAAATGATTATGAAGATTAAAGTAAAGAGTGCATTCAAAATGCCTCGGACAAAGCACGGTGCTTGGACTGTGGGGTCTAACTGTCCTCCATGATGGGGGAAGAGCAGTGCTTGTGTCCATGGCACCCACTGTGTGAGGTCATCATGTGCCATGATTCTGAGCCTGGCGCCACAGCATAAAGGGCAGTCAGGACTGCTGGCTCTGGCTGCAGAAGTGCCCAGAGTGGTTCAGGTGAATCCTGCTTTGAGATTCTTTGAAGGAATAAGAAACATTTAAAAATTTTCTTAACGTTCACAGCAAAGGAATTCTCTGTCAAAAAAGAAGTATAAGGTAATTTAAAATTGTTTTAGAAAGGTTACTTTGAAAGAATGCTTTTCCTATGTCTGGAAATACTACTTTGGACTCCAAATAAGGTCATGTAACAGTGTATTTGTTTTGATTGCCTTACGGAGGACAACCAGCTCTTCTTTATTACCTATGCATTAAGCAGGCTTCTTCCTGTAATACACTAGCGTTATGCTTTTGTATGTTTCCGTAAACCTTTTTTTTCTTCTCTCTCACCGTAGTATTTATAGAAATGAATGTGTTACTGAAAGATTTAAATTAGTAACTGTAGAAAGGAGAATTATAACGGTATAAAAGGCTTGATCTGTCACCATCTCTATCTTCTTAGTCATCTTTTTTCTCTTTATCCTGTTTCTTTTAGATCTTAAAGATTATTTTCAAGAACCATTTACTATCTTTGTCTTAGAAATAAAGAAAAAAAGAATAAACTTTTTATGCATAATTTCTGAATGATGAAAAAGCATAGGAATCAAATGATATAAATTGTATTTGCTTTTTCTAAGGAAAAGCTTACTGAGAAAAAATACTACTTTTTTTCGTCACCCACAATTGTTTTGACTGTTGAGTGAATTAAAGTTTTAATACTAGGTTGAGATTTTCCTAACAATCCATTTCTCATTTTATGAAATCCTGGAGTTCGAAGATAGCCCAATACATGAAACACGTTAGAAAGTATTTATTTATAAATGCCAAAAGCAAAATGTAAATGATGTCATTTGTCAGGTGAATTTTGGACATCAACATAATCTCTACCTTTTTGGACACAGGTATATTTTCCTATCTGAATAAAATATAACTGTGTAAAAATTATTACTGGATAAAAAAAGATTAATTGATGGAACCCTTGAAATTCAGTCAAAATCTCCCCATGCTGGTGAACATAAAGCTGTTCTGCTGGCTTCCTTCTTAGTGTTTCATGGTGTAAAAATGCAGTTAGTACAAGTGCTGATCCCACTGACTTCATTTGAAATCTCAGCAAAAATTCTCTCGTCAGAATTATTATTTAAAATGGGAATTACTGAACAGATTTAGTTTAGATATTTTTTTGACATGTAGACACTGAGTATATGCATTGGTTTTTTCTGTAACCCTGCCATAGCATCATCTTGACTGTGCTTTCATGCCTGAATATTGTGATGAGTATCAAGTATAAAAATGTCTTTGTAATATCAGTGAAGTACATGTAGTGGCTAATACCCCAGGTTTTAGAGAGAGACAGTCCTGGGTTCAAATCACACATTTCTGTTCCTTATTGCCAGGGCACCTCAGGAAACGATTTAACCTCACTTGGTGTGTGATTCCCTCAATGGAAATACAGGGACAGTAAAACCCACCTTCCTAGGTAAAATGATTATGAAGATTAAAGTAAAGAGTGCATTCAAAATGCCTCGGACAAAGCACGGTGCTTGGACTGTGGGGTCTAACTGTCCTCCATGATGGGGGAAGAGCAGTGCTTGTGTCCATGGCACCCACTGTGTGAGGTCATCATGTGCCATGATTCTGAGCCTGGCGCCACAGCATAAAGGGCAGTCAGGACTGCTGGCTCTGGCTGCAGAAGTGCCCAGAGTGGTTCAGGTGAATCCTGCTTTGAGATTCTTTGAAGGAATAAGAAACATTTAAAAATTTTCTTAACGTTCACAGCAAAGGAATTCTCTGTCAAAAAAGAAGTATAAGGTAATTTAAAATTGTTTTAGAAAGGTTACTTTGAAAGAATGCTTTTCCTATGTCTGGAAATACTACTTTGGACTCCAAATAAGGTCATGTAACAGTGTATTTGTTTTGATTGCCTTACGGAGGACAACCAGCTCTTCTTTATTACCTATGCATTAAGCAGGCTTCTTCCTGTAATACACTAGCGTTATGCTTTTGTATGTTTCCGTAAACCTTTTTTTTCTTCTCTCTCACCGTAGTATTTATAGAAATGAATGTGTTACTGAAAGATTTAAATTAGTAACTGTAGAAAGGAGAATTATAACGGTATAAAAGGCTTGATCTGTCACCATCTCTATCTTCTTAGTCATCTTTTTTCTCTTTATCCTGTTTCTTTTAGATCTTAAAGATTATTTTCAAGAACCATTTACTATCTTTGTCTTAGAAATAAAGAAAAAAAGAATAAACTTTTTATGCATAATTTCTGAATGATGAAAAAGCATAGGAATCAAATGATATAAATTGTATTTGCTTTTTCTAAGGAAAAGCTTACTGAGAAAAAATACTACTTTTTTTCGTCACCCACAATTGTTTTGACTGTTGAGTGAATTAAAGTTTTAATACTAGGTTGAGATTTTCCTAACAATCCATTTCTCATTTTATGAAATCCTGGAGTTCGAAGATAGCCCAATACATGAAACACGTTAGAAAGTATTTATTTATAAATGCCAAAAGCAAAATGTAAATGATGTCATTTGTCAGGTGAATTTTGGACATCAACATAATCTCTACCTTTTTGGACACAGGTATATTTTCCTATCTGAATAAAATATAACTGTGTAAAAATTATTACTGGATAAAAAAAAGATTAATTGATGGAACCCTTGAAATTCAGTCAAAATCTCCCCATGCTGGTGAACATAAAGCTGTTCTGCTGGCTTCCTTCTTAGTGTTTCATGGTGTAAAAATGCAGTTAGTACAAGTGCTGATCCCACTGACTTCATTTGAAATCTCAGCAAAAATTCTCTCGTCAGAATTATTATTTAAAATGGGAATTACTGAACAGATTTAGTTTAGATATTTTTTTGACATGTAGACACTGAGTATATGCATTGGTTTTTTCTGTAACCCTGCCATAGCATCATCTTGACTGTGCTTTCATGCCTGAATATTGTGATGAGTATCAAGTATAAAAATGTCTTTGTAATATCAGTGAAGTACATGTAGTGGCTAATACCCCAGGTTTTAGAGAGAGACAGTCCTGGGTTCAAATCACACATTTCTGTTCCTTATTGCCAGGGCACCTCAGGAAACGATTTAACCTCACTTGGTGTGTGATTCCCTCAATGGAAATACAGGGACAGTAAAACCCACCTTCCTAGGTAAAATGATTATGAAGATTAAAGTAAAGAGTGCATTCAAAATGCCTCGGACAAAGCACGGTGCTTGGACTGTGGGGTCTAACTGTCCTCCATGATGGGGGAAGAGCAGTGCTTGTGTCCATGGCACCCACTGTGTGAGGTCATCATGTGCCATGATTCTGAGCCTGGCGCCACAGCATAAAGGGCAGTCAGGACTGCTGGCTCTGGCTGCAGAAGTGCCCAGAGTGGTTCAGGTGAATCCTGCTTTGAGATTCTTTGAAGGAATAAGAAACATTTAAAAATTTTCTTAACGTTCACAGCAAAGGAATTCTCTGTCAAAAAAGAAGTATAAGGTAATTTAAAATTGTTTTAGAAAGGTTACTTTGAAAGAATGCTTTTCCTATGTCTGGAAATACTACTTTGGACTCCAAATAAGGTCATGTAACAGTGTATTTGTTTTGATTGCCTTACGGAGGACAACCAGCTCTTCTTTATTACCTATGCATTAAGCAGGCTTCTTCCTGTAATACACTAGCGTTATGCTGGTGTATGTGTTCCCATGAGGAGACTTAAAGTGGGAAATCTGAAATATCACAAAAGTAGACAAAAGAATGTACATCATGTACCTATCATCAGCTTTAGAAATTATCATATGAACAATATTGTTTTACATATATTCCCATCTACTCCTCCTCTTCCATAATCTGATGAAGCAAATCTTAGACATTGTACTTCATCTGCAAGTGTGTCTAAAAGATAAGAATTCTTGTTTTCTACAAAAGTATGAGAATAGCATTATCATAATTTAAAATGATAACTTCTTGATATCATCAAATATCAGACATTGTTCAAAATTTTCATTGTTTAAATTCTTAACTGTCCGAATTTCCGGACAGTTTGTCTATTTGAATCAAAATCTAGGTAAGATCCAAACATTGGGCATGTTTGATACATGCTTTAAGGCCCCTTTAGTCTTCCCACAGTGTTTTCACTTCTTGAAATTTGTTTGTTGAATAAACTGGGTAATTTGTGGGATTTCCTTCAGACTGGATTTTGCCGTGTAGTTTAATATATACGGCAAGTAAATTTTCCCCGTTAAGTTTTAGTGATTTAATCTGGAGGCTTAATCATTTCCAGGTTTTGTTTTTTGGGAGGGGGAGGATTAGTTTATAGGTGATGAAGTGAACCTCCTTCTGTCGGTCCAGTTGTCTCCCTTTTTTGGTGATTGGCAACCATTCAAATGTAAAGCTTAGATCCATTAATCCATGAGATATTGCAAAATGGTAATAGTCTGACTCTTACATTCCTTCTTGATTTATTAGCTGTGTTTTTTCTATAAAGAGAGTCTTTTGTTTGTTATTTGGATAGCTTCATGTTTGGTTGAACTGATGCTCCTGAGAGCAATCCGTAGAGGTGTCATCACTCAACTAATCTTTTCAAATACCTGCCAACTTTATAGTCATTATGGTTCAGAAATGGTGATTAAGATGTATGTCTATATATGTTTATAGGTACAGGTATATATCTGTCAGTGTATTTAAAGTTGAAATCATTAAAGTAAGAATACGAAATATATACCAAAAGCCATGAACAATTCTAAATGTAACTTGAATAAGAAACTAAAATTTCTAAAGGTTACAACAGCTTTATAAAAATTAATATGTGCAGGTTTACCTAGAATTTTCTGACGTATTGATCACTTGTGTTTATTTTGTTCATAATATTTTATTTCTATAAAATGTTACTTAAAAGGGAATGCAGTGGTGTCCTTTGAAAGAAGAGGATGCCATTCCCCGTGTGAGGGCAATGGAAGCTCATGGGGGACGACCACCGGATCCAGAGGGAGAGCGACCAGGAGAGGATACCAGCGTGAGACAGCGGAGCGGTCGGCCTCCTGATGTTGGCGGTGCTGAATGTGTAGATAACACAGATGGCAAATTGCTAAGACAACTGCAAGCTCAAGGTAGGGAACATGTATCCGTCACTGTAAGAACTGTACTAAAATGTGTTAAGTATTTCTACATGTATTTGACATAGGAATGATTGATAACTACTCTCAGTTTCTAAAAGGTAGGTGATTGTGTTCAAATAAAATGAGAAAATAAGGAGTCCCACTGGTAACTGGAGTTCTTTGATTTAATAAGCGCCTTTCAAGAATCATACTCGTAAACACATCATGCCCTGTGTGTTTAGAATTACAAAGGTAGGTGATGAACTTTTCAGGCTGGAAACTCATTTGAACAGCTCCCAATTCCTTGCGGTGGTACAAGGGAGTAACTCCAAAATATGTGGATCTGTGGAGTAAATTTTCAGTCAAAGAACTCCAATTAGTGGCAAGTCTTAGTTTGGGTTCTTCTGTAGCCTGGATATATAACATTTATTTTCAAAATGCCCAACTAATAAACTTAGGTCAAAAAGTATCTTAAGATCACCAGAAAGTATCATTCATCAAGTACAACGTGCTCAAAGTAACCTCAAATGTGTTCATGATTCAAAATTATCATGAATTATCAACATGAAGTTCCCATGCTGTGTCTCACACAGAGAATGCTGACTAAAATAAAATAGTTCTGCTATGAAGTTTGAATTAACTAGTTACAAGTGTGAAGCCTCTTGAGGCTGTCTCGATATCTATCAATGTGTTCATGTCTTATATTCATAAGCATATATATATAAATGTATATCAATACATGCTTGTATCATAAACATAATATCCATAAGGGTTTAATAATAAAAACTGACTTAAAAGACTGACAGGATTTTACTACTTCTCATAGTTTTTTTTTTCGGAAGGGAAAGCTTGACTGACTTCTATTTATTGTATACACCAGTATAATACTGACTTCTCTGTAGCTCTGTTGTTTTCATTATAAAACAAGTATGCATGATGAAAGCTCATAGGGCATAATGCTTTAAAATAAGACATTGACTCTCACTGACTTTAAAATAAAAGACACTCACAAGTTGGATCATAATTAACAGGTTTTTGGTAGTCTACCTAGAAGTGTGTACATACACTCACAGACACACATTGAAGCACATACTTATGTGTACACGTACATACGTGATGTTCATATATGTATATGTTCTTTTTGATTTCTAAAATAAATGAACTTACTGGTGTATATACCATTCAGCTTTGTTTTTCTGCACTTAATTTTTCTTGAGCATCTTTCTATACAGCACTTAAAAATCAACCTTACCCTTCCAGTGGCTGAATAGTAGGTGAGGCAAAGTATGGCTCTACCATACTTCACTTACTCCGTCTCCTTCGATGAGCGTTGCAGCTATTTCCTGATCTTTGCTATCGCAAACAATGCTGCAATAAAAACATTACACATATCTTCATTCTTTGACGGGTATGGCTATCCACAGTATAAAATTTTAGAGATAGAATCTCTACTCCAAGGGTATGTGCATTTTCAATTTTGGTAGAAAGCAGGCAAATATTGTCTCCAAAGAGGTTGTTCCAATTCATACTTCCACCAGTGGCATATAAGTTAACTGCCTGGCCTGTAACTAATGTCCTGTAAGTTTTTGTCCCCTTTAGTACGTTAATTTAGTACTTTATGTGTTATTTCATTGGGTTACTATTAAGACCTTAATCTCTCCTAAATAGTTAGTCGAGGAGGTTTAAAAAATGTTAATATATGAAGATAGATACATACATGATGAATTTTTAAAATTAGTATTGTCAATAAACCACTGACTTTTCTGAAGAATGTATAATAGTGGGAAGTGTTCATTTTTTACATAAAATAGGAAAGCTTGAAATTAACTGATAACCAAAGCAAGGGATTTTCACGCCTGTTTTGCATGTCTATCACAAGTACCATTCATACTTAGTATTCAAAATGGCAACTTCAAATTTGCAAAATTAACTAATTTTATTTTAAGAAAATAGAAGGTAATCACTCAACTTTTGCCCAGTGTTTTCTCCCGTTTTAGATTTCAAATTGGTCTGTATTCTATGACGTAGCTCTCCCTTCTATTATATTGCATTTTGTAAGTTATGTTACCTTTGACCTATGTACATGTTTTTTCTCAACATGTATATAAATATTAAATAGTTAATGTAAGTAAATGTTATTAATATTTACAAGTATATTTGGTATAATATGCATGTTCTTTCTTGGGAAGGAAAGAAAGTAGAAATGAGTCACCTTGTGACCCCTTTTATTCTGAAAGACTTCTACATTAACGCTTTGGGGTGTTGTCAGAGGAGATTCTAGAAGTTACTGTCATATTTTATTATCCTAGTTGGACTCATCTAGGCTTGTAAAGCGACTTAATTTGAAGGAAGGTTTAGAACAATAAAATAAATGTGGATTTTGAATGTGAAATGAGAGCCCTCTATCTTCTCAGAATAGAGATAAGAATCTGACAGTTTGCATATAAAAAAGACTTTCAAACTATATAAACAAATTAGCTTGTTAATTGGCCAATACTGTTAATATCTCAAATGCTCTAATATATCTACTAATATACCACTCAATTTTATTGATCATAGAATCTGAAATGCCATTGCTGTACAATGATTCATTGTTTTAAGATAGGCCACTGCAGAAGGAAAGTGCTGCCAATTGTTAGATACATTCTGGTTTAGACAAGTTTAAACACTTTATTTGAAAAGTAAACTTTTCTTTTTGATATCTAAGAAAGTAGTTTCCTAAAGCATAAAAGATACTTGTCAAGTTACCATTTCAAAAGTTAGTCATCACAGATAATATATTCAACAGTCATAAACCAAATAAATGAGATGCTGCTAGTAGCTTATTCCTCAGAGCCTGGGTGAAGTTTCTGTGCCTCTTAACTTCTCGTACTTCCTCCGTAGTGTGCCTGATTCTTTAACCTATTTTTCCCATCTTCTCTAACTGCTCATAATAAAAAATTTTAAGCTATATGAATTTTTAATGACTTACCAAAATTATGTCTTCCTTGCTCAAGTGAAAAGATAGCGAGTTGAACTTTTTAGTGTTTTTCTGTCCCAAGGGTTTAAAAATAAAAGTTAACTGTGCACTTGTGTAGAGTTTGAAATTGCTGATAAATTCACACAGAAATACATACCATATACATTACAGAGTTTCTCAGCTGTCGCAGAACACTATGGTTAAGTCCTTTTTAAAATCTCAAGGCATTTAAATTTTCTTAAAGGTTCATAGGACTAGTAGCATATATAGACCTGGAGTCAGAAAGACGTGGGTTTATATCTTGGCTCTGCAATTTAACCTCTATGAGCCTTAGTTATTTCATTTGTAACCTGTGTGTAATGTTGCATATCCTGTAAGGTTGTTATGAAGATTAAACAAGATCATGTACATTTAATATGGCAGGTCAATAAATGATTATTAGTAGAGTTCAAGTGATTTGGGTTCTATTCGAGCATATTCATTACTAGTGAGAATATAATATATAGGTTTCTTAAAACTCTTCATCTGCTACAAAATTTAAAGCAATATCTAATGTTAAGTATTCTAGAGTGATTTTGTAAATGATGTCATGATAGACCACTTTTATAGTTAGAAGTATTCTGACCAAGTTTGCCAGCAGAAGAGAGCATGACATTACAAGCTTTCTGTATCAGTCACCTATTGCCACAGTAATGCTGGGAAACAAACACCCGCAAAACTCAGTGGTGAACAATGCCACGTGGTAATCGGTCAGGCTGATAGAGTCCACCGCAGGTAAGGTAGGCAGCTCTACTGATCTTACCTGGCTTTGTTCACGTGTGTGGAGTCAGCTGACTCCCTGTGTTCCAGCCTCTGGCAGCGTAGCCTTAACATGTCCTGATGATAAAGGTCAAGACAGAAGAGTGAAACTACACTTGTACAAGTACAGAGTACACTCTGAAACATGCACTTGCAGTTACAACTGCTAACATCCTGGTGTCCAAAGATCACGTGTCTGAAGTTAGTATCAAGGGACAAGAAAGTAGATTTCACTTCTTGATGAAAGGAACTGCAAAGTCCCATTTGCAAGTAACATGGATAAAGGGGGGAATGAGGAATTGGGGCCACTAAGTATGTAGATCTCTCCCAGTTTCATACATTTGTCCTTGAAAATAATGAGAACTAGATTGTCCTTAAACCTTGTTGAAATTCTGTATTATTTTTATTTAGATTTAGTCCCTCTGTTTCATAAATGCAATTATCACTGGATTCAGAAACTACCATTTTTATAGCTGAGTGAAATACCATGTTTGGAGGGGGGGCTTTGTATTCTATTTTGAGTTCTTTTGCTTTATTGTTATTTTTAAGACTAAAGCTAAATCATTCTTTTTCCATATTAGCAGCTAGTTTCCTCCTAAACAGGGATTATGTGAAATGTGAAAAAAAAATGTACTTAAATTAGCTTCTGTGATGAGGATTAAGAGAAGCATCATTTTTGTGTGCTTCTGTGTATGGGGCTGTATGTGATGAAAAAGTTGGGCAATTTCTAAAGGAAGTAAGCGTGGTATTTTCTGCCACACCATTTTTCTACCTGGTATCTAACTTTAAAAAATTTTCTTAAAAAGTATGTCCTTTACATGATGGCATTCACATAGATAATTGTTTTTAGGTTAACAGGTAAAGTTGTTAAAAGTATTCCTTGAAATTTTGTGTTTTTCAGAAAAAGCCCAACAAGCAGCACAAATAAAGCTTTTGAGAAAACTCCAAAAGCAGGAACAGGCTCACATTGCCAAAGAAGCTAAAAAACAACAAGGTGAGTGAGTTAAACGAAAACATAAACTTGAAGAGTGAGTACTGGGAGTTCACAGGAGGCTTCTCTTCTTTGTTCCTTTTCTGACGATACCTGTGTTTTGGCTTTTCATCATAGCAATAATGGCTGCTGAGGAGAAGCGACAGCAAAAAGAGCAGATAAAGATTATGAAACAACAGGTATGTTCATGCACTCAACCGGTTTTATAACATAGGTGGTACTTTGGGAGTCGATTTACTTATGTATATATGTACATTATTCTTATTTTGATTTCTGAAATAACTTTCATACTTGTTATATATCTTATTTAGAGAGTTATCATCTTCCTTTATTTAAAATTCACCTCAATTTTAAACCAAGTCTCTAAAGAAATGATACCAAACAATACAATTATGTAAGTACTTTTAGTATCCTGATAGCCTGAATATAAATTAACATCTTGAACAACTTTGAAGATTTGGTCCCATTGCTTCTGAATGTTTAAAAATTATCCCCGAAAATGAGAAAGCATTATTTTCGCATATCCAGTGTTTTATCCAGTGCTCTCCTCTGTGTAGTTTTTAAAATTAAGTATAAGGTAGGTGGAATAATTTTTTAACTCTTACACATAAAGCCTACATGGCAATATACTGAACTTCCTTTAAGATGGGAATGTGTAAACTACTCTCCTATCTCCACATACTCATCGAACTATTAAAGCAAAAAGGAAATGGGGGGAAGTACTATTCTTTAAAAAATTTTAAACTGCAAGTAGTTATTTCTGAGTCAGTTGTTATATAGACAAGCTGCTAAATAATGGCTTGGTTTGTTTTTGATGTGGTTATCTCTAATAATGGAATGAATACATTTACTTAAATACTTTCAGTATTGACTAAAGCAGTATGATTAGAGTTGATGTAGAATTGAGATAGAGAATTTAGAATTTGTAGTCATGCATGTAGGTAATTTGTAGAGTTAAATATCGGCTCTCCTACTTAATAATTTATGACCATAGATGAATTAGTTAACCTCTCAGCCTTGATTTCCTCCACTGCAAAAGAAAAACAATTGTATTATGTGAAAATTGAATGAATGTAAAGTGCCTACCACAGTGACTGGCACAAAGCAAATGCTTGCTTTCTAAAAGATAGACATAAAACATCAAAATGTTTGGTCTACTCCCTAACTGTAATTTAATGTAAACTTGAATTGTTTTCTTAGTTTGTTAATTGTAACTGCTAAAGGCACTGTAAGGTTGACTTTAAAATATATAGTGTGATGAATATATTTATTAAAATACTGTAAATATTTACTGCCTACTAGAGTATATGTGAAAATAAGTTCCTTTGAAGCTGAAATACTGTTGTTTCTGTTACAGTTTTTAATAGTTTATCCTATTTCCTAATGGCTTGAGACCAGTTGTATGCCATTAGCATTTCAAATTAGGCTTTGTGTGACCTAAGCCTACATAGTGTGCTACTCATCAAAAAAAAAAAAATTGATTTTCCAACGTTCCAGGAGCAGTAATACAAGTGACCTGCTATTAGACATTGATCAAGATGCTTCTCTGAGACTAGTCTTAGATTACCATCTGACTTATTCCTAATTGCCAGCAAAGTAAATTAAAGTCGTGCAGAGTCTATTTTAAAGTTTGCAGTAGATCTAGAATAAAATAATTAAAATAATAGCATGTGTTTCTCATCCTCGAGATTATTTTTTCCACCTAGTGGGCCAAAAATACCAGCCGACAGTCCTCAAGGCAGTTTTCCGGAAGTATCAGGAGGCATTGTTATGAAGCAGGAGCAGAGGCAGTGGGAACTGACCAGGGCTCTGCACTCACTGTGTGACTATAGGCAAAATATTTATTTTGTACGAGCTTCAATTTTCTCTTAGGTGAAAAGAAGATAATTTCAACTCCTGTATTGTTATTTTTTTAAATGATCAATTAGCTACTTTATATAAAATGCCCAGTTCATTGGATGGATACTCAGTATTACAAGGTGAACACATATCGTAATAATTTATAGATAATGTTTATTTCTGATATTCCAAATGAAAGTACTGCCAATGTACATCTATATAAATCACTCAGACTAAAACAAAGCTCTACACTGGGTGAGTTCAGTCCAAGGTTCTATACCTATTTCTGTGCTTAAGAGAATAATGAATGACTTTTGTTGACTTGATTAAAGATTAAATTCAGAGTATACTTTTGTCTAAAGTTCTAATCTAAATAAATATTTCAAATGTGGATCAAGTGCGACCTTCTGTAAGACTTGGAAATAAAAGATACACTTGTATGTTTATTTTTGGTGAGCTTATGATATTCAAAATCTAGGATCGCAATCAGCACAATCATAGAATGTGATCAGTCTTCTAAAATCACAACAGAAATTCCAGAAATCTCATTATCCTGCGCTGGATCCCTGCAGGGAATTAATAACATCACTGCAAAGAAAGAAATTTAAATGTATTAAAGTATAGTTTCAAAAGGTACAACTAGCATCTCGAAATGGGGGTGGGTATGGTAATATACAGTAGTATAAAATGTGTTGGTTCTGAAAATCCTAGGACAGCTGCAATTTACAAGTAGGGCAATGTAGGTGTATTTTTTTAAAACTGTAACCTCGTCAGTGCCAATTTGTGACTTTCAAAGGGGTTTAAGAATGTAAAATTGTTAACGATGTGCTTACAGCATATGCAATGGTTTTCTAAAATGAAAATGTAACATCAAAATTTAGATTGCTGAATTCAAACAATAACTAGTACATTACATTTAACTAACTTGAGCACCACTTATAAGTTATTACAAATTATTTCTGTATTTGGCTTACTGTAGTTATTGAAAGTAATGTCATTTATCATGTTACAGCAGTTGTTGGTACTTCGTACAATCACGATGTTCTGTGCACTTCTTTAAGCATTTTTAATTTATTTGTGACACTGAGAAAAAGAGCAAGTGCCTCCCCTATTTTATGCAAGAGTGGTTCTATTTGTTCAAGTTCATGCAATGAGTGACAGTAACTCAGGACTATCCTTAGGTGTCCTGATTTCCTGATAGACTGTTTTATCCTACTTGTCTGTCCAATATTTATTTCCGAATGAGAATTACTTATACTTGCAAATAATTGTAAAGTCTGGAGTTTAACCAGCTTGGTTTATGTTGTTTCTATATTCTTATTTAGCGTTTGTATTTTAAAATTGTTTTGAGACATTTTATAAAGTCATACCAATTTAAGACAGGTGGCATGTATATAAAGTTAAAGTAAATAATTAAAATTTATATCGAGCATGGGCAACCTTTGGTAAATCTGCACTTACATCTTTCATTACTTGATTCCACTTAAATACCTTCCACCTAGATATTTAGTTTATTATCTAAAAATGTCATAATTTTTCCTATAGGAAAGAATTAAGAGAATACAACAAATCAGAATGGAAAAAGAACTTCGAGCCCAGCAAATTCTAGAGGTAGAATTCATAAATTTAATATGATTAAAGTAATATAGTCATGTATTTTAAAGTGTGAAAAATGAAAATTTTATCAGTCTGTTCTCTCACTCTTACAAACTTACATGTCCATCACAAATTATCTTTAGACATAATGCGTAGAGTAAGGACCTCTCTGAACCTTACTTAGCAAGTTTATCTAATCCTAACAGTAAAAATCCAGGAAATAAGTAAAGGAAAAAAAAGAAAGGGGAAACCTCTCAATGGCCAATATAGTCATAAAGATCATACGCTAAAACTCATGGTCTTTACTTTTCAAAACGTCATTAAGTCTTGTAGTTAGATACCTGCTTTTCATTTAGAAATAAAACATGACAAAAGTAAAAGTAAGTGTTTAATGTGGAAATATTTTAACCAGGTTTGTTTTCTGAGTTCGGACAGAACTGGGCTGACAGAATAGGGCTCAAGGACATGCTGGCAACAGCAAAAGGAAAAGCTAAAAGACAGCAAGGGAAAATAGGATAAATAGAAACTCCAAAGCCTAGCAACAGTCTGTAATCTGGTAGTAAATTAGGAAGGAATTTTCAACACCTTAGTGGCCCAAAGGCATTTCTGTTATCAAACTGTGTAGTAGGGTAACTGATGTCAAGAATAACTGCCCAAGTCCTCAAGAAAAAGCCAAATTATGTTAAGTGTACTGTGTCTAAGCTGTACATCTACATGTCTCAAAATTATCCAAAGTATTTTTGTCCAAAATAAGCTTTTTAATGTTGAAAAGTATTATATCCCAAACCCTTAGCTGTTCGGGAAACTGTTGCCGTAAAAATTGGCTTATTCCCTGATCAAGGCGGTTAGCTGAGGTTTTCACAGTTACAGGTTTTTTCCTTCTAAAAACATGTACACATATTCCCTTACCCATTTCAAATTAATTTTAAAACCCTCCAAATTGAAAATATTAAATTACATTGGCAATTACTACTGGATAATTATGAAGCTACTAGTTAATGACTTGAAGAGTATAAAGCTCAAATTTGATAGCATGAGCTTGATATTCAGGATGTGCTTCATGAAAGGTTATGTTTCTATTAGGGAAAAATACCTTGAATTTAACCACACTAGGTTAAATCGGCTTTAATGTTTCATTTAAGTTATTTAAGTAATGGACTTATCTCAAATTTTAAGTATTATAAAAGAAACTTCAAATAAAGTAGACACATGCATTTTTAAATGTTCCTGATTCGTCCTTTAACTTTTATTTTTAAAATCTATCCCGTTTTTCTAAACTTTCTACACTGATGATGTTTTCCTTTAAAAAATCAGAGAACAAGCAACAAATGACATAACATCACTTTTCTGTGATTAAGTTTTAAGGTAAAATAACACTCAAATTATTTCAGAATTTTTACAGAGTTTGAACAAGAAAGCCTGACATACTGTTACGATTTAAGAATTTTTTTATATATCTTAAGTGTAATCTATACCTTAGAAATGAAATTAGTACGTTAAACGTAACGAACTGAGGGGAAATCTGTAATTGTCTACATACATGTTACATACTGTATTGAACCTTGCGAGGCATGGAGCCCCATTTTCAAGTGTAAGGTCATATTCAGTTTGTGGTGGTGCTGTTGCATGACTTTGAGACCTATTTTATATGCACAGGCTAAGAGGATAAAGAAGGAAGAAGCTGCAAAAGCCAAATTTTTGGAGGCTGAGAAACGAAAACAGGTAAATGTTGAGGACAGTCAGAGTTCTTACTTTTTTCTATTTATTTTGTTATCCTTAATCCACAATGACATGAAGAACATTATGTTTACTAGGCTCCCTCCTTCACCAAGTCCCCCCCACAAAACCCTTTCCAGTCACTGTCTATCAGCATAGTAAGATGTTGTAGAATCACCACTTGTCTTCCCTGCACTGCACAGCCCTCCCCGGGCCCCCACCCCACATTATACATGCTAATCGTAAGGCCCTCTTTATTTTTCCCCTGCCCTTATCCCTCCCTTTTCATCCATCCTTCCCAGTTACTTTCCCTTTGGTAACTGTGAGTCCATTCTTGGGTTCTGTGATTGTGCTGCTGTTTTGTTCCTTCAATTTTTCTTTGTTCTTATACTCCACATATGAGTGAAGTCATTTGGGACTTGTCTTTCTCCGCCTGGCTTATTTCACTGAGCATAATACCCTCTAGATCCATCCATATTGTTGCAAATGGTAGGATTTGTTTTGTTCTTGGCTGAAGAATACTCCACTGTGTATATGTACCACCTCTTCTTTATCCATTCATCTACTGATGGACGTTTAGGTTGCTTTCATTTCTTGGCTATTGTAAATAGTGCTGTGATGAAGATAGGGGTGGATGTGTCTTTTTCAAACTGGGCTGCTGCATTCTTAGGGTAAATTCCTAGAAGTGGAATTCCTGGGTCAAATGGTATGTCTATTTTGAGCTTTATGAAGAACATCCATACTCCATTCCACAATGGCTGAACTAATTTACATTCCCACCAGCAGTGTAGGAGGCTTCCCCTCTCTCTCCAACCTCGCTAACATTTGTTGTTTGTCTTTTGGATGGTGGCGATCCTTACTGGGTGAGGTGATATCTCGTTGTGCTTTTAATTTGCATTTCTCTGATGACAAGCGATGTGGAACATCTTTTCGTATGTCTGTTCGCCAACTGAATTTCTTCTGTGGAGAACTGTCTGTTCAGCTCCTCTACTAATTTTTTAATTGGATAATTCACTTTTTATTTGTTGAGGTGCGTGAGCTCTTTATATATTTTGGATGTCAACCCTTTATCGGATCTGTCATTTATGAATATATTCTCCCATACTGCAGGGTACCTTTCTGTTCTAATGATGGCGTCCTTTGATGTACAGAGGCTTTTCAGCTTGATATAGTCCCACTTGTTCATTTTTGCCTTTGTTTCCCTTGCCCGGGGAGATACGTGCATGAAGAAGTTGCTCATGTTTATGTCCAAGAAAGTTTTGCCCATGTTTTCTTTAAAGAGTTTTATGGTTTCATGACTTACAATCAGATCTTTGATCCATTCTGAGATTTCTTTTTTTTATGGGGTTAGACAATAATCTGGTTTCATTCCCTTACATGTAGTTGTCCAGTTTTTGAATACTGTGGCTTTGTAGTAGAGCTTGAAGTTGGGGAGTGAGATTCCCCTCCCCCCCCCCCACTTTATTCTCCCTTCTCAGGATTGCTTTGGCTATTCGGGGTCTTTGGTGTTTCCATATGAATTTTTGAACTATTTGTTCCAGTTCGGTGAACAATGTTGTTGGTAATTTGGTAGGGATTGCATCAAACCTGCATATTGGTGTGGGCATATTGGAGGTTTTTTGGTACAGTATCATGTCATTTGCGAATAGTGACAGTTTAACCTCTTCTTTACCAGTTTGGGTTCCTTGTATTTCTTTGTTTTGTCTAATTCCCGTGCCTAGGACCTCCAGTATTATGTTGAATAACAGTGGGGAGAATGGGGATCCCTGTCTTGTTCCCGCTCTCAGAGGAAAAGCTTTCAGCTTCTCACTATTATGTATGATGTTGGCTGTGGGCTTATCATATGTTGCCTTTATTATGTTGAGGTATTTGCCCTCCATACCCATTTTGTTGAGAGTTCTTGTCATGAATGGATGTTGAATTTTGTCGAATGCTTTTTCAGAATCTATGGAGATGGTCATGTGGTGTTGGTACTTTTTATTTATGTGGTGGATGATGTTGGTTGGTTTTCGAATGTTGTACCATCCTTGCATCCCTGGGATGAATCCCACTTGGTCATGGTGTATGAACTTTTTGATGTATTTTTGAATTTGGTTTGCTAGTATTTTGTTGAGTATTTTTGCATCTACGTTCATCAGAGATATTTGTCTGTAATATTCTTTCTTGGTGGGGTCTTTGCCTGGTTTTGATATTAGGGTGATGTTGGCTTCATAGAATGAGTTTGGGAGTATTGCCTCCTCTTCTATTTTTTGGAAAACTTTAAGGAGAATGGGTATTATTTCTTCTCTGTATGTCTGATGAAATTCTGAAGTAAATCCATCTGGCCCGGGGTTTTGTTCCTGGGAAGGTTTTTGATTACCGCTTCAATTTCTTTGCTTTTAATTGGTTTGTTTAGATTTTGTGTTTCTTCCTTGGTCAGTCTTGGAAGGTTGTATTTTTCTAAGAAGTCCATTTCTTCTAGGATTTCCAGCTTATTAGCATACAGGTTTTCATAGTATTCTCTAACAATTCTTTGTATTTCTATGGGGTTCATCGTGATTTTTCCTTTCTCGTTTCTGATTCTGTTGGTGTGTGTTGATTCTCTTTTTCTCTTGATAAGTCTGGCTGGAGGCTTGTCTATTTTGTTTATTTTCTGAAAGAACCATCTCTTGGTTTCATTGATTTTTTTTTTTTCTATATATTGTTCTGAATTTTATTTATTTCTTCGTTGATCTTTATAATGTCCCTCCTTCTGCTGACTTTAGGCCTCATTCGTTCTTCTTTTTCCAATTTCGATAATTGTGACATTTGACTGTTCATTTGGGATTTTTCTTCCTTCTTTAAATATGGTGGATTGCTATATACTTTCTCTTAAGACTGCTTTTGCTGCATCCCACAGAACTTGGGGCATTGTGTTATTGTCATTTGTTTCCATATATTCCTTCATCTGTATTTTAATCTGGTTGTTGATCCATTGATTATTTAAGAGCACGTTGCTAAGCCTCCATGTGTTTGTGGGCCTTTTTTGCTTTCTTTGTACAATTTAGTTCTAGTTTTATTCCTTTGTGGTCTGAAAAGTTGGTTGGTAGAATTTCAATTTTTTTGAATTTACTGAGGCTCTTCTTGTGGCCTAGTATTTGGTCTATTCTGGAGAATGATCCATGTGCACTGGAGAAGAATGTGTATCATGTTGCTTTTGGATATAGAGTTCTATAGATGTCTATTTGGTCCATCTGTTCTAGTTTGTTGTTCAGCGCCTCTGTATGCTTAGTTATTTTCTGTCTGGGAGATCTATCCTTTGGAGTGTGTGGTGTATTTAAGTCTCCCAAAAGGAATGCTTTGCATTCTATATGCTCCTTTTAGTTCTGTTGGTATTTGTTTCACATATGGTGGTGCTCCTGTGTTGGGTGCATAAATATTTTTAATGGTTATATCCTCTTGTTGCAGTGACCACTTTATCATTACGTAATGCTCTTCTTTATCTATTGTGACTTTCTTTATTTTTAAGTCTATTTTGTCTGCTTGTAGTACTGCAACTCCTGCTTTTTTCTCCCTGTTGTTTGCGTGGAATATCATTTTCCATCCCTTGACTTTTAGTCTCTGTATGTGTTTCGGTTTGAGGTGGGTCTCTTGTAAGCAGCAAATAGATGGGTCTTGCTTTTTTATCCATTGTATTACTCAGTGTCTTTTGATTGTTGCATTCAGTTTATTTACATTTACGGTGATTATTGAAAGATATGTACTTATTGCCATTGTAGGCTTTAGATTTGTAGTTACCAAAGGTTCAAGGTTTGCTTCTTTAGTATCTTACTGCCTAACTTCACTTGCTTATTGAGCAGTTACAGACACTGTGTGGTAATTCTTTATTTCTCTCCTTTCTTATTCCTCCTCCTCCATTCTTTATATGTTGCGTGTTTTATTCTGTGCTCTTTTGTGTTTCCTTTAACTGCTTTTGTGTGTAGTTTATATTATCTTTTGCCTTTAGTTAGTATTTGGTTGGTCTGCTTTCTCTGCTGTGATTTTATTTTCTCTGGTGACGTCTGTTTAGCCTTAGGCATGCTCCTATCTAGAGCTGCCCCTGTACATTACCCTGTAAAAGTGGTTTCTGGGAGGTAAATTCCCTCAACTTTTGCTTGTCTGGGAATTGTTTACTCCCTCCTTCATATTTAAATAATAATCGTTCTGGATAGAGTATTGTTGGTACAAGGCCCTTCTGTTTGGTTGCATTAAATATATCATGCCATTCTGTTCTGGCCTGTAAGGTTTCTGCTGAGAAGTCTGATGATATCCTGATGGGTTTTCCTTTGTAGGTGACCTTTTCCCTCTCTCTAGCTCTCTTTAAGACTCTTCCTAGTCATTGATGTTTGCCATTTTAATTATTATGTGTCTTGGTGTTGTCCTCTTTGGAATTCTGTGTGCTTCCGTGGTCTGAGCAACTATTTCCTCCCCCATTTTGCAGAAGTTTTCAGCAATTGTTTCTTGTAGGACACTTTCTGTCCCTGTTTCTCTCTCTTCCTCTTCTGGTACCCCTATAACCTGAAGATTGTTCCGTTTGTTTGGCCACGCCACACAGTTCTCTTAATAATTCTTTCATTCTTGGACATCCTTTTATCTCTCTCTGCGTCAGCTTCTCTCCGTTCCTGTTCTCTGATTTCTATTCCATCAAAGGCCTCTTGCACCTCATCCAGTCTGCTCGTAAGTCCTTCCAGAGATTGTTTTATTTCTGTAATCTCCCTCCAGACTTCATGCCTTAGCACTTGCATATTTCTCCGAAGATCCGTCAGCATTGTTATGACCTTTATTTTGAATTATTTTTCAGGTAGAGTGGTTAGGTCTATCTCCCCAGGTTCCTTCTCAGGGATGGATGTCTGGGTTAGTCCGGTCTGTATCAAATTCTTCTGTGTTTTCATGGCGATGGAAATAGTTGTGGGGAGCTGGCGTGTATGTCGGCTGAGTGAAGGTCCCTTCTTGCTGGTTTGTGGCCTTCCTCTCCTGGGTAAACGGCGACCCCTAGCGGCTTGTGCTGTTCAGCTGTGCGCAGACAGGGTTTCTTATTCTTGCCCAGCGGTTGTGGAGGAAGCTCTGCTCTGCTGCCGTGGGAGAGGCCGGCCTTAGGCTACTGTTCTGCTATGGCGGAGCCACGTCGGAGGGGAAATGGGAGGGAGGCTGTTTGTCACCGTGAGGGGCCTCCGAGTAGCGCTGCCACCCAGGGGGTTGGGGCGCCCGGAGTTCCCCAGAATTCCCAGTTACTGGGCTGATTGTGCCGGGGCGGTTCCGTCCACCTGTGAGGCTACTGTCCCTTGAACACTTTCATAAAGCACTCGCTTTTCTTTGTCCCAGGGACTCTGGCTGTGGGGACAGCTCGCAGGTTTTACTTTCCCGTTTCTCTAGTATCCAGCTCGCCACACGCTGTGTGTCTGTGCTCCTGGTGCGGATGTCTGGGGCTGGGTATTTAGCAGTCCTGGGCTCCCTCTCTCTCCCCGCTCTGACTCCTCTCCTCCCGCCCGTAGTTGGTGTGAGGGGCGCTCGTGTTCCGCCGGGCTGTGGCTTCCATCTTACCCCCTTCGGAGGCGCTGGGTTCTCGCAGGTGTGGATATAGCATGGTTGTTGTCCTGTATATTCTGGTCTCTCTTTTAGGGATAGTCGTATTTGTTGTATTTTCGAAAATATACGTGGTTTTTGGAGGAGGTTTCCCTGCTCTACTCACACCGCCATCTTGGCTCCTTCCACTGTAATGATTTATAAATAATGCTTATCTCTGCTATTGCTAATGAAAGCACTACCAAGTATATTTTCGTATATCCATATAAATCTCTCAGACTAATAGGAAGCTCTACACTGGGTGAGTAAAGGCCAAGATTCTATACCTATTTCTGTGCTTAAGAGAATAATGAATGCCTTTTGTTGACTTGATTAAAGATTAAATTCAAAGTATACTTAGGTCTGAAGTTCTAAATCTAAATAAATATTTCAAATGTGTATCCAGTGCAACCTTTTCTAACACTTGTAAATAAAACAAAAGATACACTTGTATGTTTATTTTTGTCAAGCTATAATATTCAAAACCTAGGATCACAATCAGCAAAACCATACAATGTGATCAGTCTTCTAAAATCACAACAGAAATTCCAGAAATCTCATTATCCTGCAGGGGATCAATCACATCAATTGAAAAAAAGAAATAAAAATGTATTAAAGTATAGTTTCAAAAGGTACAACTAGCATTGGAAATAGGGGTTAGTATTGTAATAAACGGTAGTATAAAATGTGTTGGCTCTGAAAGTCCTAGGAAAGCTGCAATTTGCAAGTTGGGGAATTTAGGTGTATTCTTTTAAAAGTATCCTCATCAGTGCCAATTTGGGACTTTCAATGGGATATATGAATTAAAAATTGTTAACGATGTACTTATAGCATATGGAATGGTTTTTTAAAATGAAAATGTCACATTATCAAAATTTAGATTGCTGAATTCAAACAATAGCTAGTACATGACATTTAGAGAATTTGAGCACCACTTATAATTTATTACAAATTATTTCTGTATTTGGCCTGCTGCATTTATTGAAAGAAATGTCATTTATCATGTTACGGCAATTGTTAATACTTCACGCAATCGTGATGTACTGTGCACTTTTTAAAACTTTTTAAATATAATTGTGACAGTGAGAAAAAGAGCAAATGCCTCCCCTATTTTATGCAAGAGTAGTTCTATTTGTTCAAGTTCATGCAATGAGTGACAGTAACTCAGGACTATCCTTAGGTGTCCTGATTTCCTGATAGACTGTTTTATCCTACTTGTCTGTCCAATATTTATTTCCGAATGAGTATTACTTGTACTTGCAAATATTTATAAAGACTTGAGTTTAACCAGCTTGGTTTATGTTGTTTCTATATACTTATTTAGCATTTGTATTTTAAAATTGTTTTGAGACATTTTATAAAGTCATAGCAATTTAAGACAGGTGGCATGTATATAATGTTAAAGTAAATAATTAAAATTTATATCGAGCATGGGCAACCTTTGGTAAATCTGTACTTACATCTTTCATTATTTGATTCCACTTAAATACCTTCCACCTAGATAGTTAATTATCTAAAATTGTCATAATTTTTCCTATAGGAAAGAATTAAGAGAATACAACGAATCAGAATGGAAAAGGAACTTCGAGCCCAGCAAATTCTAGAGGTAGAATTCTTAAATTTGATATGTTTAAAGTAATATAGCCATGTAATTTAAAGTCTGAAAAATGAAAATTTTATTAGTCTTTTCTCTTCTCTCACTCATATAAATTAACATGTCCATCACAAATTATCTGTATACATATTGCTTAGAATAAGGACCTCTCTGAACCATACTTAGCAAGTTTATCTAATCCTAATAGTGAAAATCCACGAAATAAGAAAAAAAAAAGGGGAAACCTCTCAATAGCCAATATAGTCATAATGATCATATGCTAAAACTCATGCTCTTTACTTTTCAAAACTTCATTAAGTCTTATATTTAGATACCTGGTTTTCATTTAGAAATGAAACATGACAAAAGTAGGAGTGTTCAATGTGCCAACAGTTTAACCATATTTGTTTTCTGAGTTCGGACAGAACTGGGCTGACAGAATAAGGCTCAAGGACATCCTGGCAACAGCAAAAGGAATAGCTAAGACAGCAAGGGAAAATAGGATAAACAGAAACTCCAAACCCTAGCAACAGTCTGTAATCTTGTAGTTAAAAAGGAAGCAATTTTCAACACCTTTATGGCCAAAAGGCATTTCTGTTATCAAACTGTGTAGTAGAGTAACTTATGTCAAGAGTAACTGCCCAAGTCCTCAAGAAAAAGTCAAATTATGTTAAGTGTACTGTGTCTAAGCTGTACATGTATATGTCTCAAAATTATTCAAAGTACTTTTGTCCAAAATAAGCTTTTTAATGTTGAAAATTATTATAACCCAAACCCTTAGCTGTTCAGGAAACTGTTGCCATAAAAATTGGCTTATTCCCTGAGCAAGGCGGTTAGCTGAGGTTTTCACAGTTACAGGTTTTTTCCTTGCAGAAACATGTACACATATTCCCTTACCCATTTCAAATGAATTTTAAAACACTCCAAATTGAAAATATTAAAGTACTTTGGCAATTACTACTAGATAATTATGAAGCTACTAGTTAATGACTTGAAGATTATAAAGCTCAAATTTGATAGCATGAGCTTGATATTCACAATGTGCTTCATTAAAGTTATGTTTCCATTATATTAGAAAAAAAAACCTTGAATTTAACCACAGTAGGTTAAATCGGGTTTAATGTTTCATTTAAGTTATTTAAGTAATGGATTTATCTCAAATTTTAAGTATTACAAACAAAACTTCAAGTAAAGTAGACACGTGCATTTTAAAATGTTACTTATTTGTCCTTTAACCTTTATTGTTAAAATCTATTCTGTTTTTCTAAACTTTCTACACTGATGATGTCGTACTTAAAAAAATCAGAGAACAAGCAACAAATGACATAACATCACTTTCTGTGATTAAGTTTTAAGGTAAAATAACACTCAAATTATTTCAGAATTTTTACAGAATTTGAAGAAGAAAGCCTGGCATACTGTTACGATTTAAGAATTTTTTTGTATATTTTAAGTGTAATCTATACATTAGAAATGAAATTAGTATGTTAAACGTAACAAACTGAAGGGAAATCTGTAATTGTCTACGTACATGTTACATACTGTTTTGAACCTTGCGAGGCATGGAGCCCCATTTTCAAGTGTAAGGTCATATTCAGGTTGTGGTGGTGCTGTTGCATGACTTTGAGACCTATTTTATATGCACAGGCTAAGAGGATAAAGAAGGAAGAAGCTACAAAAGCCAAATTTTTGGAGGCTGAGAAACGAAAACAGGTAAATGTAGAGGACAGTCAGAGTTTTTAGTTTTTCAAATTTAGTTAGTTTTTGAAATTTATTGATTAAGTATTATTTATTTATTTTAAATGAATTTTGTTATCCTTAATCCACAATGACATGAATAACATTATGTTTACTAGGCTCCCCGCTTCACCTAGTCCCCCCCACAAACCCTATTATAGTCACTGTCCATCAGTGTAGTAAGAAGTTGTAGAATCACTACTTGTCTTCCGTGCATTGCACAGCCCTCCCCGGGCCCCCACACCACCTTATACATGCTAATCGTAATGCCCCCTTTAATTTTACCCTGCCCTCATCCCTCCCTTCCCACCCATCCTCCCCAGTCCCTTTCCCTTTGGTAACTGTGAGTCCATTCTTGGGTTCTGTGATTGTGCTGCTGTTTTGTTCCCTCGGTTTTTCTTTGTTCTTATACTCCACATATGAGTGAAGTCATTTGGCACTTGTCTTTCTCCGCCTTGCTTATTTCACTGAGCATAATATCCTCTTGCTCCATCCATGTTGTTGCAAATGGAAGGATTTGTTTTCTTCTTTTGGGTGAATAATATTTCACTGTGCATATGTACCACCTCTTCTTTACCCATTCATCTACTGATGACACTTAGGTTGCTTCCATTTCTTGGCTATTGTAAATAGTGCTGCGATAAACATAGGGGTGCATCTGTCTTTTTCAAACAGGGCTGCTGTATTCATAGGGTAAATTCCGAGAAGTGGGATTCCTGGGTCAAATGGTATTTGTATTTTGAGCTTTCTGTGGAACCTCCATACTGCTTTCTAGAATGGTTGAACTAATTTACATTCCCACCAGCAGTGTAGGAGGGTTCCCCTTCCTTCACAACCTCACCAACATTTGTTGTTCTTTGTGTTTTGGATGGTGTCGATCCTTACTGTTGTGAGGTGATAACTCATTGTAGTTTTAATTTGCATTTCTCTGATGACTAGCGATGTGGAGCATCTTTTCATGTGCCTGTTGGCCATCTGAATTTCTTCTTTGGAGAACTGTCTGTTCAGCTCCTCTGGTCATTTTTTAATTGGATTATTTGCTTTTTGTTTCCTTAGGTGCATGAGCTCTTTATATATTTTGGATGTCCACCCTTTATCAGATATGTCATTTATGAATATATTCTCCCATACTGCAGTTTACCTTTTTGTTCTAATGAAGGTGTCCTTTGCTGTACATATGCTTTTCAGCTTGATATAGTCCCACTTGTTCATTTTTGCTTTTGTTTCCCTTACCCGGGTAAATACGTTCATGAAGAAGTTGCTCGTGTTCATGTACAAGAAAGTTTTGCCTATGTTTTCTTTTACGAGTTTTATGGTTTCATGACTTACATTCAGATCTGTGATCCATTCTGAGTTTACTTTTTTGTATGGTGGTCGACAATAACACGGTTTCTTTCTCTTACATATTGTTTTCCAATTTTTGAATATTGTGGCTTTGTAGTAGAGCTTGAAGTTGGGGAGTGAGATCCCCCCCACTTTATACTTCCTTCTCAGGATTGCCTTGGCTATTTTGGGTCTTTGGTGTTCCCATATGAAGGTTTGAACTATTCGTTGCAGTTCATTGAAGAATGTTGTTGGTAATTTGATAGGGTTTGCAACAAGTCTGCTTATTGGTGTGGACATGATGGCCATTTTGGCGATATTAATTCTTCCTAGCCAGGAGCATGGGATGAGTTTCCATTTGCTAGTGTCCTCTTTAATTTCTCTTAAGAGAGTCTTATAGTTTTCAGGGTATAGGACTTTCACTTCCTTGGTTCGGTTTATTCCTAGGTATTTTATTCTTTTTGATACAGTTGTGAATGGAATTGTTCTCCTGATTTCTCTATTAGTTCATTGTTAGTGTATAGGAAAGCCACAGATTTCTGTGTGTTAATTTTGTATCCTGCAAGTTTGCTGTATTCCGATATCTGTTCTAGTAGTTTTTGAGTGGAGTCTTTATGGTTTTTTATGTACAATATCATGTCATCTGCATATAGTGACAGATTAACCTCTTCTTTACCAGTTTGAATTTCTTGTATTTCTTTGTTTTCTCTAACTCCCGTGCCTAGGACCTCCAGTATTATGTTGAATAACAGTGGGGAGGTTGGGCATCCCTGTTTTGTTCACGATCTCAGAGGAAAAGCTTTCAGCTTCTTGCTATTCAGTATGATGTTGGCTGTGGGCTTATCATGTATGGCCATTATGTTGAGGTACTTGCCCTGTATACCGATTTTACTGAGAGTTTTTATCATGAATGGCTGTTGAATTTTGTCCAATGCTTTTTCAGGATCTATGGAAATGGTCATGTGGTTTTTGTCCTTCTTGTTTATGTGTTGGATGATGATGGTGGATTTTCGAATGTTGTACCATCCTTGCATCCCTGGGATGAGTCCCACTTGGTCATGGTGTTTGATCCTTTTGATGTATTTTTTAATTTGGTTTGCTAATATTTTTGAGTATTTTTGTATCTATGTTCATCAGGGATACTGGTCTGTAATTTTCTTTTTTGGTGGGGTCTTTGCCTGGTTTTGGTATTGGGGTGATGTTGGCTTCATAGAATGAGTTTGGGAGTATTCTCTCCTCTTCTATTTTTTGGAAAACTTTAAGGAGAATGGGTATTATGTCTTCTCTGTATGTGTGATAAAATTCTGAGGAAAATCCATCTCTCCCTGGGGTTTTGTTCCTGGGTAGTTGATTACCACTTCAATTTCTTTGCTGGTAATTGGTTTGTTTAGATTTTGTGTTTCTTCCTTGGTCAGTCTTGGACGGTTGTATTTTTCTAAGAAGTTGTCCATTTCTTCTAGGTTTTCCAGCTTGTTATCATATAGGTTTTCATAGTGTTCTCTAATAATTCTTTGTATTTCTATGGGGTCTGTCGTGAGTTTTTCTTTCTCATTTCTGATTCTGTTGATGTGTGTTGATTCTGTTTTTCTCTTAATAAGTCTTGCTAGAGGCTTATCTAGTTTGTTTATTTTTTCAAAGAACCAGCTCTTGGTTTCATTGATTTTTTTTTTTCTATTTTATTCTTCTCAATTTTATTTATTTGTTCATTGATCTTTATTATGTTCCTCCAGCTGACTTTAGGCCTCATTTGTTCTTTTTCCAATTTCGATAATTGTGACATTAGACTATTCATTTGGGATTGTTCTTCCTTCTTTAAATATGCCTGGATTGCTATGTGCTTTTCTCTTAGGACTGCTTTTGCTGCGTCCCTCAGAAGTTGGAGCTTTGTGCTGTTGTTGTCATTTGTTTCCATATATTGCTTGATCTCTATATTAATATGGTCGTTGATCTATTGATTATTTAGGAGCATGTTGTTAAGCCTCCATGTGTTTGTGGGCCTTTTTGCTTTCTTTGTACAATTTAGTTCTAATTTTATTCCTTTGTGGTCTGAAAAGTTGGTTGGTAGAATTTCAATCTTTTGGAATTTACTGAGGCTCTTCTTGTGGCCTAGTATTTGGTCTATTCTGGAGAATGTTCCACGAGCACTTGAGAAGAATGTGTATCCTGTTGCTCTTGTATGTAGAGTTCTATAGATGTCTATTAGTTCCGTCTGTTCTAGTGTGTTGTTCATTGCCTCTGTGTCCTTACTTATTTTCTGTCTAGTGGATCTGTCCTTTGAAGTGAATGGTGTGTTGACGTCTCCCAAAATGAAAGCATTGCATTCTATTTCCTCCTTTTAGTTTTGTTGGTATTTGTTTCACATATGCTGGTGTGCTGTGTTGGGTGCATATATATTTATAATGGTTATATCCTCTTGTTGCACTGACCCCTTTATCATTATGTAATGCCCTTCTTTATCTCTTGTGACTTTCTTTGTTTTTAAGTCTATTTTGTCTGCTACTAGTACTGCCACACCGGCTTTTGTCTCCCTTTTGTTTGCATGGAATATCATTTTCCATCCCTTGACTTTTTGTCACTGCATGTCTTTGGGTTTGAAGTGGGTCTCTTTTAAGCAGCAAATAGATGGGTCTTGCTTTTTTATCCATTGTATTATTCTGCATCTTTTGATTGGTGCATTCAGTTTATTTACATTTACGGTGATTATTGAAGGATACGTACTTATTGGCATTGCAGGCTTTAGATTTGTGGTTACCAAAGGTTCAAGGTTAGGTTCTTTAGTATCTTACTGCCTAACTTGACTTGCTTATTGAGCAGTTGTAGACACTGTCTGGTGATTCTTTATTTCTCTCCTTTCTTATTCTTCCTCCTCCATTCTTTATAAATTGGGTGTTTTATTCTGTGCTCTTTTGTGTTTCCTTTAACTGCCTTTGTGTGTAGTTGATTCTATTTTTTGCCTTTAGTTAGAATTTGGTCTGTCTGCTTTCTTTGCTGTGATTTTATTTTCTCCAGTGACATCTGTTTAGCCTTGGTAGTGCTGCCATCTAGAGCTGTCCGTCTACAATACCCTGTAAAGGTGGTTTGTGGGAGTTAAATTCCCTCATCTTCTGCTTGTCTGGGAATTGTTTACTCCCTCCTTCATATTAAATGATAAACGTGCTGGATATAGTATTCCTGGTTGAAGGCCCTTCTGTTTCATTGCATTAAATATATCATGCCATTCTCTTCTGGCCTGTAAAGTTTCTGCTCAGAAGTCTGATGATAGCCTGATGGGTTTTTCCTCATAGGTGGCCTTTTTCCTCTCTCTAGCAGCCTTTAAAACTCTAACCTCATCCTTGATCTTTGCCATTTTAATTATTATGTGTCTTGGTGCTGTCCTCTTTGGAGTTCTGTGTGCTCTGTGGTCTGAGGAACTATTTCCTCCCCCATTTCTGGGAAGGTTTCAGCAATTATTTCTTCAAGGACACTTTCTATCCCTTTTTCTCTCTCTTCTTCTTCTGGTACCCCTATAATGCGAAGACTGTTCCGTTTGGTTTGGCCACGCAGTTCTCTTGATATTCTTTCATTCCTGGACATCCTTTTATCTCTCTCTGCATCAACTTCTCTGCGTTCCTGTTCTCTGATTTCTATTCCATTAAAGGCCTCTTGCACCTCATCCAGTCTGCTCTTAAGTCCTTCCAGAGATTGTTTTATTTCTGTAATCTCCCTCTGGACTTCATACCTTAGCTCTTGCATATTTCTCTGAAGATCCATAAGCATGGTTATGACCTTTATTTTTGATTATTTTTCAGGGAGATTGGTTACGTCTATCTCCCGAGGTTCCTTCTCAGGGGAGGATGTCTGGATTAGTCTGGTCTGCATCAAATTCTTCTGTCTTTTCATGGCGATAGAGGTAGTTCTGGGGAGCTGGTGTGTATGTCGCTGGGAGGTCGTCCCTTCTTGCTGGTTTGTGGCCTTCCTCTCCTGGGAGAACGGCGACCCCTAGCGGCTTGTGCTGGGCAGCTGCACGCATACTGGGTTTCTTATTCTTGCCCGGCAGTTTTGGAGGAAGCTCTGCTCTGCTGCCATGGGAGAGGCCGGCCTCAGACTACTGTTCTGCTATGGCGGAGCCACGTCAGAGTTGAAATGGGAGGGAGGCTGTTTGACACCGTGAGGGGCCTCCGAGTAGCGCTGCCACCCAGGGGTTCGGGGCGCCCCGAGTTACCCGGGATTCCCAGTAACTGGGCTGATTGCACCGGGGTGTTTCCTACAGTTTGAGGCTCCTGTCCCTTTAAGACTTTCAAAAAGCACTCGCTTTTCTCTGTCCTTGGGGCTCCGGCTGTGGGGGCAGCTCGCAGGTTTTACTGTCCCGTTTCTCTAGCATCCAGCTCGCCACTCGCTGTGTGTCTGCTCTCCTAGTGCTTATGGCTGGGGCTGGGCATTTAGCAGTCCTGGGCTCCCTCTCCCTCCCTGCTGTGACTCCTCTCCTCCCGCTAGGAGCTGGGGTAAGAGACGCTCGTGTCCTGCCGGGCTGCGGCTTGTATCTTACCCCCTTCAGAGGCACTGTGTTCTCACAGGTGTGGATGTTGCCTGGCTGTTGTCCTGTATCTTCTGGTCTCACTTTTAGGGATAGTTGTATTTGTTGTATTTTCAAAAATATATAGGGTTTTTGGAGGAGATTTCCACCGCTCTATTCACGCCGCCATCTTGGCTCCTTCCCCTGCACTGATTTATAAATAATGTTTATCTCTGCTATTGCTAATGAAAGCACTACCAAGTATATATATGTACATCCGTATAAATCACTCAGACTAAAACAACAGCTCTACACTGGGTGAGATAAGCCCAAGGTTCTATACCTATCTCAGTGCTTAAGAGATTAATGAATGGCTTTTGTAGACATGATTAAAGATTAAATTCAGAGAACACTTTGGTCTCAAGTTCTAATCTAAAGAGATATTTCAAATGCGGATCAAATGCAGTGTTCTCTAAAACTTGGAAATAAAAGAAAATATACACTTGTATTTTTATTTTTGTGAGCTATAATCAAAACCTAGGCTCACAATGACAAAGTCATAGAAAGTGATCAGTCTTCTAAAATCACAGCAGAAATTCCAGAAATCTCATTATCCTACAGTGGATCCCTGCAGGAAATCAATAACATCAATGCAAAAAACGAAATAAAAATGTATTAAAGTATTGCTTCAAAAGGTACAACTAGCATCTGGAAGTAGGGGTGGGTATGGTAATATTTGGTAGTATAGAATGTGTTGGTTCTGAAAATCCTAGGACAGCTGCAATTTACAAGTAGGGCAATTTAGGTGTATTTTTTTTAAACTGTATCCTCATCAGTGCCAATTTAGGACTTTCAAAGGGATTTATGTATGTAAAATTGTTAACGATGTGCTTATAACATATGGAGTGATTTTTTAAAATGAGAATGTAAGGTTAACAAAATTTAGATTGCTGAATTCAAACAATAACTAGGTCATTACATTTAGATAATTTGAGCACCACTTATAAGTTACTACAAATTATTTCTGTATTTGGCTTACTGTAGTTATTGAAAGTAATGTAATTTATCACGTTATGGCAATTGTTAATACTTCGTACAATCGTGATGTACTGTGCACTTTTTAAATCGTTTTTAATTTAATTGTGACAGTGAGAAAAAGAGCAAGTGCCTCCCCTATTTTATGCAAGAGTAGTTCTATTTGTCCAAGTTCATGCAATGAGTGACAGTAACTCAGGACCAGACTTAGGGGTCCTGATTTCCTGATAGACTGTTTTATCCTACTTGTCTGTCCAATATTTATTTCCAAATGAGTATTACTTGTACTTGCAAATATTTATAAAGACTTGAGTTTAACCAGCTTGGTTTATGTTGTTTCTATATACTTATTTAGCATTTGTATTTTAAAATTGTTTTGAGACATTTTATAAAGTCATTCCAATTTAAGACAGGTGGCATATATATAATGTTAAAGTAAATAATTAAAATTTATATCCAGCATGGGTAAAATTTGGTAAATCTGTACTTATATCTTTAATTATTTGATTCCACTTAAATACCTTCCTCCTAGATATTTAGCTTATTATCTAAAATTGTCATAATTTTTCCTACAGGAAAGAATTAAGAGAATACAACAAATGAGAATGGAAAAAGGTCTTCGAGCCCAGCAAATTCTGGAGGTAGAATTCTTAAATTTGATATGATTAAAGTAATATAGTCATGTATTTTAAAGTCTGAAAAATGAAAATTTTATCAGTCTGTTCTCTCACTCATACAAATTAACATGTCCATCACAAATTATCTGTAAACATAATGTATAGAATAAGGACCTCTCTGAACCTTACTTAGCAAGTTTATCTAATCCTAATAGTAAAAATCCAGGAAATAAGTAAAGGAAAAAAAAGAAAGGGGAAACCTCTCAATAGCCAATATAGTCATAAAGATCATACGCTAAAATTCATGTTCTTTACTTTTCACAACGTCATTAAGTCTTATAGTCATACCTGCTTTTCATTTAGAAATGAAACATGACAAAAGTAGGAGTGTTCAATGTGGAAACAGTTTAACCAGCTTTGTTTTCTGAGTTCGGACAGAACTGGGCTGACAGAATAGGGCTCAAGGACATGCTGGCAACAGCAAAAGGAATAGCTGCAAGACAGCAAGGGAAAATAGGATAAACAGAAACTCCAAAGCCTAGCAACAGTCTGTAATCTGGTAGTTAAAAAGGAAGCAATTTTCAACACCTCAATGGCCCAAAGGCATTTCTGTTATCAAACTGTGTATAGTAACTGATGTCAAGAATAACTGCTCAAGTCTTCAAGAAAAAGCCAAATTATGTTAAGTGTACTGTGTCTATCTGAGCTGTACGTGTATATGTCTCAAAATTATCCAAAGTACTTTTGTCTAAAACAAGCTTTTTAATGTTGAAAATTATTATAATCCAAACCCTTAGCTGTTCAGGAAACTGTTGCCATAAAAATTGGCTTATTCCCTGAGCAATATGGTTAGCTGAGGTTTTCACAGTTGCAGGTTTTTTCCTTCTAAAAACATGTACACATATTCCCTTACCCATTTCAAATTAATTTTAAAACCTTCCAAATTGAAAATATTAAAGTACGTTGGCAATTACTACTAGATAATTATGAAGCTACTAGTTAATGAGTAAGATTATAAAGCTCAAATTTGATAGCATGAGCTTGATATTCATAATGTGCTTCATTAAAGGTTATGTTTCTATTATATTAGGGAAAAAACCTTGAATTTAACCACCGTATGTTAAATAGAGTTAATGTTATTTAAGTAATGGATTTATCTCAAATTTTAAGTATTACAAACGAAACTTCAAGTAAAGTAGACACGTGCATTTTTAAATGCTACTTATTTGTCCTTTAACCTTTATTGTTAAAATCGATACCGTTTTTGTAAAGTTTCTACAGTGATCATAATTTACTTTCAAAAATCAGAAAAAGCAAAAAATGCCATAACATCATTTTTTTCTGTGATTAAGTTTTAAGGTAAAGTAACACTCAAATTATTTCAGACATTTTACAGAGTTTGAAGAAAAAAAAAAGACATTCTCTTACGAATTTAAGAATTTTTTTGTATATCTTAATTGTAATCTATACGTTAGAAATGAAATCAGTATGTTAAACGTAACAAACTGAGGGGAAATCTGTAATTGTCTACATACATGTTACATACTGTTTGAACCTTGCGAGGCATGGAGCCCCATTTTCAAGTGTAAGGTCATATTCAGGTTGTGGTGGTGCTGTTGCATGACTTTGAGACCTATTTTATATGCACAGGCTAAGAGGATAAAGAAGGAAGAAGCTGCAAAAGCTAAATTTTTGGAGGCTGAGAAACGAAAACAGGTAAATGTAGAGGACAGTCAGAGTTTTTAGTTTTTTAATTTATTTTGTTATCCTTAATCCACTATGACATGAAGAACTTTGTTTACTAGGCTCCCCCCTTCACCAAGTTCCCCCCACAAACCCTATTACAGTCAGTGTCATCAGCGTAGTAAGATGTTGTAGAATCACTACGTGTCTTCTCTGCGTAGCAGAGCCCTCCCAATGCCCCCACCGCGCATTATACATGGTAAACGTAAGGCCCCCTTTCTGTTTGCCTGCCCTTATCCCTCCCTTCCCACCCATCCTCCCCAGTTCCTTTCCCTTTGGTAGCTGTGAGTCCATTCATGGGTTCTGTGGTTGTGCTGCTGTTTTGTTCCCTCAGTTTTTCTTTGTTCTTATACTCCACATCCGAGTGAAATCATTTGGGACTTGTCTTTTTCTGCCTGGCTTATTTCACTGAGCATAGTACCCTCTAGATCCATCCATGTTCTTGCAAATGGTAGGATTAATTTTGTTCTTATGGCTGAATAATACTCCACTGTGTGTATGTACCACCTCTTCTTTATCCATTCATCTACTGATGGACACTTAGGTTGCTTCCATTTCTTGGCTATTGTAAATGGTGCTGCGATAAACATAGAGGAGCATCTGTCTTTTTCAAACTGGGCTGCTGCATTCTTAGGGTAAATTCCCAGAAGTGGAATTCCTGGTTCAAATGTTATGTCTATTTTGAGCTTTCTGAGAAACCTCCATACTGCTTTCCACAATGGTTGAACTAATTTACATTCCCCCTAGCAATGTAGGAGGGTTCCTCTTTCTCCACAACCTCGCCAACATTTCCTGTTGTTTGTCTTTTGGATGGTGGCGATCCTTACTGGTGTGAGGTGATATCTCATTGTGGTTTTAGTTTGCATTTCTCTGATGACTAGCGATGTGCAGCATCTTTTCATGTGTCTGTTGGCCATCTGAATTTCTTCTTTGGAGAACTGTCTGTTCAGCTCCTCTGCACATTTTTTAATAGGATTATTCGCTTTTTGTTTGTTGAGGTGCACGAGCTCTTTATATATGTTGGATGTCAACCCTTTATCAGATCTGTCATTCATGCATATATTCCATACTGCAGGGTTCCTTTTTTTCTAACGAAGGTGTCCTTTGCTGTACATATGCTTTTCAGCTTGATATAGTCCCACTTGTTCATTTTTGCTTTTGTGTTCCCTTGCTAGGAATTCGCTCATGTTTATGTCCAAAAGAGTTTTCCCGATGTTTTTATCCAAGAGTTTTTTGGTTTTATGACTTACATTCAGGTCTTTGATCCATTTTGAATCAGCATGTTATTTTTTTTTTAAGTAAACGCTGCGATGGTATACCAGTATCAATTATATTAAAAATAAAAACTCAAAATGACTATATGAAATAATGTTTAGCACAGATAAATGTATATAATGTGTGCTTTTATTGTATGTTTATATTTGTTTCTTTATATATGGGTTTTTTTGTGATGTCTTTAGCTCTTTAAGTAGCAGACCCCCAACTCAGAAATGCAAACTGTTGGATAATGCTTTGTACTGTGTGGTGTTTCTCTCGATCAGAATGATCTCCCTAAAGCTACTTTGTGTTGTTTATAAGTTTCAAATGGCATCTGAAATCTGATTATGTCCTTGGATTATAACTTTCTCTTTGTTTCAATATTAAAAAGTGAAGCCTATAGAAACAAAAGCCTAACGTTATCAGTTATTTACCAATAATAAAAAGAGTTACCATTAATTACCGGGATGTTGTTTGAGGGTCTTTTGAGGGGTTAAAATTTGGTTTCATGACTGTGATTTCAGATACTTAAAAATTCCTAAATATAACTTGAGTATTATTAACAAATGTGTTTATCTCTGCTTTTGCATACAAGGTTTGTGTATAGATGAAAATTGAAAACATCAATTATGTTTGTCCACGATATAAAATGTAAAAAGTAGAGAAAAAGACTGGCTATTGAATATTTTCAATGACTACTAGTACAGATGTTAACGTATCTTTATTTATGTGGCATTTGTAGAATTAATCATTAATTCATGCTTAAATAAGTTTTATATGCTAAAGCACACCAAATATGTCCGTTAGAGCCAGATGATAATTACTATAGTCAGAAATAAAAACAATATTTAGATCAGTTGGTGAGGAATGTTGAAATGATACAGACATGAGAGTCAGGGAAAAGGATAAAAATCCCTCAAAACTGTGCCTGGCAAATTGTACAGCTGAGAATTGAATAGGTGCATTAAGAAATGGGTGAATAAATTAGTTCTTCTGACCACTCTAAGTTCACAGTAACGTGAGAGACATTAAACAGATAATTGTCCCAGAGTTCAATAAATGCTATGTTATGTGGGAGCCAAAAAAGAAATATTAAAGTGCCTGAAGTAGTTGTGGGAAGAGTAAAAAAAAAAAAAAGGCATATGTGTTGAGGAGGAGGAGCTGTGAATTCTAAGCAGGGCGGGGATGACATACACTAAGGTACAGCCTGATGACTGAGTTAGGGCCCTTGGGGTGAGGAAGACAAGGGGCAGAGGGAGTCAGTTTTAACCTTGTATGTACACCTGTCTTAGCTTTGTTGCTGCTTCTCCTCTTTCTCCTCCTCCTCCTCCATCTTCAGCAGCATCATCACATCATCATCCAAGCAGTGCCTCAAACTGTCACGCAGACTTTTCCCAACCCAGCTGTGTCAGTGTCACTAGGGCCTGGCGAATGCACCGAGAGTAAGACGTGAGACTGACCTTGTGGGGGCCTAGGTTGTGACTGTCTATATATGCCATTTGAAACTGGTTCTTTGAGTCATCTTACACGAGAACCACAGGATTTGCATTAGTCCTATACAGTTCATTAAAATTCAGTAAATAAATTAGTGACTAATTTGACTAATAAATTAAAATGGTGGATAAGTTCACTAAATTCACTGAATTTAGAGACGCCATGTTTCCCTTGAAGTATCTTTATTAGTAAACAAAAATGGATGCCTGTCACCAAGTTTTAAAGATCCTACTATTTTCAAAGATTTCTTGGAAATCTCCGTTTTATCCTAAAAATTGACCACACTCTTACCTTCTGTTCCATATTATAGGTATGGTTTTTTAATTGGAAAAAGTACTGCATATCACTAGTTAAAAATGATGCCCAAGAATACACATGCACACACACACAGAACACACAGCTGGCCTTGGAACAATGTGACATTAAGGAAACAACTCTGCATATAACACCTGACTCCCCAGAAACTTAACTACTTATAATAGCCTACCATTGACTGGGAAGCCTTACTGATAACATAAGCAGATCATCAACCATATTTTTTATGTTGTATGTATTGTACGCTGTATTCTCACAATAAAGCTAGAGAAAAGAAAATGTTTTTTCAAATTGTTGCAGATCTCAAAAAAGTTACCAGTGTGTGTATTTTTTTTAAACCTGCATATAAGTGGACCCATGCAGTTCAAGCGTGTGCTGATTAAGGATCAACTGCACAAAAATATATACAGTCATAAGATTATTTTGAAAATCAAAGAGTGACAATACTGAAAAGCAAAATAAGTTATTTCTATGCAGTCCTAAGTCCGTCGCTTAAACCTGCTTGGACAGTTCTGTTCATGGACATAACACAGATCACTTTTTAAATTTTAACTAATGGCTTTTCAAACATAATAATGGTTAAAGAGACTATGTGGGCATGGTTTTCTTTTTAAGGAAAAAGAACGGTCGAAGCAAGAAAAACGTGATGAGAAACGATTAAAGAAAGAGCTTAAACTAGAGCAACGAAGATTAGAATTAGAAATTGCAAAAGAACTAAAGAAGCCTAATGAAGACATGTGCTTAGCAGACCAAAAGGTAAGTTATCATGTAAACCATTTCCTTAATAAGTTTAATTTTTCCTGTGTTCTCACCTCATTCGTCTGCCCGAGCTGCCAGTATGAAGGCTTTCACTTTCAGCTGAGCAGTGGATTTCCAAGTCTAGGTCAGTGTGCTTCTCCTGATGGCCACCAATAAGTCTATTGACCTCCTGCGCTGGAAATGGAAGTTCTAAATATATAAGTGGTGGAGTGCTGCCAATCTTTTTCATTGAAATAAAAACACTGTACAAATGTACAAGGGGGAATGATAAAAGTAGATAAGATTTCTGTTTCATTTGGTCCTTCCTATATGTTTAGATACAGAAAGATCTACCTTCTCCTCAAACCCCCTTAGATATTTAAATAAATCAGGATTTATAATCTGTAACCTCCTTCAGTGCTTTAGACTTGTTAGCTAACTTCATTGAGTATGTTGACTACTTTCCAGGCACTGTGCTAAGTGTTTTTTACGTATGAATTCTCCCATTTAACCCTCACCACAATCCTGTTGAAGAGGTATTTATGCCCATTTACAAGTGAGAAACTTTGACACAAAGAGGTGAAGGAACTTGCCCAAGATGACACAACTCATAAGTGGCACCTTGGATCCAAACTCCAATTTGTTAAACTCCAGGGTCCATACTGTTTATCACCTTGAAAGCCAAGAAATGTGTCCAGTGAGAGGACCTCATGTGTTTTCTCTCCTGTTGTTTTCACAGGTGTTGCTAAAATACGTAAAAGTAGAAATTTGGAAAGAGCGTGATAATCATGTTAACTGGCATAATTTATATACTTATCAGAAGAAATCAATTATGTTTGGCTATAGTTAAGATGGTATTTGTAGAAAATTGTCAATAATACATATTTCTGTAATACTGTCAATAATAGTATAATTAGTCAATAGGATCTATATTATATGCCATGTTCATCTGATAATACAAAGAGTGATTGTCTCTTTTCAGCTTTTTCTAAAGCACTTAAAGCAAAAATATCCTAGTGGGGATTTAGTTATAATAATATTCTTACTTAGCACAAATGCTTTTAACTACAAATAAAAGTATAAACACTAGTTTTAGTAAAACTGCATGTTTAAATTTTCCTATGTCCAGAGAGGGTACATAGGTTAGTTGACACATTTAGTAGGCTCACAGTGAGCAATTTTTGAAAAATCCTAAAAGATCTCTATTTTCTTGAATTTGTTATTTCTGTTTAAATCCATATGCAGTAAATCAAATATAGAAGTCCATTTTAAGCCTTTTGATAGCTTTGTTATATAAATTTTTTAAATCACATGGTATGTGTATGATATGGTTCAAGAAAAAAGATTCAGACTTAGATGGTTTTCAAATGGAACCTGTAAGGTTTGTGTGCTATCAGATATTATCCGCAGTTCTGTTTCCACACAGTATCACTAGAGAAGGTCCTTGGTTAGTTGTTTCAGTAAGTGCAGGGTGGAGGAACATTGTTTAACAAAGACCAGTGAAATAGAAATATGTAAAAGTTCATTTTTTTCTAATCAAAATTTGAAATACTATTATTAAGTCTCATTCATGGCCTTATTGCCTTATTTACTTCCTAAATATTCATGACAACTGGTACTACAGTTTTATCATTAAAATGTTACTATGTGAGCACATTTGAGAAGTAGCAAAAGAAGCTGCTTTCTAATGGGAGTATTGAAATTCAATATTAGTGTTTTGCTACAAGCCTAGAGACTGTTAGTTGCAGTGTAACTGGGTTCTTGATAGGATCATGGGTTCTGGCCATGTGGACCAAATAGTTTATCTGCATTAATTAGCCAAAGATGGTACCATTCTCCCATCGGCCCATAGATACACGGTAGTTTCTGAGCAACCAAAAAAGCATGAATTATTAATCAGTCTCCATCATTAGAAGAAATTAGTACACGTGCCCTACTTAGTATGTCCATGGCCAAGTACTTTTGAAATGCTTATTTCTTCTGTTGCTCCAGTTATGGAACCCATGTTCTATCAATATGTTAATTAAAATTTGTGTTCTTTTTTCAGAATTCTGAGTTCGTATTGAGTTCCACTAAAACTTATTGATGGTTGCTTGGTTTCAAAATCCCGTGCTTAGTACTATGGGGTTGCAGAAATGCCCTCAGGGAATCCACAGTCTAGACGGAAAACCACTGGCAGAATTCAAGAGCAAAGAAAGACGGCAACTTGTTCTATTTCAGAAAATCTGAAGTCATAGCCGTTTTAGTTAATTAGTTTTTTATTTTATTTTATTTTTCAGCCTTTGCCAGAGTTGCCTCGTATTCCAGGACTTGTCCTCTCTGGAAGTACATTTTCAAACTGTCTCATTGTGGTGCAGTTCTTACGAGTCTTCGGTAAAGCTTTAGGCTTTAATGGGAATACTGATGTTCCAGACCTGAGTATTCTTCAAGAGGGATTGCTGAATCTAGGGGACAGCATGGCTGAGGTACAAGACCTGCTTGTGAGGCTCCTGTCAGCTGCTGTGTGTGATCCAGGTCTAATTACAGGATACAAGGTAAAAAAACAAAATACAAAAAATGATTTTAATTTGTACCCTCGGTGCACTGATAACTGGCTTTAGCATATTAGCAGAAGAGTGTATACACTGATCTAGTTTTTTCCGCATCTCACAAAGTTAAGTGTAGATTTGCGTTCAGTTGCAAATGGTCCACATCTAGGAAAACCTGGTTCATAAAGCCTACAGAATGTAGATATTCCCAGATTACTCTTATTTTTCTCTAGCTTTTGGCCAAAACCAAGTGACTTAAGGAAAGTGATATTCAGCAAAAGAGAATTTATAAATCATAAAGAATTAAAATTTATGTATGCCTTCTGAAATTATGCTGTGTGCTCTCAATCACTGTGAACAATTGAGGCGAATGGCAGCACCTCTAAGATCAGCATGATAAGACTCTGTACCTCTCAGTGGATACTCAAGAAATTCAAATGGATCATAATTCCAGCTAAGATACACATTTCAGTCAGCTTTGCTGTAGATAATATGATGGAGAGAGAAGTTTCCAGGTGCACCAGTTGCTTGTTCTTCCATTTTCCTATTTAGGATACCAGACAATAAAGTCCATGACACTCTAGAGCTGGAAAACACAACAGTAGTGCCCCTGGGCCTCCCGCAACCAGTACTGATAGAACGCCTAGATAAAGCCTTAGAAAGCTTGAGATAGTTTCTATAGTCAAAGAAGGTATGATATCTACTCATGAGTTCACATACTCTCCTTCCTGCCTGTTAACCAAGGGTCTAAAGAAGGAATAGAAAGACGCAAGTACTCAAATACCTGTCTATCATCTGTTGTCTATTTTTATCTTTACTTCATTTCAAGTGTGAATTAAGCCCTTTTCAGTAATACATAGATAATATAATAAAAACATTTAAAAATCTTAATTGTTTTTATGTTCTGTACGGTTAGGATCAATACTGACAAAAATGCCAAACTTTTATAGGCCGAAACAGCTCTTGGAGAACATTTGCTGAATGTTGGTATGAATCGAGACAATGTTTCCGAGATCTTGCAGATCTTTATGGAGGCCCGTTGTGGACAGACTGAGCTCACCGAAAGCCTGAGGACCAAGGCTTTCCAGGCCCACACTCCGGCCCAGAAAGCCTCGGCGCTGGCCTTCCTGATCAGTGAGCTGGCGTGCAGCAGGAGGGTGGTGAGGTGAGCCCGTGCCTAGACTTCTCTGGCGCTTCCTTCCTGTTCTCAATTTGTCTAATCGAAATAATTTATATGACAAAGTAACACAAATTACCCATGGAAAATCCAAAGTTTACAGAGTAGCACAAAGAAAACAAAATTACACTTAACCTCACCATTCAGAGATGACTACTACTACTACTACTATTTTAATGTATTTACTGCAGTCTGTTGAAAAGAAAATTTGGATCTTACTGCATGTTCTTTGCTACCATTTTGTTTACTTAATAATTCTGTTAATTATTCATATAAGGAAACATAAAAATAGTTTTTTCTTACCATGGCACCAGAAGGTAGCACGTTTGCAAGAATCCGGAATTTTTTCTTTCTTTGACATCTTTCAGTGATAAATAACTACGTGATTTTCCTTCATAGCCATTAATAGAATTATCCAGCTTTTTATTTTATTATGTGCTAATAACAATTTAATATTAGTTTATTGATGTATTGTACTTTTTAAAAACTTACATTTAAGAGTCAAAGTAAATTTTGCACTCTAGTATTTCAAGTTTTGGTGAACAAATCCATATTCATCTTGTTCTTTCTATTCATTATTTTACATATTTTAATTATCGTTACTTTTACTTCTTTTCCTTTCTAGGAAAAGGATCAATCTGTATATTTCAGAGCCATGCATTTCTACCATTGGTGGACATACTAAGTCTTCTGTATATCTCTTAGCTGTGATACTGTATTGATATAATTTTTCACTTGTTTTCGCTACTCATTGACATCACTTTTAGTTAGCAAGAAATGGCAGCAGTTTACTCACCATGTTAACATATTGCATAATGGATTAATTTCTGTCTTCTAATAAACTTTTGCATTGACAGTGAAATTGACAAGAACACTGATTATATGTCAAACTTGAGGAGAGATAAATGGATGGTAGAAGGTAAACTCCGCAAGTAAGTCCTGTTTTATTAAAGTTAGTATACTGTTTCCCATTGTACAAATTCCCCAGTAAAACATAAATTCCAAACACAGAATTTAAAGTTTATTATGTGTAAGAAATAAAAAAAGGTAAAGCTTAATTAAGATGAATTAAGAAATTAATAAAACCTAGGATGAGAGTCTGCAATGGACAAAAGTTGTAATTAGAGTCATTGAACATCTTATGCTTCAGACTTAGAAAAAAGTCAGTTTACATTTTTGCTTCCAAAGAAGTCAAGCAATCACGTTTTCTAAGATTGTTGTTGGCTATCAAGTTAGTTTTGTCATAAGTAGAATCTGTTTAGAACTGCCACTTTTAAAAATTGCTTTCTAATTAGTTTGCTTTCATAGAGTCTAAAATATCCAAATGTATTCAGAATTAAAGCTTAATTAGTTTCCCACCAGGAAATATAATGCTGAAATTACTCAATTTCTATGTAAGAGGAGATATCTTTGTATAATTTGAACAGAAATTTTTTCAGTCTGAAAGCATGGGATCAGGAATTATCATTGGTCATTGCTAGAGTTAATTTTTTCAGCTAAGTTTTATTTTTAAAATATATTCTAATTCCAGAGAGATCCAGAATAATTCTTAAAAGTCAATATATTCTGTAATTTCTGGAAACATATTTCTTAAATTTCTTTAATTCTAATTTTATTGCCATTGACTTAATACTCACTGTAAGGAATTTTGGTTTAAAACTCATGTTATTTTCTCTAAAATGTATGAAGAGAAGGTTTTCTTGTACATCCTAATTTTGTTACATTTTAAAGGCTCCGAATCATTTATGCTAAGAAAGCAGGCAAGAGAGACACTTCAGGTGGCATCGATCTTGGAGAAGAGCAGCACGCGTCGGCCACCCCCACAGCAGGATGCAAGCGAAGAAGGAAGGGCGGCGACAGTGACGCTGATGGCAACGAGGAGGAGGAGGAGGAGGAAGACAAGGAAGACAGAAAAGGAAAGAAAACCGATGTCTGTGAAGATGAGGTAATCAAGTTTAGGTAGATTTTATTACTTGACAAAGATAACATAACATACTGAAAACAGAATTTGGGGGTCAGGTGGATTTGGGTTTGAATTCCATTTTGACACTTACTTGCCTCAGTTTCTTCATCTGAAAACTGAATATTTATAACAATCACCTTGTAAAGTTTTTTGTGATGGTTTAATAATTGCCCACACATGGGATGGGCTTACACTGAATAAACAAAGGCAAGTTTTTCTTTTTATAGAACATATTGAGAGTTCTTCAAAGAACCATGTAGATTCTTAATTTCAGTTATCCTCTTTCATTCTGGTAAAATCCTAGCTTATATGTGTACAATACTTCATGCCTTGAAAGTATTGTCACATTTAGTGAAACTGATGTATTTCTCAAGCATCATCAGTTTATTATGTGCCTCGCTCTGGGCACTTTTGATCCAAGATGAGTAAGGTACCGAAAGTCCTTTCTCAACTTGCAGTCTCATTGAGGAAGATTTGCCGTAAGAAAATGTAATGTACTACATGTTAACTGCTTTGCCGGTGGTATTTACTCTGTGCTAGGCAGGCGGAAAGGAAGGGCATTGAACCTTTATGAGGAATAGGTCCTCAACGAAGGCTTTCTGGGCCCACTGGCTGAGGCTAAAAGGTGGGCTGAATGTTAACCTGGGGAAGAACCCGTAGAGAAGTGCTCGGGCAAAAAGCACAGCATAAACGGACGTAGGAATCTGAAACCACGATGCGCCTTAAGTGACTGACAAGTGCTTCATTGTTATTAGAGAGCCTCGTAGCAACAACTGTGAACTAGGATTTACACTTTTTTGGTAGGAGGAAGCCATTGCTTCCTCTTTGTAAGTGACAGAATGACAGAGTCACACTTGCTTTTTTTAGTGGCTCCCTATGGCAGCTCCATGGAAAATAGAAGTAGATTTGGGGTAGGGCAAGATCAGAGGTGGGAAGGTCGGTCAGGAGATGTTGCAAGAGTTTAATGAGTTGTAGGGTCCCAAACGAGCCCGATGGTAGTTGGGAAGAAGGAGGAAACGATTTCAGTAAATACTTAGGAAGAAGAATGAGTAGTATTTGAACTGGTAGGTTGATGGAAGGGTAGGATTGATGCCCGACCATCTGGTTTGGGAGGCTGCGTGGTATTCTTGCCATTAACTGAGTTAGAGAAATCAGGAGGAACAGAATAAATAGATGATAGAGGAGGAGGGGAGTGCAGATCAGATAGTGGAAGACAAGAAACGATGGTGGGTTCATTTTGGACATGTTACGGTTGAGGTGCCTTTGCAGCAGTTCTGCAGTAAGTTGGATATAAGAATCTGAAGCCTAAAGATGAGTTCAGTCATGAACATATAGATCTGGAAGTTATTCACACAGACAGTAGTTTAAAATCATGAGGTGGGTGATTTCTGTACAGGGGGTTTGGTTTAGGGAACAGAGCAGTAGACTGAAGTTGGAACCCCAGGGGATGTCAATATTTCAGAAGATCCCGTAGGGCTTCTTGTTGAAGAAGGAGCAGTCGTAGAGGTAGGAGATGTCTGTAATGGTTCAAGGATCTCTGAGGCCATCACCAGAGTCAGTGACTCACTAGGAAGACACACATCAGAATCAGAAAAGGCGTGTGAGCCACAGCCCAGAGGAAACCAGACCCACACTGTTAAGAGTCTTTTCCCAGTGGAGTCACACAGGATGGGCTTAAGTCTCCTAGGAATGAGTTATGACAAGTATAAAACTCCCAGGAGAAAGACAGGTGTTCAGTATACACTCCATTGTTAGCCCAGTTGGGTTCCAGTGAGCCAGTCTATCAGCGTGGGAGGAAACCCTGTGAAATCCAAGTTCCCAGACACCAGCCAGGGACCAGCCTTGTACGCGGGCCTTTCAAATAGAGCAGTCAGACCGGCAATGTCAGCTCTTTTCTACACATGTAGTAGTAGCAAAAATCAAGAAAACTGAACATTTCAAAGGAGGGAGTGATAAACAATGTTAACGTAGCAGGAGTCTAGTGTGATGAGGATCGAAAGTGTCTGTGGGATCGGGCAAGGCAGAGGTCACTGGGGACCAGTGGCAGCACAGTCGTTAGTCGGGTCAGAGCAGGAGCTGGGTGGCGAAGGATCGAGCACCGTAGAAGGTGAGGAGGTGAGATGACTTCTGTAAGCATTGTGCCTCAGAGGAAAAGGTGGTTCCTAAAGGGGACAGACAACCAAGGGTTACTCAGATGTGAAAGGCTAAATATGATTTCGGGTTGAAGGGAGTCAGTAAGAGAGGGGGTTGAAGATATAAAGAAAATAATCAATGGGGCAAGGTAGATAAACTCTACTAAAATTTGTTACTACTTATTTAAATATCATTAATGTCTCTTAACCACATATATCATTTAAAGTGACTTTTTAATTGAATTATAGTTAGATTATAGGGTTTCATTGAGTAAAATCCTGGCAAATGTATATGTTATTAATGTGAGAAAACAGTTAAAAAACTTTTTAAGATAATAATTTTAGGACCTAACAAGTCAAAATAACATTTCTTTTAAGTGATTTTAGAGTTATCTGTTATGATGAAGAACTGGTAGCCACTTATCAATTGCGTTAAAAATTTTAACTATTTAATGAGCCCAATGATAGGATAGATACATTATTCCTCAAAAAGTAGGTTTAGATTCTTGATTAAAGTTTGGGGAGAGTGCCAGGAATTAAAACTCCCTAGAAGATGCATTTCAGGGAGCCTTTCCGTTGAGACCCGTGTGATCGCTCTCTGTTAGAAGGTCCTGCCCTTGACTAAGTCCATCCCCCTTTGTCTCAAAGATGATTCCCTCTTCTCCACACTCCTCATTCCTTCAGCACATGGAGTCTGTATACCTAAACCTTAGAATTGTGTTGAAACCTACGTGAGCTCTAACTTCACAAGTTGGCCTGGTAACAGGTTATGTGGATGATTGAACTTTGACACATAGGGACATACAGTGGCCTCTCTTTTGGTTGGGAAATCATGGAGAACCACGGCAGAGATGAGTTCTTTGTGCTTAGTCTCCTTGCCTTTCTCTCTGACCTTTTAAGTTCTACACATCTCTTAAAATTATAAGGACTATTAGTCAAAACTCCTTTGCTTTAAACAAACCTTAGTAGACACTTTACTTCCTTTTCATCTTAGGGAGAGTCTTAGAAACAGCACTAAGTTTATTTGACTCATACATAGTTACTTTGATGTCTTTTGCAAGTATTTTTTATTACTGTTGCTTGAATTGTATTTTTGTGTAAGCATATTATCAAACATTTGCCCTGCGAGTCAAAAGATCACTTTAGAACCATACAGACATGTAATTATGTAATTATCTATTTGAGGGTCATTGGGCCTGTTCTCTTTTAAGACTTCTTTCCTGAAGTGGAAATTTGTGTTACTGTTAGCACAAACAGTATGCCTAAATGCCTCTGTAACTTGCTCCCCTAAACTGGATGAGAAGTAGATAAATGATAGCTTATACTAAAGCTTCTTTCCATTTCCTTTTGTTGGGGAGATAACTACTCATCCAGAAATACCTGCTCATGAGTGGTTGGTGGCAGTGTGGCTTTTTAAAAATGCTTCTAGAAAATGAGCACCGGAAACAAATTTTACTTTTTTAAACCTAAGAGGTACCTGCATTTTCTAGATACAATTTTCAGAAAGAGGGAAAGTAACCAGTTTGCACACTGTGTGCCTGGAAGTTTGCTGGTTACTTTCAGATCTGTTCTCCTCGGCCCTCACAGATGCCCCCATGTTACAGGAAATGTTGTTATCAATCTACAGATAAGGAAATAGTCTTAGAAGAGTTAAGTAGTTTGCCCATAGGAAGTAGCGTGGCTAAGATACAAAGAAAATACATGTGCCTTTTACTTTATGCTTTCCCTCTAAAACATATAATTTGGTGGTTGTTTTCCTATATTCATTTTCTAGAATGAAAAATTTCATGTAATCACCAGTAAAGTACCACTTACGAAGTTAGTATTATATATCGTAGGGATTATTTTTCTTATAAAAGCTCAATGTGTTCAAAATATAACTTACCTTCTTTGCCCTCAAAATGACTCCAGTGAGTCACTGGTACCAAATGAATGGTACCAGTAGTTTTGCAGTCTCCCAGATTTAAACTCTTACCATAATTTACTACTTCCTTTGTCTCCCTCACCCCTCTCTGCCTCATACCCATGAGTGGCCATGACTTAACATTTCTAATTAGGTAATACTCTCTTTCGTCCATTTGCTTTTCTCCGTTTCTGTTTCTTTTACCTATGTAAGTCCCACATTCTCCGTCCCTCTTGAGTCACTGCAGTGGAATACTAACCAGATTTGACAATGTTCATCCTTTCCCTGCTCCAGGCCATCTTAGGACTATTGCCGTATTATCTTTGTAAGCGTAGTTCTCACGTTTAACCTCCCTCAAAGGATCACGTTATTGACCATGGTCAAGCATTTATAGCTCTAGATCGTTTAACCCTGAACTCATCCTTGCCTCATCTCCTGTCTTACCTCTTCATGTACCTTTCATGTCAAGATACATCAGACTCTTTCTGGAATGCCCTGCGCTTTCTCTGATTGATCGAATCCGAACCATTCTTCGGTAGCTAATTAAGACACAACTTCTTCCATGTAGCCTCTCTCGGTAAAGATTCCCACTAAAAGTAATCTCACCCTCTCCTGAACTCCATGACTCTTAAATCTCTACCTCTTTTGGGGTCCCTATGGCTTCCTCTGTGTAGTGGTTTTTATTTCCATAGTGTGATGTGCATGTGTCTCCCTACCAGATTATTAGTTTACAAAGAACCAAGAGCTGAGGCTTACTCATTCCCATAGGGCCTATCCTAGTGCTTTGCATAAAGGAGGCCTTCATTAAATACCCACAGATTGATTGAATAAATCTTAAAACTTTAAATGATACTGTATTTTGTCATGTATAGGATGAAGGTGACCAAGCAGCAAGTGTTGAAGAGCTAGAAAGACAGATTGAAAAGCTGAGTAAAGTAAGCAGTTTTCAGATTATAGCTTACATCATTTTGGCAGTGTTTTAAAAATCCACCTTGTATGGGATTCCTTTTTTGTGACTGCTAAATAAAAGCAAGCTTCTTGTAAGTAATTAAAATGGAGAGCTCCAGAAACATTCTCACAATTAAACCGTAAAAGTTTCTTGCCAATGTTAAAGTCCTCCCTCTTAAGACATGGTACTAACTTAATCAAGAGCTATATTCTTTAGCTCTTTATTTAAATACAAAATATCAATAAATGCATGGTTTTATTTCTTGGAATTCATAACTTTTAAAATTCAGTCAGATTTCATGTTAATAGTTTCAGCATCCTGTGTTTTATTTATTTATTTATTTATTTATTTTTTTCTAGATAATTATTTTTTATTGAAGGGTAGTTGACACACAGTATTACATTACATTAGTTTCAGGTGTACAACATAGTGATTCCACATTTATATACATGACAATTCTAGGTACCAGCTATCACCATACCAAGCTGTTACAATATCTTGACTATATTCATTATATCCCGGTTACTTATTATTTTACCATTGGAAGTGTGTACTTTTTTTTTTTTTTTTTTGTGAGGGCATCTCTCATATTTATTGATCAAATGGTTGTTAACAACAATAAAATTCTGTATAGGGGAGTCAATGCTCAATGCACAATCATTAATCCACTCCAAGCCTAATTTTCGTCAGTCTCCAATCTTCTGAGGCATAACAAACAAGTTCTTACATGGAGAACAAATTCTTACATTGTGAATTAAGTTCTTACATGGTGAACAGTACAAGGGCAGCCATCACAGAAACCTTCAGTTTTGCTCATGCATTATGAACTATAAACAGTCAGTTCAAATAGGAATACTCATTTGATTTTTATACTTGATTTATATGTGGATACCACATTTCTCTCTTTATTATTATTATTTTTAATAAAATGCTGAAGTGGTAGGTAGATACAAGATAAAGGTAGAAAACATAGTTTAGTGTTGTAAGAGAGCAAATGTAGATGATCAGGTGTGTGCCTGTAGACTATGTGTTAATCCAAGGTAGACGAGGGCAATAAAACATCCACGTATGCAGAAGATTTCTCTCAGAACGGGGGGTGAGGTTCTAAGCCTCACCTCTGTTGATCCCCAATTTCTCACCTGTCCTGTGTTTTATTTTACATTAGTGTACTTGTGGGTTTTCTTTGCACTGGATCTATAGACTGTATATGTATGTACTTCTCATGTAAAACTGAATTTCAGTAGCATTAGTGAAGTATTTCAGGATTAGTATTATGAGATATCTGCATTTTATGTCATTAGATTCATCACACAGTTATTCCAAAATTTAGTCATATGCTGCCTAAGGTCTGCAGCATGAGTATAAAAATAGGCAAATACAGGTATATGTGAGTATTATTTATTACACACTGTAATCATTAGAATTGAGCCAATTGTCTTTGGCTCAGTGAAACACTTGATCACATTGTTTATTACCAAATATAAGACATGCTTTACGATAAGATATCTAATAAAACAAAACGTTTTTTAATCCTTGGCAACAAAAATATTCTAATTACCCTCAAAGTAATTTCTGTCTTTACAACTGTTACTGGAACTGAAGTCAGACGTGTGATATTAGTTCTTTTGCTGCCTTTCTTCAATAGTGAAATCTAGCTGCTCTAAAGCCATGATAAGTATAAAGTCACTTAAATATCCATTTTTAAAGCACTTAACACCCATAGCATAATTGTATGCATCATTTTTTAACAGCAACAGAGTCAGTACAGAAGGGAGCTCTTCGATGCGTCTCACTCTTTACGTTCAGTGATGTTTGGCCAGGATCGTTACAGACGTCGGTATTGGATTTTTCCCCAGTGTGGGGGGATTTTTGTAGAAGGCATGGAGAGCGCTGCAGGTAGGAGCCATTAATCTGTTACAAAGTAATATAACAAACCATACGTTTTAAAACCCTGTTACTCCTTCGATATATTGTGTGCTTCCAGAATCAAATGTGCATTGTGGATAAACATTGTAAAACCTTGTTTTTCATTTCTTTTGAACTCATAATGCCCCTTTCACTGATAAGTATTCCTTTCCAGTCCATGATTTTTCTTCTTCTGCACTTTCTGACATCCACCCATTTAGTGGACACAGATCTTTACCTGTATTGTACTGTGTAGCTGCTGCTCCGTTTCTCTTCCTTCGCACTGTCAAATTTTCCAACATGTGCTTTACTCTTTAACCTTTGCAGCAACCATCCATCCTGACGGTAGCCCTGGAGGTAAACTGCTGAAATCTAAGACCCTTAGCATAAGACTCATTCATCTTGAAGTCTTGTATGTGTTTGAAATTTGTGATTACCTTCTTCTCCATTAAACTTCTTACTTTCTTAAGTATTATCACACATCCTTCATATTCTACCTTTAGACTCTGCTTTTCTGGCTCCGTTTCTGTGAATTAACTAGCGCGGTACACAGTGCATTTATAGGCCCGGTAAACTGTCTTGAATTGAATGTTTCAGAATACTATGTCTGGGCATTTTCAAATGCTTAGATTCTGATGGGGCCACAGCGTCAAGTCAGTGCTTACATGTAGCCATTGCCCGAGGGTGGTGTAGGGAGGCGAAAACTTCTTTCAGCTCGTTTTTTTTGAATACGCAGTATGTGTCGGGCATTTCTGGGCACTGGATGTTCAAAGATAAACAAAACATTAGTCCATGCCATCCATGTAGATGTTTAACAGTCCAATGTAAAGAAGGGACTGATTAATCACATAGGTGTCTAGAACAGGTACTATATAACAATGTAAGTACCCTTGGGGCACAAAGGACGGTTAATAATAATTGAAAATGGTTTAGAATAGTGGCTGGCATGTAAATATTGTTGGCCTATAACAAGCAGAGTTACTCTTCTGCACAGTAATTTATTTCTTGTGAGTCAAAGAATATGAAGAATGGGTATAAAATCGTATATTGGAATGATGCGTGAAAGTCATGGTCTGCCTTCCCAGGGTAAAAGTTGCTGATAGAGATAGAATCAGGGAGGACACTTAGAGGCTTCAGTTGTGTTTATTTTTAAAGATTGATATGAATGGGTCAGAATGTTAGTTAAACAGGAGAGTGTAGTGAGTTCTTTTTTTAACTGATTGCTTAAAATATTTAAACATAAAAATATTTTAAAGCATGGAAAACATAAACTAAGTAACTAATAAGTCAATAAGTAAGTGGGACTGTCATACTAATAAGCCCCTGAACAGCAACAGAAAACATGAACAGAATGAAAAGGCAATCTAGTAAATGGGAAAAAATATATGCAAATCTTATATCTGATAAAGGCCTGTTATCCAAAGTATATAAAGAACTCAAAAGCAAATATGACTCAATAGCAAAATAAACAATCTAAAGATCTCAGTGGACATTTTCCCAAAGAAGACACACAGATGGCCACAAGTACCTGAAAAGAGGCTCGACATCATTAACTGTCAGGGAAATGCAAACTACATTAGATATCGCCTCATCCTGTTAGAATGGTTCTTATCAAAAAGACAAGAAATAAGTGTTGGTGAGGATGTGGAGAGAAGGGAGCTCTTGGGTACTGTTGCAGGGAATGTAAATTGTTGCGGCCACTATTGGAAACAGTATAGAGGTTCCTCAGAAAAGTTAGAACTAGCATATGACCCAGCACTTTCACTTGTGGGTACTTATCCAAACAAATGAAAATGGAAACTCAAATCAGTATCTGCATCCCCGTGTTCATTGCAGCACTATTTGCAATAGCCAAGATAGGGGACCAATCTAAGTGTCTGTTGAAGCATAGTAAGGGCTGGAAAGAACAGGGGATTGTGTGAAATTGGTGAAAGAAAAACTATCTAAAAAATCTCTGTGTACTTAACATCCTTATAAACTTCCAAGATTTTAAAAATAATTTTTACATTTTAATGAGAGGTTTAACTGTCTATAAGTAAGAATTTGGATATTAAAGTTAACGACCCCATGAATAGGCTATTAAAATGTATCACCTCTGAAATCCCCTACTAGTCTCAGACCTAGTGTGGTTAGTCGATCTGTTTGTTTTTGGATATATGAAAGTGATTTTTGAGATACTAGTTCTCAGAATAAATCAAGCACAAATATTAGTACTTCCTTGCTAGCTAGTAACTTGTACAAAATTAAGGAAATTTGCGAGCTTTGGATATATGAAATAAATTATGATATCCATATAAGAATATTATACAGCTGATTGAAGGAAAATGTGATACAGTTCTATGTATCACCATGGAAAGCAATCTAAGGAATATAGTGAAAATAGTAAAGTCATCCTTTTATTTCATCATCCAAAAAGTATTTATTGAGCCCCAGTTTCATAGCAGCCACCATGTTAGGTAGCTGGGATCCTGTTAAAGCAATATAAACATTGCTCTGCCTTTAAGTAACGTTTGTTGAGTTAAATTGTAGTGTGTGGGGTGGGGTATGGAATGAAATATTTTGAAATTAGCAGGTTAATGTGTATAATGGTAAATTCTGCAAAAGAAGCATATAGGATGATGATATTCTAAGGTGAATAATAAGATGGGGACCCTACTTGAAATAGAGTAGTCAGGGAAAACCTTTGTGAATAGGTGATACTTAATCTGAAACATTGAAGGGTAAGGAGCCAGTCAACAAAACAGGATTTCAGGCAGAGGAACACCCAGTGCAAAGGCCCCAAGAAAGGACATAACTTACCATGTTTGAAAAGCTGAAAAAAGGGAGAAAGGTGAGCAAGGTTAGCAAGGACAAGAGTGGTTTTCAGGAACCAGATCATACAGTGTTGGAGGCCTTGCTTAGGCATTTGAATTTTATCCAAATAAAAATGTTGCAGAAAACAGTAGCATCCCATTTATGTAACAGCACAAACTAATAGTCATATGCATGCATGTAAGATTTCCCAAAGGATGTATGGACATGATTGATTAAGCAGTTACATCTGAAGATTAGAAATAGGAACTGAGGGAGTAGGGCAGGAAAGGGTTACATTAGCCTCTTATTACTGAATATTTTACTGTGAACATACATCGTTTTTCAAATTAAATAAAGTAGGTTTATATTTTTCTAACACTTCTTATCAATTATTATTAAAACACTGGTAAAAAATATGGACAAGAAGTTCACTAAGGAGAAATACCTATTATCCTACAGAAAAATATCCAGTCTTATTAATGATCAGAAAAAAATAGAGTTTAGATTCTCACCTCCCGGATATTTCCAAAGACAAAAGTTATTGATAGTCTTCAGTTTCGTTGAGGGTGTAGGCAAACAGATGCCCTTGTGTAAGTATGATTGTATATTGATCTAGACTTTCTGGAGGGCAATTTGACAATATATTTCAAAAACTCTGAAAAGTAATATCTTAGGACTCAGTTTTTTTCTGGAAATGTATCCTAAGGAAGTAAATCAGGAGAAAAAAAATCCAAACACAGATCTAAGATCATTCATCATTTCTAGCATTGTTTCTACTAATGAATAATCGGACCCTATTAATAACTATCAATAGAAGGTTGATTTTTTATGATATATTCCACTGAATATAGTAATTACAATTTAAGGCGTAGGTATATATTTATTGACACATCAGAATAATTAAAGAGTATTATTCAGTAAAACGTACAGGTTGGAAATCTGTAAAATAGGATTTCATGTGTGCATAGAGAATTCCTGGAAAAATTAATACAAAAATGTTAGCAGTAATTTGTATATTATGGCTTTTAATATTTTTTATTATTGTAATTTTTTGTGGTTAGTTACAAAATTACAAAATTTTTTCCAATGAGCGTAACAAGCTAGTGTATAAAAGAAAAAAATGAAGAGTATTAAGTAAGCTAGAGAAATTTGTTAAAGTATTTATGCATATGATTTGATAAATAGCAGTAAATATAGTATGGTTTGATCTAGAGGAACTGATCTTCTTAATGCTTTTGGATTTTGTAGGGCTGAAAGAAATGGCAAAAGAAAGGAAAAAACGAAAAAAAGCAGAAAGCATCCAGACCAAAGAAATATTTGATACTTCTGACGACCCTTTAAATTGTTCAAATCCGGATCATTGTGAGCAAAAGGAAGATCCTAACGAAAAAGATAACACAAATCTAATTCTTCAGAATCCTGGCTCTTTTTCCAAATTAAGCAAGCTTTTAGAAGTAGCTAAGGTGCCTCCTGAGTCAGATGTAACGACCCCCAAACCAAAGAGCGGTGCAGATGGGTGCGCACTGCCTCACCAGAACCGTGGGAGACACTCACCGGGCAGCATGCAGCCAACGGTGACACAGAACGGCGTGGAAGAGACAGACTCGAATCTGGTCAGTACCGGTTCAGGTGGTGCAGGCAAGGTCTACAGTCCTCTCCCCAGGGACCAGTTGTTACTGCCAAGAACACCTTGGGAGGACGCTTCCCTTACCCAAGCCGATGCGCCAGCTGCTTCTTCACCAACTCCTCGGGCCCAGCCGCCCTCTAAGTCACCTGCAGCTCTTGAAGTAGCCAAACCAGTAGATTATCCTAGTCCAAAGCCTATTCCAGAAGGTGGGTACCTTGAGAGGGTTTGCTGTAGCCACTTACTTTATTGTATTGTTACAGATCTCTATATTATAGCTGAATCTTTGATGCTTTTATATAGTTATAAATTTTTTCATTTGTAGCATGCCATTAATTCATATTCTGAATATCTGTAAATGCCCTACATGTTTATCTTGGCTTAGAAATGCAGTTTGGCTGGTGGAGCATTACTGACCCAGAGGATTTAAAAGCTTTGCTCAAAGTGCTACATCCCAGAGGCATAAGAGAAAAGGCATTACAAAAACAAATTCAGAAACACCTGGATTACATCACTCAAGCCTGCATCGAGAATAAGGATGGTGGGCACCTAAAAGAGATTTATTTCTGCTCTCTTGCTTAGTTATGAGAATTAATTCTTTCATCTTAAAGCATATTTTAGTATGTCTTAATCTTAATTTATTACTAATAGGCTTTTTCTTTCCTATCTTGCCCAAAAACAATTTACATTTTCTTAAATTGGTACTACTTTTGATAGTTTGTTACAACCTGCAAACATACTGTTCTGTTTCTAAAGAAGAGTACTTACTGCTCCTTTTGCAAGAGTCAGCTGCCTTGCTTATTCACAAGTGAATTTGTGTGTGTTAAATGTACTTGTACGTGGTGCCCCTGGAATTTCATTCACATTCTGGAAGAAATCATTGAGAGATAAAGTGGATTTTAAAATAAATTTCCTTTCAAATATAGTTACCATTATTGAATTAAATGAAAATGAAGAAAACCCGGTAACTCGAGATATTGTGGAGAACTGGTCAGTAGAAGAACAAGCAATGGAAGTGGATTTGAGGATTCTTCAACAGGTAGAAGATCTGGAAAGGAGAGTCGCATCAGCAAGTTTGCAAGTAAAGGTAAAATTGACTTGGAATAAAATCTGTTTTTAGAATAATGGAAGGTAACTGACATTTATTGTATGCCTGATACATGCCAGTTACTGCGCTAAATGTTCTCACTTTGATTAATTTCCCCCATCTTACAGGTAAGGAACAAGGCTCAGAGTAAGTAACCTGTCAGTGGTCATAATATAGTAAGTGGCTAAATGTGGGATCAAACCAGCTCTGTCCTCCCGAGTTCTTCTTACGAAATCCTGCCCACCTCCTCAGTGGCATGAAAAATACCATTTCTGGTCTGCAGTTCTTCACCACAAGCAGGATTTCATAGTTTCAGCCACGATAAATGTAATGGCAAACTATTTCTGCAATGTTTCATATGTGCCTGGTAATTGTCTAGTATGCAAGCCACGTTATATAGCCATGTTATATGTTGAACTTTCACTCTATATGATTTTAAATCGCTAATTTAAAAACATTATGTTGTGGTACACATACTCACATCCTATGTATATATGTAAAGTTTTAATTATTTATTGACTGGGCATTACCATGTCACAGCCATGATTGAAACTGAAAGGACAACAAAAGAAAAGCTTCACCTTTGTGCAAAAATTTTTGGTTTTAAAAAGAATATAAATGTCTCTTCTCAATTGATAATGTGATGTCTCTGAGAATAAATGGATGGATGATGAATAAGCATGAGAGAGACACTTGAAAAGGCTTAGAAAATGTCGTTTCTGTGTAATTTGATTGAATATTTCATATTTCTCTCAGAATGTGAGACTTACGCCATGATACTGTCCTACCAATGATTACAAATTAGCTGCATTAATTACTTTACTACTGGCATGCAGAAACTTTGGAGGATCTCATCTCAAAAAATGTCATTTTTCCAGAGCTAACAAAAAAATGTCCCTTTTTTCACCACAGACATAGTTACCCACTTAGGGAAACAAAAATTTATCATTTACTGAAATTGTGCTAGCCAACTATATGTATCCTCCTCCTGGTACTATAATACAATATAAAAATGCCTCACTTATCTGGCATCTTCAACAAATGAACTCTTTCTTCTATACAAGTTAATTTTCTGGAGAAATAAAAATTATTCTATTTAGTGCCATCATTTTTTAACATGTGTGTTGGATCGCTTAGGTTACCGTTCCCCTGCCTTTTTAAATTGAGAATAGTGAGTTTGATTTAAATTCTCTTGGTGACACCGGATCATCAGTATGAAGACCAATTATTGGGTAATGATTCCCTCAGGGACTGTGAAGAGGTTTTGCCCCTACAGTAATTTAAAAGGCCCTAGTGTGCTTTACCTTTTAAACGACTACATCTGCTTTCCATAGTCTGTCTTCGTCATCTCTCATGGTTGGTTGTTACTACTTGCTGGTTTGAGTTTGGTTGGTTCTACTCTCCCTGTTTTCCTCCCATGACCATCCCCCTCTGGTTTTAATTCGCCGGTTCTAGATGGCCGTTGGTTGGGAAAGCATATCATCAGCATTTTGAAATTGTATGTAAAGTCAGAGCGTGGGCCTAACGTTTTCCTGGCGACATACTGAGATCTTGGTTTATTGACCTTATCACATTACCGACTGCTTAGATGTTCTTGCCCATGTTCTCACCAGCTAAGATAAATGAAATTGGTTTTTTAAGTGAGATGCTCTAACATCCTATTAATACAGTATTATGGGGTTATTATGGACTTTTTAAAGAAATGAATGGTAATTATATTAGTCTTGAGGAATCTTAAACAACAAGTGATGGAAATAACCACAAAACATTTTACCATCTATAAAAGATTTAATGATTTTTTTTCCTGAAAAGAAAATATTTATGTGGTCAGCCCTGGGAACTAGCCATTGTGAAGACACATTAAGCAGGTGGCCTTGGTACTACTTAGATGCATTCATTTCTATTTTCAATATTGCTGATAATACGGAAATTCTGTTTTATATTGTAGGAAAATCTGCAAGAATCTAGTCCTGATTCTGTAGAAAGCCGAATTACTCTACTAGCTCCTGTAAACACAGTTCCTGTGTCTCTCTTTCAGTTTTCTCTTTTGTAAGCTGATTAATTCCTTCAGCCATCGGTCCAGTGAAATGGTTTCCAGGCGCACGATTCTCTTCTGATTAAACTGCAGTGTCTATATTCTTAAAATGTACCACTCACTATACACAGAGATGCCTAATGTGTTCATGGGACTTTTACTTCCCTTAAACTGACACTATACTTCTCTTCATGCCAATTTGTACTAGCTTTTTAACATCCAAACCATACCGTTGCTAAACTGAGTATGCATTATTAGAAAAAAAATCCTTCTGCGTCTTTCATTGTGCTTTTAAGTGTGTTGTATCACATCCAATATTTCTTTGATTGGTTGCTTAAACTTCAAAGCTGAAATTTACATTTATCATTGCTCTATTTTTATTAATTTCATTTGGGTATATTTTTCAGCATATGAAACTATTTTTATCACAGTCCTGTCATACAGAATATTAAACTTCCTTCCTAGTTTAAGTCACCTGCATATTTAATAGTTGAACCGAGCTGTTCACAAGTATATTAACATGACAAGCCAAATAAGAGAGAGCCCTTTGACAGTGGCAGTGAGGACCTTTACTGAGGTGGCAAGCTGTGTCTGTCACAGGGCTTTGCAGACAATTTTCAACCATCCACCTTCTCAAAATCTAATCCAGTCCTCATTTTCTTGTCTTTTGCTTGCAAAAGTCAAGATGTGTTACATTTATAGGATTCCCTTGATTTAGCAATTTCAGATCCCTTTCAAAATACGGGACTGAGGTTCATTTGTTATGGCATATATGATGCAGTAATGTTTTGTATGTACCTATTATAAATTCATCCATACTTTCTAATAATGAATATTCTCTTGAGGTAAAGAGGAAGAATTCTGATATATAAGAAAAATAATTCTCTCTAAAGAGATTTAATAAAAAGGATCATGTTCATTCTACTTTTTACTTAATATGCTTTTACAAAGTACCTATTGTACATCAGAGTGGACACCACAAAATTGAATAAAATGTGGTTTCTGCCCTCAGAAAGCATTCCGTACAATAGGGCAACAATACGTGTATACAGCCCTGCAGAATCTAGTAACGGATTGTGAAGATGTAGAAAGTCATTCATGAATTTAGGACAGGAATACACTGATTGTGGTGAACATAGGGGAAAGATCAAGGAAGATTGCCTGTAGAAGTCCAGATGGAACTTGAGAAGATGGAGAAGCTTTTGACAGAGAACAAGGAGTGCTACTAGGAAGAGTTAATTACTGGGCAGAGCACCAGGATCAGGAAGCTCAGGACATGTTTGGGGTGTGTGACAAGTCATGGAATTTGATTGCAGTGTAGGATGCCTGAATGGGAAGATGAGCGAAAGAGGGAGATTGAGGTACTTGAATGTCATGGTAAAACTGGACTTTACTGAACATTAGGAACTCTGAAGGGTTTTGAGCTAAAGGATCATTGTAAGCAAGCTGAATTATAAGACATTCATTTATTCAATCAACGTATATTTTGAGTGTCTAATATTTGCCTTCCCACTGCTGGAGGTGAAATGAGTAAAAGTAGACATGGTCCGTGCCCTCAGGGAATTTAGAAGTAGAAAGATATTAATTAAATAATCACAGCAGTATCAGATTGTGACTGCCACAGGTATGGAATATCACATGGTTCTGTGAGAGTCTGTAAGAGGGAGGCTTCCCTCCTAAAAGAGGTCAGGGAAGGGTTCCCTGAAGAAATAAATTCTCACGTGAGGGCCACCGGATGAGTGGAGTCAGTAACTAGGGGCAGAGGAGAGGGGAAAAGCTCTGCGGGCAAATGTAGCAGCTTCTGCAGAGCTCCTGAGGCCAGGATGGGCAGTGCAAGGGCCTGCGCAGGAGGAGTGGCGGAAGGAATGAAGATGGACAGGAGGCACAAAGTCCCTGCTGTCGAGAGATTCCCATTTAAAGTGGGCCCGTGAAAGAACCAGCAGTTGGTGTGAAGTCCCTCGGAATACTTGGCTGATCTCCACTCTACCTCTCATAACACCAAAAGTTGTTAAATTTTCTTCTTCAAACTTCTCTTACAACTTTCTAATAATTTTCTTCCTTATTTTTACCTAGCATTAGGAAACACAAGGTAAAAACTTGTAGTAATGATCCTTGAGCTCTGTTGGCGTCGGCTGCTGTATTTTAAGTAAAGGTAACTCACCCGTCAGGCATTTTAAGAGGAAACCATGCTAACATTACTCTCTTGATATATAGGGTTGGATGTGTCCAGAACCGGCATCAGAAAGGGAGGACTTGGTCTATTTTGAACATAAGTCATTTTCTAACTTGTGCAAGGAGCACGATGGAGAATTTACTGACGAAGAAGAAAGCAGTGCGCATGCACTAGAGCGGAAGAGCGACAACCCCCTAGATATAGCTGTAAGCAGGCTGTCTGAGTTGGAGCGAAACATTGAAAGGAGGTATCTGAAGAGCCCCTTAAGTACCACCATTCAGATCAAACTGGATAATGTGGGCACAGTTACTGGCCCTGCTCCTGCACCATCCACTAGTGGTGATGATGACGGGTAGGTTATTGAAATTAACTTGAAAAATTATTGTGCTTCTTTGCTAATTGGAGCCTATTTTCTATTGCCTGTTATCTATGTATCTTCTTGTATGTCTGTGATCCACATGGATCATGCTATTTGCATGGTGCTTTGTAAAAAATGTTTTTTCTCTTGTTATGTGTGTTGATAATCCTGCGAAGTGATCTTACATTTACCTGATTGTGACTAAGCTTTGAGGCACGTAGCCACAGTCTGTGCACTACATCAAATTTAGTTGCTTAAACCTTATACTTATCGGCTGTTACATGTTTCATCATCACTTGGCTTTCAGTGTGATGATTGTTTCAGATTCGGTAACCGTAAGTGTGGACATGACCTACTTAATTTTTCTGTATTTCAATGCAGAATTGAAGAGGATATTGTTCCCGGTCTCAGGGTGTGGCGATGGGCATTATCAGAAGCTCGCAGTGCTGCCCAGGTGGCTCTGTGCATTCAGCAGTTACAGAAATCCATAGCATGGGAAAAATCCATTATGAAAGCTGTAAGTGTTTTTATTTAAGAAATACTACAACTAATTTACACTGGCCTGTTTTTTTCCCAACCTCCAGATTTTTCTTAATTCTACATTTCTTACTGTCAGAATAATGTATGCTGTACCTGAGTTTTCTTAGTTCCTAAATGCTGTACGGTTTGATACTTTCCTCCTTGTTGTGAGCTTTTTGAAGTACTCTATCAAATGTGTTTATCTTTAATCGCGATTCTCCCTCCTTTAGATATTGTTTATAATTTACTGAAGTTGTCTTCTGTGTTCAGTCAGCATAATAGTTAATTATGTTGTTAATCTAATCATAATAGTTTTTAATGTAAATATTCTGAAGTTGTTAATCCAAATATTCTTTTGCTTCTGTAAACATGGCAGTTGCTAGCATTACCTGTCGTATACATTCATTGCATCCCTAAAATGTTCCTTATGTTTTTATCAATTTTAATTTTTTTAATGCTAAGAAATTCTTAGATAATAAAGAAAATAAGCAGAGAGCTCTTACTTTAACCAATATCATGTATTTGACATCAGATGCAGTTCACATGAAAAGTAGATCTTCTAAGTCTTTTCTCTAATATTTCAAAAATTTTTTTCATCTTCTGTGTTTGAGCCCAGTTAGTCACTATCATGTAGTGACCCCTGTTTTGTACCAGACACCAAATATGTGTTAAATCATGTCTGTGTCCCTTTTGTCTCTTATCACATAGAGAAATATTTATTATACGTAGACTTTTGTGAATTGCTTTACCATTTGCTTTTAAATTATAGATTAGCTTTAACATTCAAACATTTGACATTTGTCTGCATGAATGACTGGAAGTAAGATTACTCAACAATAGTCATTCCCCAAAGAAAAGAAGTGAGCCTTAAATAATTTAGCACTCTTTCCTTCATTCTCATCTCTGTGCTTATATTACGGAAGGCCTTATTCATTCTATATAAATAAATTCGGTTTCTTCTGTATTTTTTCAGTTCTTCCTAAAATGTCCACAGAATAGTGAATCTGCAGTTTTCACAATGTCCTCAAATTTTGGTCTTTCCCCATGTAGACTAGAATTCACCATGAGTTTTAAGACAGTGTCCAGTTTATCTGGTAGCATTTTTTACCAGGTAAAATTTTTTCTTGTAAAAACTATTAAAATCAGTTTTAAAGTCACTTTAGACAAATGTGTTTGGTGGAGTCTAGGCTATAATAATCCAAAAATATTGAATTCCTACAACACAATTAAATTTAAATGGTTGTTTTACTCATCCACCAAGAGAATCATCACAATGTGGTCAGTTTTGTTATAACCTTTACACAAAAAACAAAACTGGTACCAAAAGCTGCCTATTTGTAGTAGACTTTGTTCCTACAATTTACAGAATTTTTTCTGTTTTTGGAAATTCATAACCTTTTCCAGATTATTAATACGCATTTCTCATTAACACCATCTCTCATAATTCTCTTTTTAATGTTCAATAATCCAGTATTTGCTGTGAAACTACCTTAAAAAGAACGCAGAGTTTCATGGTCAGGATGAATGAGTGCATTGTAACCTTTAGTTAGATGTAGAAGTGCCCGTAATAATCCTCGTAAGTCCTAGCAGAATGTTTAAGTGCTCAATGCCTTTAGAAGTACCCATTTGCCAGACACCAGCCTTACCAAGAAGGAGCTGGCATAATTTGCCTCTAGATAATTTTCTGTCCAGGGTGTTCTTCATATTGTTGCTAATAATAAACAGTAGGCAACATCTACTATTTTTTACTGTAGCAGCAAAGGAATTAAAACCAATATTAATACATTTGCTCTAACATATTGTGAGCTGTTTACTGTGATTTTTCAAAAGTGATATGAGCTTGCTATCTGTCACCCTTTCCTAATAAGTGTCAGAAAATAATTTTATTTTTAAATGAAAAATGTGCGAAGTAAAACAGACTTCATGGTATTTTTAGTATATTTAGAAAACTATTAACTTAATATTCATGAATTAAATCTGTTGTTAGAGGGGTTGAAATATAAGCTTCCAAATGTTTTGCAGTGAATATTTTTACAATAGAACGTGTAATGATGTAACTCAGTTTTGGAGAAATAATACCATATTTAGTGGTATGGTATTAGGAAGTGTCATAAAATAAAACTGTTGGAACATTAAACTGCAGCTTTTGCTCTTAGTACACATGCCAATTTCAGTATGACACATGTATCTCATATAGTTGGTAGGTATTTACTAAAGTGAATAGTTTTCTATTTGCCATTTTGGTAAGATTCTTAAGCTATCATTAGTGTACATACTGTGTTATATAAGACTATTTAGACTTTGTGGATTAAGACTTAGTGTATTGAAGTTAAGTTTGAATAGTTAAGCTATTTTGCTTATAAGAATCTATGAATACGTAACTTTCAATTCGTATAAATAACTTATAGTTTAAGTCTTTTCATTATTTGAAAATACTGGTTGCAGGATATTCTCTACTGTGACGGAGTATAAACGAAGTGTGAAAATATATAATGTTAGTATTTACCATTTTTTTAAAGGCATCTTGAAAGTTTTGACTGTCCAACTTCCCTCCTTTCCCTTTGTGAAACTTGTTATACAGGATATGTATGCATGGGAAAAAGCATTGCCTTTACAGATTTTAAAGTTTTTAATGGTATTAGAAATTTGTCAAGAGAGAAAATTTATTTTTATTTCTGGAAAATCTATGACTTCTTAAATTATTTTGTTTAATTTTTATATATGTTTTTTTCCCTTAGAAATCATTTTGTAGGGTCCATTTTCTGCATTTGTGTCATCTGTTTGATTTTTGTTGATTTTCCCAAGTTTCCTGGGTTGGACATGTTTGATTTTTTAATCAATCACAAATGGGTTGACAATTTTAGTCAAAATATAGGAATATCATTTTATTACACATAGTTCTGATACTAATACAAGTTTCCTAATTTTGATCTTGAAAATTACTCTAACTCATTTCTTTCTCAGGAGATCATGAGGATGCTAAGATAAGGAAAAAATGAAATGTATTAAAAAATTACACACCCTGTATTTAAAGCCATTCATTGCTTTATGGGCTCTAATGTCATGTTAATTATTTCCTATGTTAATGTGTGCATGCTTTGAAAGTGTGTACAGGCATTCAGCCTCTAGCTTTGTTCTTTGCAGTGTACCTGAAATGTGCATTTACCCCAACTAAACTGCTCACCCCGTCATGTGGTCCCTATCTGTGTAACGAGAGATACATAGATGTGTATGGCTACTGTATATTTGTTAGCAAGCAGAATGTTGATTACTAATATGAATTAGGAATTGTGGTGTGTTTAATATCCCAATAACTGTTCTTCACAATAGTATTGATTTTAAATGATTTTTCATGTTTTATAGTACTGCCAGGTCTGTTGAAAGGGCGATAATGAAGAACTGCTCCTCCTTTGTGATGGCTGTGACAAGGGCTGTCATACGTACTGCCATAGACCTGAGATTACAGCTATACCAGGATATACAGATATACAGGACACTGGCAGTATCCATGTGGTATAGCTGTAATCTTAGGTCTATGGCAGTACATATGACGGCCCTTGTCACACATAAGAGGGATCAGAAACTGAACCTTTTAATGGCCAGATCAAAATAGAGTTACAGAGTTTTGTGAGGATTTTTTTGAGATAGAATTCACATAAAATTCACTTTTTAGGTGTGCAATTCAGTGGTTTTTAATATATTCAGTTACATATGATCACCACTATTTAACTCCAGAACATTTTCATGACCGTAAAAAAGTTTCCTTGTACCCATTAGTTGTCACTCTCCCCTTCTCCCTCAGCCTTTGGCAACCACTACTCTACCTTCTATCTCCACGGATTTCCCTCTGCTGGTCATTATATATAAACGGAATCATAAAATAGTTTGCCTTTTGTATCTGCCTTCCCTTAGCACAGTAGTTTCAAGTGCTAAAGGGAATGGTCTGGAAAGGAAAAGAGGCAATGGGCAGGTGGGTGTTTGGGACTGAGTTTATGGAAAGGTAGTTGCCAGTAGTGATGAGGTCAGGCGAGTAAACAGGGAGAAGAGTGCCTGACGGAGGGGACATCTAGTAAAGAGTCTGGCCCTCAGTTCATGCTGCCCCTTACACCTCTTACTCCTTACTTTATAACTCGGCCAACTCATTTTTTGCTATATTATCATATTGCTTTAACCAATAGGTATGAGCCTTCACACTTCTAATTTAAATGTGACTGGCAAGAGACTTAAAATGTATATGCTTATTATCAGACTGCGTTCATACAAAAACCCCTCTCTCGGTGCCATGCTCAGTGCCCCTCCCTAAGCCAGTTCCCGTCTTGTGCCTCAGATCCCGCCCCCTTGTTCTCTTCACCTGCATCAGCATCTCGTCCTCCCCTGGGTTCTTCTCCTTAGCTTCACTTCTCCTGCATCCACTTCCCGCATTTCTCTCCTTTCCTTTACAGAATAACTCCTGCTGGACAGCTTTGTTCTGATTCTCTCGGACTTCTCTTCTCCAAGTCGCTCTGGGACTCTTTCTAGTCAGATTCTCACCTTCACAGCTTCTCTGAAAGTGCTCCTATCGTGGCCATTCGTCAGTCTGGGGATCAGCGCTTAGGCCTCACCTGACCCACCCATCAGTTCCAGAGCACACCCTCCTTGCAACCCTGTGTTCACTTGGCTTCTAGTACCATACTTGGTTTTCTTTCTGCCTTTGCTCCTTTTCAGTTTCCTGTGCTGGTTTTCTTACCTTCTTGATCGATAAGCATTGGAGTGCTTTCTTAGCTTCAGGGTTATCATCTGTAAAGTGGGATAGCATCTCCCTGGCGGGGTTTGTAAAGATCAAATAAGTTCACGAGTGTAAATATTTTTATGAATTTAAAGTTCTGTGACCCATTTATATTAATGTGTATGGTATTTTAGACTGTTTTACAGAATAGCAGAGGGTCTCACGTGGCATCATATTTACTAAGTTGCTTTCTTATTACGTGATCATCTTTGTCATCTATAGTCAACTATAGTTTAATAATAACCTTTATTGGTTGTACATGAATTATCTTTTAGTTTAGTCACAGTGAAGCTATAGAAAGTTTCTCTAATACTTTATGAATTACTAACAAATTAGGGTTTTAAGTCCTGGGGTATCATCTGGTAGGCTATAGGAGATTTCTGTTCCGATAAATTTGGTTAAATAATATTCTGGCTCTCTCTCATTCAGGGTATAGACCAGGAGATGTAAAGATCTATAACCTCATTCCAGCCCTTCTATGTAAATACAGCTTTCTGAGCCTCTTCCCTCTTCTTAGTTTTTTAAATGTAGTGAATTAGATGTTATATTTCTTGTAGCAATGAAAAATAAACATTCTATTTTGATTTATAAGGATTTTTAAAGTTAAATTTTAGAAATATCTTCCTAGTTAATTCATGGTTATTTACAAATTTTTATGCTGTATACCTTGTACTCCAATGGCTATTTCTATACACATTATTGTGGTTAAGTATTTTTATCCTGTGTGTATGTGCATATTAATGCCAAGATATATACATAGAATGAAAAAGCCTTATGTGTGTATGTATACGTATTTATACACACTCACAGAGACACACACACACGAGAAGTTTCAAAGTCCAGTGCCTATGAAAGCCACACAAATAACACAGAAGAGTTGAGACTATGGCAGACAGGGAAGTCATGCCCCCATTTAAGTGTCAGTCATCACTCCTGCCAATTGTTGTCATGTAGACATGTAGGTCCAGTGTTCTAGGATCTGCCAATATTTCAAGATTATGGATCTTTATGCATGTCCTCACAAATGTTAAATGTTGGCAACAAATTCAGAACTTTTACAAGCATTATGAGCCAAACATAGTAACAACACATGCTGTGGGCTGTTTACGGTCTGTGAGCCACCGCTTTACAACTTCTGATACATAAATGTACAAAAACAAATATGCGATGGTATGTACAATCTGATAGGTCCTGCTTAAGACATACTGAAGGTCCTCTGTGCATTCTAACAAGGTAGAAAGGGTGCAAGGGAAATATCTCTGTCTAATAAAGTAATCAGGTAACTGAATAAAAGCTTGTTTTTAAAAGTGTATGTGCACAATCTAATGAAGTAGTCTGACAAGTATCAATAATTAAAGAAACAAAAAGAGACTTTATTACCATTTTGTAACAAAAGTCTTTGGATTCTGTGGTTTAAATTTCACATTTTCTTACTGTGAGTATTGTTAGAAAATGATCTCAAGTAACATCTTAGTTCAAATAGGAACTAGAAGCGTTAGCCCATTGTTCATGAAATGTTCTTTTTATGTAAGACAACTATTCAGTCTTACTTAATCTTAATTAAATGGACATTTTCCTCATTATATATTCAGCATTCTCTTCTCTTTTTTTTATGATTTGGGGGTTCTAAAAGCTCAGTATAATATGAAAACTCAATCGGATTTTATTGAGTAAAGATTAATAAACTAAATGGAGAAGAGACTTAGTAAAACATTTTAATTATTTCCATCAGTGCAAGAGGTAGTGATTCTTTGATATGATATGGGAAAGGTGTTAGATTTATAGTTTGCCTTATTTTAATCCATTAAAATAACTCCTTAATTATGCATTTAACATCCCAATAGAGTACCAAATAATTGTAATTGCTTAAAAGCAGTTTTTAAAAAATGTTGGTAAAAGAATCATGAAATCCTCAAGGAAATTGTTACGAAATACTCTAAAGTAATGTTTTCCGCCAAGTTCAGTTCAAGAATATAGGCAACATTTAATTAGGGCTAGACTGAATATCTAACTCCACATTCTAAGATTTTTATTTCAAGATTTCTTAACAGTCTGAGTAAGGAGTAAATAATTTTCTAGAAGAGGATAAACGCTGTTCTAAAGAATCAAAACACAAACCATATATTACCAGTGACCTTGCATATTTCTCTTCTTTGATCTGTTATATTCATTGTAACTTTAATTCTCAAAATAGATGCTTATTTCCCAATTTCTAAATTGGGGGATGTTGGGAGGAGGCTGGGTACTCATTGTTACATCGATGTGCTGCCTACAAATTGTTAGACTGCATAAGGGCCACATTGGGATTCGTTTGTTTTTTTCCATATACTTTCAGAGCTAGAATGACCTTACCAACTGAGTGACTTATCTTCTTCTACAGATAAGCAAACAGAGCCTCACAGATATTTTTTTACAAAGTTCCATAGCTAATTACTGACAGAGCATAGCTGGCATTCATACACTTAAATTCCAAAGATGATCTATTTTATGCTATTTCTTTACTGTTTTCCCCAAAAACATCTTTTTTTTTTTCTTCTCCTCATCTTTAATAACACTGCTTTGTTCACACCTGGGAACCACAAGTTTCTGGAACTCTCTTCTTAACAGCAAATGCTTTTCTGAGAAAAATAACAGTTTCCGGAAGATATGACCGTTTATAAAAGACTTTTGTTCCTATTTGACACTTCATGAGCCTTATTTCATGTTTCGGGTACCTTTTTAATAACCTCCTCAACTTTCTTATTAGTATTCTCTATATTTCTATGTATATTCACCTTTGTTCTTAATTATATTGTGCTCTAAAGGATAGTCTTTATATTCCTTCCATTAGTGACATTCAGTTCATTCAAAAGAATAGTATCTTTGATTCGTTCAAAGTCTAAAGGAAAACTGCTAAGTTCTGTAGCACCAAACATGGTGCCGTGAGATCAACATCTTCGAGTTTTAAGAATTCTTTAGAGTTTTCATGCATCATTAGATTTTAGCCTAGTATTATCGGAGATCAAATTCATAGATCTCTTGAAAATAATAAAACTATCAACTTTTTGGGTGAGAAAGAGTATTCTTTTTGTTTATTCTGTCAGATTTTCATAATTTAAAATAATAGAAGGGCTATAGAAAGTTATTTTCTTATACCTCATATATTATTTTTTTAATTAAAGGCAAGTTCACTGAAAAGGGGCCGCAAAAACAGAAAAAGGAAAATAGAGGAAAACACCTGCGGTACTGGAGTAAAACAAGAACGCTGTACTCGTGGAAAGAAACTGAAACAGGACAACTCTGACCCGACTCTTGGCAGGTATTCTTTCTGTTCCCCTGTCCTATATGTTCATAACACCCCACTGTATTTGTTTAAAGACCGTCCACCATATTAAAGGTGACTTTTTGACTGTGTAAATAGGAACTTTCCTATGTAATGTAAACTCTGTACTATAAGTAAACGTATCCTTTCATCTTTTTTTATGAATTAATTTGCATTGTCTTTGAAAGAGAATGAAAGCTAAACTTTTACTAAAGGTAGATAACTCTAAAGCATGGATATTGATTTCAAACATTATTTTCTCTCGTACAAGCCTTACTAAAATGCAAACTCGTCTCAATAAAGACATGAAAAAAAGAAAAATAGAAGAAAACACCTTCACTAACTTACCAAACCAGGAAAGCTTTAATTCTGTAAAGAAAAGGAAGCAAGACCACTCTGACCTGACTCTTTCCAGGTATAATTTTTGTTCCCCTGTCCTATATATTCATAACATCCCATTGTATTTGTTTAGAAACCTTCCACCATACTAAAAGTGACTTTATGACCGTTTGTGTAAATAGGAATTTTCCTATGTAAAGTCCACTCTGTACTATAAGTGTATTCTTTCATGTGTTTTTATGAATTAATTTGCATTGTCTTTACTTGGAAGAGAATGAAAGCTCAACTTTTCCTAAAGGTAGATAACTAAAGCATGGATAGTGATTTCAAACATTACTTTCTCTAGTACCCTTACTGAAATGGACAGTCATGAAGATGCACGGCCTTTTGTAGAACTGCCGGAGTGCAGCACACGGAGTCGTCTGCGTTTCCGCCTCAGGGATGGAAGACACGTTTTTATTAAAAGTGCGTAAGCAGCTTTATAATAACATGTCTGATATCTGGGGGTCTCGTCAACAAGAAATAAAGTGGTTAAACACACACACAGAGCAGTCTTTCAAGAATGATCATTTTCTTTTAAACAAATACAATATCCCTGAAAAAAGGAAAGCGTGGTGTGCATATTGGCTACTTTGGGCTGGTGTTTTCATCACTGGTGGTACATACTCAGCAGGAGCAGCTGGGCAGGAAGTAGTGGGCATGGTATGAAAATGGCAGTTGGTCCAGTACTAATTGTCACTGTACGTGTGGGTATCATTTGTTCTGTGACTGACTTGCACTCGAGGTGCCCTAGGGTGAGTGTATCCTCAAGCCCCTGGCACGGTTCTCCTCAAATAACCAAAGTCCTCCTAAGCCTCTGCTGCCACCCAACTACAGGTATCCACAGCATACTTTCATTCGGATGCACGAGGCCTTCGCCGTAACCGTCATCATTTCTGTCCTGGTTGCTCTGTAGATTATAGATCCCGGGCCTACCCGCAAGTTTGTATTTCGATTGCCATTCAAGTGGTAATCAATGAATGATAACCAATGAGTGCTCTACTGTTAAACCCAGGGTATCATCAATTTGAAATAATATGTAGAGAATAAAGTAATGTTTATTTAGTTGTTAACCATAGTGCAAATCAAGTGAAAGTTATGTGTGGGTATGGGGATATCTTGAACTCAGAAGAATTAAGTTATCATAAATGCACAGTGATCTCTTTTCCTGGTTTCAACCTCAAAATGAAATTTGTTAAAAGCACTAATTTTAAAATGAGGGTATCTAATCTGCCTTTGGTACCTTATGCACCCCCTCTGTTCTCCTTTTTCCATTTCTTCCACCCCCAATACCTTTTCAAAATATTTAAAATCCTATTCATTTAGCCTCTCATTAAACACATCCTCAACAAGGAAATCTGATATCAATCATTTACTCCTTATTGTAAGTTTTCTTTGTGGGCTTCTTTCAACGTTATTTTTATCTTAAGTATTTCCATTTAAGAAATGAAAGAAGTTTGTGTTGTTAAAATAATTCAATTTCAACTGGAAGTTAAGGGAGGTATTTTAAGAGAATCAAAATTTTCCTTCCAGAGAAATATGACTGTCATACAACACAGGGAAACTAGTAGAGCCTTATCTACTAGGAATTTCACTTCAATAAGATCTCTTAGGCTTGCTTGAGCCATTTTATAACTCTACCTTTAAAAAAAGACTTTTTTTTTTTGGTATCACTAATCTACAGTTACGTGAAGAACATTATGTTCACTAGGCTCCCCCCTTCACCAAGTCTTCCCCACACACCTCTTCACAGTCACTGTCCATCAGCATAGTAAGATGCTGTAAAATCACTACTTGTCTTCTCTGTTGTACATCCCTCCCCTAGCCCCCCCCCCACTGCACATGCTTATTATAAGGCCCCCTTTCTGTTTCACCACCCATCCTCCCCAGTCCCTTTCCCTTTGGTTTCTGTTAGTCTGTTCGTGGGTTTTGTGATTCTATTGCTGTTTTGTTCCTTCAGTTTTTCTTTGCTCTTATACTCCACATATGAGTGAAATCGTTTGGTTCTTGTCTTCCTCTGCCTGGCTTATTTCTCTAAGCATAATACCCTCTAGCTCCATCCATGTTACTGCAAATGGTAGGATTTGTTTTCTTCTTATGGCTGAATAATATTCCTTTGTGTATATGTACCACATCATCTTTATCCATTCATCTTCTGATGGACATTTAGGTTGCTTCCAATTCTTGGCTATTGTAAATAGTGCTGCGATAAACATAGGGGTGCATCTGTCTTAAAAAAAGACATTTTTTTTAAAACTTCAACTATATACAATTGAGGTAATTCCCCTAATTTCCTTGAGCCCTTCAATTTCCTTCCCCCATATATAGATAACTTTAATGTCTTCCCAGTCAACCTTTTATATATTTGTTTAGCCACATGTATCTTTAAAAATATGTAGTGTGAAATGCTGGGCATAGAAGTCACAGGGCATAAATCTGTAAAGAAGTAAAAAGCTAACCTTTTCAAGGAATATTGCTTCTCTCTCACTTACCAACTTTACATTTCCCTGTATGGCCCCGGAAGATGACTGGTTAGCCAGAGACGGGTAAGATTCCTCAAGGGAGGAACAACCTAAGACAGGCACAGTCGCCGGGGGGCCATCAGGTGAGAAATTGGGGATCAACAGAGGTGAGGCTTAGAACCTCACCCCCCGTTTTGAGAGAAATCTGCATCCGTGGATGTTTTGTTGCCCTTGTCTAGCTTGGATTAATATTTAGTCTATAGGCACAGACCTGATCATCTACATTTGCCCTCTTACAGCACTGAACTGTGTTTTCCACCTTTATCTTGCATCTACCTACCACTTCAGCATTTTATTAAAAAAAGAAGAAGGGAGAAATGTGGGATTCACATATAAATGAAGTATAAAAATCAATCGAATAATCATATCTGACTTGATTGTTTATAGTTCATGATGCGTGATGAAAACTGAAAGTTTGTGTGATATGACTGCCCTTGCACACTGTTCACCATGTAAGAACTTATTCACTATGTAAGAACTTGTTCACCATGTAAGAACTTGTTCGTTATGCTTCAGAAGATTGGAGACTTTTGAGAATTAGGCTTGGGGTTAATCAATGATTGTGCATTGAGTCCCCTATACAGAATTTTATTGTTAACAACTATTTGATCAATAAATGAGAGATGCCCTCTCAAAAAAAAAAAAAAATAGTGTCAGTACCAAATGATTTCCCTCATTGGTGGAGTATAACAACGAAGCAAAACTGAAGGAACAAAAGACCAGCAGACTCCAAGAAGGAACTAGTGGTTACCAGAGGGGGAAGGGGTGGGGGCGGGGTGGTGGGGAGAGAGAGAGAAGGGGGATCGAGGGGGTATTATGTTTAGTACACATGGTGTGGTGTGTCACGGGGAAAATAGTGTAGCACAGAAGGCATATAGTGAATCTGTGGCATCTTACTACCCTAATGGACAGTGACTGTATTTGGGTATGGGTGGGGACTTGATATGAGTGAATGTAGTAACCACATTGTGTTTTCATTTGAAACCTTTATGAGTATATCAATAACCTTAAAATTAAAAAAAAATAGTGTGAAGGATATATGTACATGCAATGTTTTTAGACTTATCAGTTGCATTATACTAGAAACCTCGTTCTGTTTTTGTTTCAAGTTGAATAAAATATATAAATCTAGTTAATGACTTTGATGCTGCAAGGTACTCCATCACAGGGATATATCACATGTAACATCCAGATTTCTCTAGGAATGCAAACTTAAGTTTTCTGCAGCTCCTTGTCACTGCAATGACTTCTCATACATGTCATATGTGGACTCATGGGTAGAAGCCAGTTATCAAAATGGTCCCAAATGATTCTCACCTTCTGGTATTCATGCCCTGGTGTAATCCTTTTCCACACTGTATCACGGTTAGCCAGGATGACCGGCATAATATGGCAGAGTGATGGCAGGTAAATTCCCAGACTAGGTTATAAAATATGCTGTTGCCTCTACCTTGTTCTCTTGGATCACTTGGCTCTCAGTGAAACCAACTACGGAGAACGAAGAACTGCACCAACTTGGAAGCCATGTGACTGTGGCATTTTAGACGTGGATCCTTCAGCCCAAGACAAGCGTTCGTTCAGATAACTGGAGCCCAAGACAACATCTGGACTGCAACTTGCTGAGAGATCCTAAGCCACACAACCCAGAAAAGCTCCTCGTAAGGTTTATTTTCTGTTTTTCAGTATAATTGGCATGCAGTATCCAATGACACGCATATCTCAGAGACAATGCCGGTTCAGTTCCACACCACAATAAAGCATCTCAAGCAAGAAAGTGAAATGGATTTTTTGGTTTCCCAGTGCATATAAAAGTTACCTTCACACTATAGTCTCTTAAGTGTGCAATAGCATTATGTCTAAAAGCCTGTGTACATAACTTAAAAATACATTGTTGCTGAAAAATGCTAGCCATCATCTGACCTTTCAGTCACTTGTGATCCAAGGTCACCATAACAAATACAATAATAATTTAAAAGTGAAATACGATGAGAATTACCAAAATGTGACACAAACATCAAGTGAGCAAATGCTGCTGGAAAAATGCCAATAGACTTGCTCAACTCAGGATTGCCCCAAAACGTCAATGTGTGAAAACCACAGTATCTGCAAAGTGCAATAAAACAAGGTGTGCCCATATTTTTTATTTAGGGTTTATATCATTTAGGGTGTATATCATAATGTTTCAATGTTTTTATATATTGCAAAGTGACCTCCAAATGTCTAGTTACCGTCTGTCACCATACAATTATTAGAATATTAGTATATTCCCTCTGCTGAACCTTACATCCTCATGACATGTATATTTTGTAACTGGAAGTTACCTCTTAATCCCTGTCACCTGTTTCACCCACTACCCACTGCTCCCTGCACTGGTAACCAACAGTTTGTTCCTTATCTATGAGTCTGTTTTGTTTTACGTTTGTATTGTTTTTTTAGTTTCCACATACAAGTGAAATATGGTATTTGTCTGTGTCTGATTTATTTCACTTACCATATTACCCTTTAGGTCCACCCATGTTGTCACAAATGGCAAGGTTCCATTCGTTTCTATTGGTGAGTAATCGTCCTTTGTGTAAATTTATCTTCTTTATCCAATTATCTACTGATGGATAATTAGGTGGCTTCCATATCTTGGCTATTGTAAATAACGCTGCAGTGAACGTGGGGGTGCATATCTCTTTGAATTGGTATTTTGGATTTTCTTTTTTTAAGTTTTTGAGGGACTTCCATAATGTTTTCCTTAGTGGCTGCACCAACTTACATTCCCACCCACAGTGTACGAGGGTCAGGTGGTATCTCATTGTGGTTTGGATTTGCATGCTCCTGATGATTAGTGATGTGGAGCATCTTTCCATGTGCCTGGTGGCCATCTGAATTTCTTCTTTGGAGAATTGTCTCTTCATATCCTCGGCCCACTTTTTAATCGGGTTATTTGCTCTTTGGGTGTTGAGGCTGTAACATTTCCAGAACATCTCGCCTGGCTTTAGTATATCTGCATATCAATAGGGGTCTGAGGTGGAAAGAAGTATGGCTTTAGTGCATTTGCATCTTTCCTGGGGTGGAGAAGTTCATCTCCATATCAATGGGTGATTACCTGGGCAACAGAGGGCTTATCTGTACCTGAGAGGTGAGAGGGAAGGGGGGTGTTGTGGCTGCTTGAGCAGAGAAGAGAGACGGCCAGGGACTGCAGTTTGTGAGCAATAAACGGGTTTTAAACTTTATTTCTCCATTTAACTGATTTTGGTTTTTAGGCGTATTTTGCCCGGGGATTTCCTTTGCCCAGACTTACAAATGGTCAATATAGTCTTTTGGTATTTAAGCTAATACATTAGAGATCAGCAAGGTGAGAATCAGCAGGCAAGTCATTACATGATTAGGGAATTAGACCAAACCTCTGTGGTAAACAGATTACAGCTTGACCTGAACATCATAATTTTCTACCACAAGCAATCTAACAAATACCATTTCCAATGATAAACCTCCATGTCTTGAGGTGGACACAATAAGAAAACCCAAACCTTTCAATATTACCTAGAAATTTTTGTCCTAACCAAACAGACTTATAAACACATTTTAAAAATTGAAAACATACAAAATAAGTATAGATTCAATTAAAAATACTTAGTACCAGGGTATGTACGTGTTTGCTAAATCTCTCTTGTCTTTCTAAGTGAAGGCTAATGGTTATTAAGTACTTAACAGTCTCAAAAGCAATAGCTTCCTCAGAGGCCCCTGCTATTGACATGAAGTCTCATTTTAACTTTCAAGGCTAAGTTCAAGATATCTGATGCTTGTAATTTTCTTAATCCACTAAATGACATAGAGAAGTTTATTTGGATGTGAACATTACATTAGACAGTTTTTGATTATTCAGCTAAATATCAGGTAACATTTCCTCACAGCGGTAATAAAAAGGAGAGTGGAGAGGAATCTTGGAGTGATGGCTACATTATGGCATAGACTATGGTGATGGTCATGGATGTAGATGTACAACTCATCAGGCTGTACACATGAAATATGTACAGCTTTTTGTGTATCAATCATACCTTCATAATGTTTTTGTTTTTTTTTAAAGAGCCATTTTTAAAAAGCAGGTGCTTGGAAAGTAACAAGGTTTGCTTCACTGAATGGACAAATGGCCTTGCTGGAGGGCTGGAGAGAGGATGTCTAAAACTGCATCCACTTACAGGGGTCAGAATGCACCAGCCCAAGGCTGCATGGCACCAACAAGGGACCTTGGCCTTACTTCTGGATGCTGGTGACTTAAGAGTCCTTCTTGTTTCTCCCCACCCCTATATACCTGTTGTCACTGGGACCACCGAAATTGGATTTAGGGAGAATTACAGTCCTGTTTTCTTCTTATGGCTGAATAATATTCCATTGAGTATACATGCCACCTCTTCTTTATCCATTCATCTACTGATGGACACTTAAGTTGCTTCCATATCTTGGCTATTGTAAAAAGTGCTGCAATAAACATAGGGGTGCATATATCTTTTTGAATCTGAGAAGTTGTATTCTTTGTGTAAACTCCAAGGAGTGGGATTCCGAGGTCAAATGGTATTTCTCTTTCTAGTTTTTTGAGGAACCTCCATATAGCTTTCCTCAATGGCTGAACTAGTTTACATTGCCACCAGCAGTGTGGGAGGGTTCCCCTTTCTCCACATCCTCACCAGCATTTGTTGTTATTTGTGTTTTGGATGGTGATGATCCTTACTGGTGTGAGGTGATATCTCATTGTGGTTTTAATTTGCCTTTCCCTGATGATTAGCAACATGGAGCATCTTTTCCTGTGCCTGTTGACCATCTGAATTTCTTCTTTGGAGAACTGTCTCTTCATATCCTCTTCCCATTTGTTAATCAGGTTATTTGCTTTTCAGGTGTTGAGGCGTGTAAGTTCTTTATATATTTTGGGTGTTAACCATGGGTTATTCGCTTCTGATGCCCCTGCCACCTCCCACTTCTCTGCTATCCAGCCCAGTACCTTCAGGGAGTGAGGAATGGGTGCCAGTGGGCATGGGACTCTGTGCTGGGGCCCAGTATCATGAGATTGCAAATGTAAAATAAAGGAATGAATGAATGAATCTCCTGTATTTTCTTTTTACAATTTAAATTAACATCCTTCCAAATATGTAAAAATGGGGGTGTTTTTAAAATACAAACAGCAAATAAAAAGTATTCCACATCTGTTAATTTCTATAATGATTCACAACTTTTTTCAGATATTCAAATGGCATTTTATGTCCTTAAATATTATTTTATACATTTGTTCATATAGGCACTGTATTTTTGTTGCATTTATTCCTAAGTGTTTTTCCCAATTAAAAAAAAATTCAAACCTACAGAAAAAAGGAACACCTCATTTACCCTTCATCCTGGACTGATCAGTTGTTCACATTTTGCCATATTTGCACACCCTCTCTCTCTTTCTCTTACAAAGCATTTGAAAGTAAGTTTCCGAAACTGGATCACTCCACTCCTAAAAAATTCTGCATGTGGTAAAAGTGTAAGATAAATTTTAGCCGGAATAAGCCGGTGAAGAGAGGTAACAAAGGGCCAGGTAGTTTACTTGAGTGCAACTCCCGGGTGATGTTCCGCGGTCTGGGTATTACAGGCCGGGGAAGTCACACCTGGTCAGGGAGGTGGGGGCTTGTAAGGGGTTAGGAGGGGGAGGAGTGGGCAAGCTATACTAGGGAGCGTGGAGAGGTATGATTGGCTAAAGGTGACATAATAGACTAGAAACTTTTTTCCTTCCAAGAGGGAGGGGGCTGACATCCGCATCTTAGTTGGCCCATCAGAAGGATGGAATTCAGGGAGAGCTGTCCCCTTTCCATGTAAGGCATGGACCTTGGGGTCTGGTCTGTTCTCCCCCTATGGCATCTCTCTGTTCTATTTGCATGTCCTTGTTTTTCCTTCCTCCAGCCTAACATTATACACTTGAAACCAATATAATATTGTATATCAACCATAGTCTAATTTTAAAAGAATGGACTTTAACTCTGAGGTAATAATGGGCACAGGAGGATTTTTAAAAACTCATTTCTGGCGTTCTAACACTGCTTTATTTATTAATGTCATAGCTGCAGGAAATGGAATGTCCACTGCTACTAGAACTCCAGTCAGACACTAAATAAACCATGACAAGCCTAGAGATGAAAAGAAAAGTCAAGTGTTATAAAGAAACCTTGATTATAAAGGAATGCCAGTGATGCCGGGGTTCTTGTTCCCGAAGCCGAAGAATGAGCTTCACAAACACTCAAGGTAGGAGAGCAAAGTACAGGCTTTTATATAGAAATAAAGTGAGAGAATAGAGCTCCTAGCTCACACCAGGAGGGGATAAGAGAGCCCGTAGTGGTGCATTGTCTAGGGGGTTTTATAGGCAGTTGAGGATTTTTTGAGAACATGATAAAAACTTAGGGGTGTGGACTTGCATCACCTGCCCTGACCTCAAGGTGGGCTCGGTCATAGTCTGATTGCCAGGGCTGACAGCGGAGTCATGGGTTATGAACACTCAGACACTCCAGGCCAAGTTGCTCCTGGCCTTTTGACCTTTAACTCATCTCACTGAAGATGTCTGTATTCTTAGGTATCTTTCGCTCGAGAATTAGTGTGACCTTGACCTCCCTGCATAACGCTTAACAGAGTTTCAATGGGGACTTCTTTGCCCATTGTTACATTGCTCTGACTGTAAATTTTCTGCCCTGCTTTTCCCAGAGGACCTCACCCTACTCTGACTACACCCACCATCCCTGTCTCAGCAGTATAGTTCCACAGAACTTGTTATTTTCAGCAGAACATTTTCTTGTTGGAGTCACCTGATTTCCTGCAGAGCATACCACTCTCTATCATTGATCTTTGTAATGGCGATCCTAAGGATCCACACTCTAATTTCTTTTTTCTACAGCATCAAGGAAAACTTAAATTATGTTTATTATGATTTCTACCTCCTCTATCAATCAAAATTTCTTGGAAAGTCTTTAAAAAAGTATACTTGGATAACCTATTAATGCAGTGGAAAATGAGAAAGAGTGCCATGATCAGGAAGCTAAAACTGAGAAATTCTTGAAAGAGGGAAAACAGACAGGGTCACATTTATAGAGAAACAAGTCTAGAGGGAACCTTCTCCAAAACAGGGGCAAGAGAGAACTTCTATAAAAGTGTAGGGCACGTCCTGGAGGAATAAAGTTACCAGGAGAGGCCCCGGGGACAATCAGGTGATTCAGGAGCAAGGATGCTTGGAGCAGATGGACCAGTTTCTGCTTGGACTGAGCAACAGACAGCAGTGACCTTTGCTGTAAGGAGAAAGCAAACACTGTCGGTTCTGGGCATCAAGAGACAGCGAAGTTCCCCCAAAGCTAATGAACTTACCTGTAAACTACCAAAATAGTTTTTCTAATACTATTGGAGTATTATCACCGTCTCCCCCATAGTCCTCATCTGCAAGCTTGTATCCATAAACAAAGATCCTCAAAAGCACAGAGAGACAAAACAGAAAGTCACTACACATTTGAGGAAACACACCATGAAAGAAGAAAGAAATGTAATAAAAAGAGCTAACACTTAAGGAAGCAGCTAATAGAGCAAGCAGGAAAGCCTCAAAAATGAGTATAATGGTATCCTTAAAAAGACTCAAAAGGCCGTTTGTGTTCATTAGAAAGAAATAACACAAGTTCTGGGCAATGAAAAGCAGTTCGCCTTCCTCCGCTACAGCCTCCTGCCGCCGCCCAGTGCTCACTGGGCTCGTTTGTTGCACATCAACTACTTCCTTTAAAGGAGCAGCTGAGGAGGGGCTGGTGCACACCCAGGCCAACAAAAAGCCCCAGGAGGCAGTTAAACGGCAGAGCGATTTTTCCTAATCACATCTGATAGCATTAACCCCCTCTGTTTAAAACTGTTTAATGATTTACAGATACTCTGAAGACAACACCTGAAGTTGTTGGCATAGGCCTGAAGCTGCCGCCTGAGCCAGCTGCTCTCCTCCTCCGTCCGAGCTTGCCGCAGGCTCCTCTCCGCCCCTCTGCCCCTCTGCCCCTCACACTCTCTGCTGGGCCTCCCTGTATTGCGTCTTCTACCTGCAAAACATTTCTCCTCTTCAGTGAAGTGAGCTTCTACTCTCAGTCCTCAAATCAGTCATACTTCAGAAAAACAGTTCCCTGAGATCTGTATTTGGGTCACAACTTCCTGTTATTTATTCCTGTGTACCTATTTTGAGAACATTTATTAAAGTTTTGCTTTTAAATATCTACCTGACTATAAACTTCGGAGGCTGGCTGTGTATCAGGTCTGTTTTTATTCATCACTATATCCTAGCATTCACTAGAATACCTTGGTTTTTGTTGGATGAAATAAATAACATTCCAAAATTCCTGTACGTTCTCAGAATTAAAACATCCCAGGACGTGACACGTTCCATAATTTTAAAAAGGAGCTTCACATATTTAGACATTAAACCGTTTCAAAATCATATATAATACATGTTTGATAAATGATGGTTGCAAAACAACTTTTCCTAATCTCTACTGAGAAACGTGGATGGGAAACCCTTGTTAAATTAACTAAACAAGAAGATCTTTAGACGAAGTGGCTTTAACGTATTAGTAGCTCATGTAAGCAAACCACAACCCAAGCTTCAAGGTTAAGAAATGAAATTCTAAGGATAACCAATCACAAACATCCAAGTGGGCTTTCCCAAATAACACAACCACTTCAGTTATAACCAAAGCATTCCCTTGATTTCTTTCTGCCTCCTCTATAAAAGTCTTTCCAACAGTTCCTTTTAGTGGAGGGCTCCCAGCCACTTCTAGTTTGTGCTGCCTAATTTGAATCCATTTTTGCCCAGATAAATTCTACCTTCTGTTCATTTCTAAGTTTGTTTCTAAATTACCCCTTTTTGTAAGAACACCAGCCATTTTGGACTAGGGCCCACCAGAAGAGCTCATTTTAACTTGACTAATTCTGTAAGCAGTTTTAACGTGATCCTACTTTCATATAGGGTTACATTCTGAGCTCCTAAGGGTTAGGACTTCAGCATATCTGTTTTGGGGAGACACGGATCACCTAAGACTGAACTTCTAAGAATGGTGTTTTACTAGATCAATATTTCAGTGTAAAAACTAAAGAGTTATTTTATTTTTTGTTGTTGTTGTTTCTACTGACCTTAGAACAGCTCGGCAGTTCTTGATTATTTCCCTGGTGCAGACCTATTCTTGAAAGTGATGATAGCTATTGAGGGCAGATACAGCCATCACCATTGCTGTGTGGGTCAGTTATCTTTCTTCCTTTTTCCTTTTATCTTATATTCTTTCATTCATTCATTCACTTGTTTATTTATTAAAATATAGTTATTAGCTACCTGTGTGGCAGACATTGCACTGGGCATTGGATTATGCTGCTGATAGAAGGTGTACAAACCCTGAGCATTAGAACACTATTCAATAAATTTTGTCACTCAGCTTGCTAAATTGTATTCTTAGTATAATAAACATTTTTACTATGGTTTTCTAAGTTTTCTGACCCAGAAGTATGGAGGGATGGTTCCCTTCCAATGCGGAACCATATTTTGCCCAGTGATTTTTGTTCAACTTTTTATCATTTAGGTACTTTCTTTAACTCTTCAAAAGTCAACAAAAGAAAATCTACAGAACTGTGCACAGGATAAATTCTACCTTCTGATCTATGAGCCCGTGTGTAAACTCTTACAGTAATGTCAAATATGTTATACTCTGTGATCAATTCTAAGATGGAGAAGAAAAAGTAAATTGAATAGCAATTCTTAGCACTTAAGGAATGGAGTGGGCACTGCTGACCTTCTGCTAAAAAAGATGTCAATCAATGTTTCAGCTCCCAGACTACAGCTCGGTGCTCAAGCTCCAGTTTAGTTCTCTTTCTGCAAGCAGCGAAGGGACCACTGCTTTTGAAAAGTAGCAAGTAAACCACCAAGAGCCAGAGAAAAGTCAGCAAGGAATTGCACCACCAGGACATGAAATGAAAAGAGTCAATAAGAAGCTATTATAGGAAAGGTTTCCTTGTTCTTTAGTTAAGACTGATTTCTACTTATAAAGTCTAGAGGCAAAGTTTTGAATATTGACTTTCTTTTGAGAAGTTGGGAATATATTTTTGTTAGGGGTGGTAAGCGAGGATTCCCACTGTAGGACACTGGGGAGTGGCCTCTGATGCATGCGTACATCCGCAGCCTCCCCGAGCTGCTGTGTCCACGCCCGTCATGCCCGCCAGCGCTCGATACTTCCCACGCGGCTGTCTGTCTCTCTCCCTTCGGCCTCCCATGGGGGGATGCGACTTCTTCTCGGCTGTCAAAACCAAGTCAGCTGTGGTAGTCAGCTACTTGCTTGCCCTTTCCTCTGATCTTTCTTTCCCTAGTTTCATAAAATAATATTTTGGAGAACTAGAAAGAAAACAGAAAAGCGAAGGGTTAATTTGACAAATGCCCATACTCAACACCATTCACAATTAGCAACTGTTCACATTCAGTCATGTTTGTTTCAAGTATAATTTATTATTATTTAAGAAATAAATCTCAGATTGATAATATCTTTTAGTTATTACCATCATCGGTCCCAGTTCCTCCTCTCTGCAAATACATCATTTCAAGAGTTTTGTGAATGTTCCTATATTGAAGATTTAACGCTTACCTATGTCTATATATAACTGTTTTCTGTGCAGTTTCAAAAATGTATTTAAATACTCAAATATTTTCATATACTTAACATTCAGCATCTGCTCTATTCCATGTTTACATTTACATTTATAATTTACATTATATTACAATGTACCCTGTTTAAAATTATTGTGACTACTCAAGACCTATCTTGCCATCTCATTTTAGTCTTTTTTTTACAGTACTTTCCCTTTATTTAAAAAAAATTTTATTGAGGTATGATTGATATACACTCTTATGAAGGTTTCACATGGAAAAGCAATGTGGTTACTACATTCACCCATATTATCAAGTACCCACCCATACCCCAGTGCAGTCACTGTCCATCAGTGCAGCAAGTTGCCGCAGATCCACTATGTGCCTTCTCCGTGCTACACTGTTCTCCCCGTCATCCCCCACACCATGTGTACTAAACATAATACCCCTCAGTCCCCTTCTCCCTCCCTCCCTCCCCACCCACCCTCCCACACCCCTCCCCTTTGGTAACCACTAGTTCATTCTTGGCGTCTATAAGTCTGCTGCCATTTTGTTCCTTCAGTCTTGCTTCATTGTTATACTTCACAAATGAGGGAAATCATTTCGCATTTGTCTTTTCCCGCCTGGCTTATTTCACTGAGCATAATGTCCTCCAGCTCCATTCACGTTGTTGTAAATGGTAGGATTTGTTCCTTTCTTATGGCTGAATAGTATTCCACTGTGTATAAGTACCACATCTTCTTCATCCATTCATCTACAGATGGACACTTAGGTTGCTTCCATAGCTTGCCTATTGTAAAAAGGGCTACGATAAACATAGGGGTGTGTATATCTTTTTTAATGTGAGAAGTTGTATTTGGGTATATTCCAAGGAGTGGGATTCCAAGGTCAAATGGTATTTCTACTTTTAGTTTTTGAGGGACCTCCATATTGCTTTCCACAATGGTTGAACTAGCTTACATTCCCACCAGCAGTGTAGGAGGGTCCCTTTCTCCGCATTCTTGCCACCATTTGTTCTTATTCTTTTCGATGCTGGCCATCCTTACAGGTGTGAGGTGATATCTCATTTTGGTTTTAATTTGCATTTCCCTGATGATTAGCCACATGGAGCATCTTCTCATGTGCCTGTGGGCCATGTGAATTTCTTCTTTGGAGAACTATCTCTTCATATCCTCTGCCCATTTGATAATCGGGTTCTTTGCTTTGGTGTTGAGGTGTGTGAGTTCTTTACATATTTTGGATGTTAATCCCTTGTCAGAAATGTCATTTACAAACATATTCTCCCATAGTGTAGGATGCCTTTTTGATTGGCAGATGATGTCCTTTACCGTACAAAACTTTTTAGTTTGATGTAGTCCCTTGAGTTCATTTTTGCTCTTGTTTCCCTTTCTCGAGGAGATGTGTTCAGGAAGAAGCTGCTCATGCTTCTATTCAGGAGATGTTTGCCTATGTTTTCTTCTAAAAGTTTTATACTGTCATGACTTATATTCAAGTCTTTAATCCATTTTGAGTTTACTTTTGTGTATGGGGTTAAACAATAATCCAGTTTCACTCTCTTGCATGTAGCTGTCCAGTTTTGCCAACACCAGCTGTTGAAGAGGCTGTCATTTCCCCATTGTATGTCCATGGCTCCTTTTTTGTATATTAATTGACCATATATGGTTGGGTTAATATCAGGGCTCTCTAGCCTGTTCCATTGTTGTATGGGTCTGTTCTTGTGTCAGTACCAAATTGTCTTGATTACAGTGGCTTTGTAGTAGAGCTTGAAGTTGGGGAGCGTAATTCCCCCTGCTATATTCTTCCTTCTCAGAATTCCTTTGGCTATTTGAGGTCTTTTGTGGTCCCATATGAATTTTAGCATGATTTTCTCTAGTTTGTTGAAGAAGGCTATGGGTATTTTGATAGGAATTGCATTGAATGTATAGATTGCTTTAGGCAGGATGGCCACTTTGACAATATTAATTCTTCCTATCCGTGAGCACGGGATGTGTTTCCATTTCTTGGTATCTTCTTTAATTTCTCTAATGAGTGTCTTGTAGTTTTCAGAGTATAGGTCTTTCACTTCCTTGGTTAGGTTTATTCCTAGGTATTTTATTCTTTTTGATGCAATTGTGAATGAAATTGTTTTCCTGATTTCTCTTTCTGGTAGTTCGTTGTTAGTGTATAGGAATGCCACAGATTTCTGTGTATTAATTTTGTATCCTGCAACTTTGCTTAATTCAGATATTAGATCTAGTAGTTTTGGAGTGGATTCTTTAGGGTTTTTTATGTACACTATGATGTCATCTGCAAACAGGGACAGTTTAACTTCTTCGTTGCCAACCTGGATGCCTTTTAGTTCTTTGTATTGTCTGATTGCCGTGGCTAGGACCTCCAGAACTATGTTGAATAGAAGTGGGGAGAGTGGGCATCCTTGTCTTGTTCCTGATCTTAAAGGAAAAGCTTTCAGCTTCTCACTGTTAAGCATGATGTTGGCTGTGGGTTTGTCATATATGTCCTTTATTATGTTGAGGTACTTGCCCTCTATACACATTGTGTTGAGTTTTTATCATGTATGGATTTTGAATTTTGTCGAATGTTTTTTCAGCATCTATGGGGATGATCATGTGGTTTTTGTCCTACTTTTTGTTGTTGTGGTGGATGATGTTGATTGATTTTCGAATGTTGTGGCACCCTTGCATCCCTGGAATAAATCCTACTTGATTATGATGGATGATTCTTTTTGATGTATTTTTGAATTTGGTTTGCTAGTATTTTGTTGAGTGTTTTTGCATCTATGTTCATCAGGGATATTGGTCTGTGATTTTCTTTTTTTGTGGTGTCTTTGCCTGGTTTTGGTATTCGAGTGATGCTAGCCCCATAGAATGAGTTTAGAAGTATCCCCTTCTCTTCTATGTTTTGGAAAACGTTAAGGAGAATGGGTGTCAGGTCTTCACTAAACAGTTGATAAAATTCAGCGGTGAAGCCATCTGGTACAGGAGGTTTGTTCTTAGGTAGGTTTTTGTTTACCAGTTCAATTTCGTTGCTGGTAATTGTTCTGTTCAGATTTTCTGTTTCTTCTTTGGTCAGCCTTGGAAGGTTGTATTTTTCTAGAAAGTTGTCCATTTCTTCTAGGTTATCCAGTTTGTTAGCATATAATTTTTCATAGTATTCTCTAATAATTCTTTGTATTTCTATGGTTTCCATAGTGATGTTTCCTTTCTCATTTCTTATTTTCTGTGTGTAGACTCTTTTTCTCTTGATAAGTCTGGCAAGGGATTTATCTATTTTGTTTATTTTCCCAAAGAACCAGCTCTTGCTTTCATTGATTCTTTCTATTGTTTTATTCTTCTCAATTTTATTTATTTCTGCTCTAATCTTTATTATGTCCCTCCTTCTACTGACTAAGGACCTCATTTGTTGTTCTTTTCCTAGTTTCATTAGTTGTGAGTTTAGACTGCTTATATGGCATTGTTCTTCTTTCTTGAGGTGGCCTGTATTGCTATATACTTCCCTCTTATCAGAGATTTGGCTGCATCCCACACATTTTGCGGTGTTGAATTATTGTTGTCATTTGTCTCTATATATTAGTTGATCTCTGTTTTAATTTGGTCATTGATCCATTGTTTATTTAGGAGCATGTTGTGAAGCCTCCATGTGTTTGTGGGATTTTTTTACAGTACTTTCCCTTTAATTTTTCTCCCTTTTCCTGATTTCTTGATTTCCATTGAATTGTTTTGATTTTCTTGGTTCAAGTGTTCCACTTTCACTGATTTAAAAACTATGCATTCTATTTATAAAATTTGTCCTTCATGTTACCATGCATGTGCTTCATGTTGCTTTTTTCTAACATATGGAGTTAGTATCTACCTCTCTTTATCAAAACAGGATCCCAAGCACACTTTTCTTTTATAACACATTCCATGGAAGGCCCCCAAAGTCTTTCTCCTTTTGATATCTTTGGGAATATTAATTTTAATTTTAAAAGTACATTAATATTTATTTGTGCAACACATGCTATTAAGTTTTTTCACTCACCATTGCTTCTTGTATATCATCTTATCTCCTGGAATAATTGTTCTTCATGCTGGAACACATCTTTTAGAGAAAGTATGTAGGTGGTGAACTTCTTGAGTTTTGGGTGCTTAAAAATGTCTTGGGTTTAACCTTACATATGACCAATATTTTCTCTGGATATAGAATTTAAATTCCATTGTTTTTCCTCCTGTTCTTGAAGATAGTGTTCCATCTTCATGGCTCCAGTGCTTTTGAGGAGATGGCAAGTGTCAATTTGGCTCTGGTTCTTTTTGGGTAATCTCCCTTTTCACCAGTCACTTTTGGAACTTTAGGCTTGGTACCCTGAAATCTCACTACTACATGCCTGGTGTCATTTTTGTTGTGTTTTTTGTTGTTTTTACTTATCCTCTCATGTTCAGTGGGCCCTTTCAGTCTAAGGATTTGTGCTTTCTTGTTCCTGGACAATTCTCAGCCATCATTCCTTCACACGTTGCTGACTTCCATTCATTCCATTCTGTGCTTTTGTAAAGCCATAAGATCGATATATCTTCCATGTCTCTTAACTTTTCTCTTAAATTTTGATCAGTATGGGCTATGGAAGAATCCCTTCCTGGACCTTCTTGCTCTCTCATTCACCCTTCAGGTATTTCCATTTTCCTTTTCAAGCCATATATTCACTTATTTTTAGATTTCAACAATTGTAATTTTCACTTTCAAGACCTCTGCATTTTTTCATGACGACCCTTTCTTGCACCCTGGATGTAGCACTCCTCATGTCTCTGATACAGGGTTGTCTAAGTCTTGTGGGTCATGAAGCTTCTCCAAATTGGGGTGGCCCCTTAAGAAAAAGAATACAATGAAATAAGTGAAGCGGATAAAGAGGGACAAACTTCCAATTATAAAATTAATAGGTACAGCATGGGGAATATAGTCAATAATCTTTGTAAAATGACAGTAATTATACTTATCGTGGTGAGCATTTTGTGAAACATAACTATTGAATCACTATGTTGTATAACTGAAATGAATACAATATTATATCAACTATGCTTCAATTAAAGAAAAGAAAATAACCCAAAATTGCTTGAATGAGAAAATAAACCATAACACATTTCAGGAGACTTGGAGCTTCAGGTTCTTTTCTTCTGAGATCCCTTAGAAAGTTTACCAGAATGCTTACCTAAAAATGGGCTTCCCTGCTTGTCTAGAACGCCCTGTAACCCCTGGCAATTCCCAGCCTTCCCAGGGACCCTCTGGCTCATGCTGATGGACATCCACACACACATAGATAGTCTTTCCAGGAAGTTGTAGTGTTTGATGGGAGGAGAGCTGGAATATGTGCTCAGTCTACTCAAAACCGGTTCTGGTTTTAGCCAAGGTGTATGGAACAATCACCTCTTTTTCATTGATTACTTTGTTTCCATCTCTTGTTGTAGGTTAATAGTTTATGATTCTACTGTGGTTACCTTTTACTGTAATGGATACTAAATTATTTTTGAAATAGAAGAACATATACACTATAGGGAAGGAAAAAGTTTTTTCTTTGACCCTACTGGGGTTCTTGGCTGGGTTTGAAAATCAAACTGACAAGAACAGATTGACAGGAGAAATGTGTATGCATTTAGTGTATGTTTTACACAACATGGGAGCCTTAATGAGGAAATGAAGACCTAAAGAAACAGACCAACAGACCTGTATTCTTATACTGGACTTGAGGAAGAGTGGACAATTGTGGAGGAATGTGATAGGTTAAAGAGTATGAGGTAATTATAGTAAACTGGGGGAAACTTAGCAAGCCCTCTTTGTTAGGAATCTTTGTCCACAGGCATAAAGATGCTCCTTTCCTCTGCGTATAGGAAGGTCACTGTCACATGAGGATTTTATGACCTGTTTCAAGGAAAACAGTAAGGCGTTAGAGGTCAGTGTGATCTACCTGCTTAAAATACTCAATATGCCAACGTGCCGTATTTTGATGTAGTGTGCCCCGAACCCCATTCACCTACACACACACATATAGTTACAGGGTGAGGAAACAAATTGATCCTGTTTCTAATTAAGTTTCTTATCAAGGAACACAGTGAAATATAGAAATGTTTTAAGATATCATTTATATTTAGGCAAATAAGCTGCTTTTGGGGGATGAAAATATAATCTAATATGCTGGTAGTTAGTTAGAAAGGTACAACTTTTTGTTTTTCTAATCCCCTGAGAGCTTGAGTTTACTAATGCTGTTCTTTGAAAACTTTTCAAAAGCTAGAGGAGTAAAATAGAAGTAAATTAAAATATAGTTATTGTTCAAAAAAGCAAATCAGAAATTAAAGTTTAAATAAATACAAATAATTTCATTCTTAAAAAGGTCAAGTTTTTCTTTTCAAAAGAGATAAATTTTTATGTTCTTCTCTCTAAAGTGAAATTGCCATAATAGCCACAAATAACCCACACTGTGCCTTTGTGTAAATTAAAGAAACATGACCCTACCGTGGGAAGATATATCCCTGCCCTGGAGGGCTCCCCTTCCTGGAAGACAGGGCTCTCCCCTGAAGCACCAGGTCTGAGAAGAAGAGCTGAACCAGTTTCAGAGCTGGATTGTCCCCTTGGCTGGGATCCTCACCCAGGGTGTGACCTGTGTGTTTGTATGGTGCACCACTGAGTACTGTATACTGATCACTTGCAGAATAATCCCTTTTTATGAAGTAATTTCCCACTCGTTAGAATTTCAGTACCTGCTCTATGAGTGCAATATATATATATTTTTTTTCCACAAATTTGCTTCATCCTCATCCCCTGGGAACTTGTTAGAAACAGACCAGAGCTATTGATCAGAATCAGACAAGATCCGCAGAGGATGATACACACTAAAGTTGCACATGTGCTGCTCTGTGTTACTTTTAGACATGTAGAGCAGACACACGGGAGCAGGTGGCAAAATCCAATATAAGAAGTTCAAACCTCCTTAAGAATGGGGATTCTTAAGGCAATTACCATTTATAATGCCTTTTGCTGACTATTCTGATTATTCAACAGGTGAAGGTTGGGGGTTTACAGATATTAACCCATTCTTACCTAACCACTGTAGGTTTTAGACATGCAGGGTAGAACAGCAGAAAGTAGTCCACGTAATGTGGGAAAAGTGTTTGCTTAAGGGTACGGCATAGCACACGCAGCACTTTGCAAGTAATTTTGACCATTTTCTCCTTTATTTCTACTTTCTCTTCACAGACAGATGCTAAGAGCAGACAGATCACCGCCGACCTGTTCCCTAGGCTGCCAGATGCTTTTGCTTCCCTCTACATCCTAAAATGCCAGGCATGCTGCAAGGTGGGGAGCTCGTTAGGCCACGGGGAGGGTACGACTAACTTTTTAACCCTCTCTGTGTTCTAGTTTATTGTGCTATATAATAACTGCTCTTTTCATTTCTTTTCATTTTGACTAATCTTATCCATTTTCCTCTAGATTAGTGCTGAAAAATTTTGCATTGTCTCAGAATAGATTCCAGGACTCTAGTGGTCAGTTTAATATGCCTGTTGGTGGACTTCAAATTGCATCAGTGAGGTGTACTGCTCACTTCTGCAGCAGCTCCTTGGAAAGATCTCGCAACTGCCTGCACTCGTGTGTGCTTCCCTGCATTTGGAATTTGTTAGTTTTGCGGTTTTCTTTGAAGGAGACGTTGTGAAGCAATTTATTTAGATACCCGGCGATTGTTATGAGTCATGCTTAGCCAAAATTCCTTGGAATTAACGTGAGTGTTCACAATAATGTGTTTCATACATGACTGCAACTCTTGTGTCCTCTTTTGGAAGCTAATGTCACAAACCCAGTAACACCTGTCAAAGCTTGATGTTTACATGAAGCATTTTCTAACAATTTTCTTCCAGTCTGTTCTTCTGAAGTTTTGGAACTAAAAGAAAATAGAATTAATGTAAAACACTAACAATTAAGCAAAAGGAACTATCTCCAGGTGCTGCAAGATCCCACAGTCATGTAGAAGCCTGAAGTCTCACATCTGGACTTTTGAACACGTCTCCCCTTGGGGTGGGGTGGGGATCACTGGAAATGACGTGGCATTGGATCCCAGTTCCGTGATTGGTTTACAGACTCCTGCCCCGCCTCCCTGTCACCCAGCCGCACTCCCTTCCCTCCTGTTTCCTAAACAACCTGAATAGTATCTGAAAAAGGCTAGAGTTGTCTACACAAGTTGAAATTTAAAACTCTCCCTCCCTCTTTTTTTCCTTCAGTCTCTGTGGGCAGCATTTTGGGCATCTCCTGGGGTGTTTACATTTCAAAGACATGTAAGATTTACACCCTCAAGGGACAGAGGAAGACTGCAGGTTTTCTCCTGGGAGTTTTCTGGGTAATTGCTATTTAAGATTTTCCCTTTGTATTCCAACAGACTCATAGACACTGAGAAGTGATTGGTGGTTACCATGGGGGAGGGCTTGGGATGGGTGGGTGGGGAGGGTGAGGGGGATAAAGGGCCACAGAAATTCTCAGTCATAATATACGTTGGTGGCAGGGATGGTGGTACAACTTGGAGAATATAGCCAAAGATTTTGTAACATCTTCCTATGTTGACAGATAGCAAGTGCACTAGTGGGGGTTGAACCACTATGTTGTATACTTGAAACCAACATGAGATTGTATATCAGTGATACATCAATTAAAAAACTTACAAAAAAACCTTTTCCTTTGTGTTATGGGTCAGACAGCATAGGATGATGTGCCTGTTTCCACATCAGTGGCCACAACATTCTCATCATCCTTCTCATCACTTTCACAGGGATGCCACCTCTTAGCGTTTTAGGCATCGTCACAGGTGCTCGGGCCTTAACCTGTGGCAGCTTGTGCCCTCCTAGCTTGGCCAAATGGCACGCTAAGGTCTCCAACTTATCATTCTTCTCCCCACCTTCTTTGCTAGTCCCAAAGCTAACAAAATAGTGGACAACTGCATGTGTTTTTCTAATCTCAGCTCTTGTTCCTAATTTGTAACCTGAGCTTCAGCTTCTGGTGGGGCACTAGTTTCTAGCCAAACTGCCACAGCGGAGGCCAGCTCACTAACCGTTCATTCCTCTTTGCTGTAGTGCTCCACATGCCATTCCTCAAGTAAGTGCACTAAAATATCCAGGGTTTGGGGGTTACCCCCATAGTCGTGTGGCAGCCTACAAGCATCTGACATATGGGCCACCTCACCCCACGTACAGGTCAATGGCCAGCTCAGGATTTCCCCCATGGATGCCTCTTTCCCAAGGTTCATTTCTTTGGTTTCCTGACTGTCTTGCCAATTGTTGGTTCACAACCTCCTTGAGAGCATCCTTGGTGTAATCTGAAATCAGCCTCTGTGTGTGGACGACAGAGAAAAAAACAAAGAAACAGAACTGGATGAAGCTTGTTGGAGGCAGCACAAGATTAGTAGATTTCTGCACCCACCTGCCAAATCTTAAAGTTCACATAGAGATCTTAACTGGGTTCAGTTAATGTGCACCATCCAGAAGGTCTCAACCCCACATCACTATCTCAAGGCTATGTCCTTGGGGAAGCCTCTGGGAGTGGTGAAGGCAAATGCAATGCACATTCCAAGAACAAGCGAAGGGGTGGAGGGCCTCCAACTGCCCAGGTCCAGCTCACAGGTCAACCTGCTGTCATGTCCTCTCAGTGTCCTATCCACAGTGCCCTTGCTTCTGCAGTGACAGCAGCTCCTGTTATACAGGATGTAAAATTATTCAGAAAAGGGCAGGATAATGCATACACATTTTACCTGCTTGCAATGGTTGGCAATTTATTTCGAGAATTTATTCTCTATACCAATTAATTTATAATTGATCCTACTTTCTGTTAATTTGTAGTTTTGAACCATAATTGATGGCCGTGTGTCTAAGGTGTCCTGAGGCCTTGTATTTCATCCCTGTTGGCTTTGAAGGTACTGCGGACATTGAGTTAGGAACCCTTTGTAGTAAGAGCAGCTTCTGACCCCTGCTCCTGGTGATCATCCTTCCCGCCACAGCCCCGGGGCCTGGAACTTTGTCTTGTGAACCTGAATGTCAACAAGAGGACAGTTTACTTACTGGGATGAGCCCAGTTTAAAGCTAACGAGCTCTTCTTCCCCTTTCAGGGCACTCCAGACATAACCTTCTGAAACCTCACCAGCCAGTGTTCCTGTGCAGAGCAGCCAGGGCAAAACTCAGCCCCGATGACCTGACAGACGGAGTGCCCTCGCGGAGGAGGCAGAGGGAGGGAAAGTCTCTAGTGGCGCTATTGGGACTGCAAAGTCAGAACACGCCTTTCCAAAATGGTCCTGGTCTCTGCGGTGGGCAGGTGCTGGGCTACTAGAGTGCTGCATTTTAATGACACGGTGGCCTGACCTGCTATGTGGCCTTCTGTGGGCTGCCAGAGGCTGCTGAACAGGCTTTCTATAAGACATCTGTAGCTTCCACCCAACTCAGAAACAAGTCAATAGAAGGTAATTCATTTGTAATTTGGGGCAGACTGCTAGTGCTATATTTTAAAGTTACTATAGCATACTGATTTTTAAAATAAATCATGTGCCCTACCTTAATTCAGTTTCTCTCAACATTAAAGTTATGTTTTAAAATTATGAATGTTAGTGAAACCAGAATGAATTCACTAATGTCTCTAAGTTGACTTTGCTTATTGCCCTGTCATGGTTGATGTGTTATTATGTTCTCTACTCTACCGTCCACGAAAGATCTCACTTTCCTTTTGTGATTTCCTTTCTTTGAATGTGTCTGGGACCTCCTTGATTAGGTACTTCCTTACTCCATTAAGTGTGTTTTTTAGTCTCACGTCTTGAAATACTTTTTAAGTCACATGAGGATGGGAGATGTATCTTATGCCACTTCATTGGCAGCCCCATTTAGCTTATTGTTATGTGTCCGGAAAAGAAGCAATGTTTCTCACGCTGGTTTACAGGTGATCTCATAAAGTAGTAAAGGAGTCAGTTCTCCAAGAAGACACATAATCCTTAATGTATATGCCCCTGACAACAAAGCATTAAAATATGTGATGCAAAAAATAACAGAACTGCATGGAGAAACAGATGAATCCACTATTATGTTTGGAATCCTTCTCAACAACCCTCTGTCAGTAACTGACAAATCCAGAAGGACAAATATTAGTAAGGATGTACTTGTACTGAACAGCATGAGTAATCAACTGGCTCTCACTGACATTATAAAATAATTCATTTAACAACAGCAGAGTATCCATACTTCTTCTAAAAAATTTTTAATTTAAGTATCATTGATATACAATCTTAAGATGGTTTCATAAACAACACTGTGGTTTCATCATTCACCCATATTTTCAAGTCCTCACCCACTTAATTACAGTCACTGTCTATCAGCGTAGTAAGATGCTATAGAGTCACTACTTGTCTTCACCGTGCTGTGTGTGACCTGCCTTCCCTGTGACCTACCTATACGGTGATTGTGAATTATAGTGCCTCTTAATCCCCTTCTCCCTCCTCACTCACCCTCCCCAACCTCTCCCCCAACTAGTCCCTTCTTGGAGTCTGTGAGTCTGCTGCTGTTTTGTTCCTTCAACTTTGCTTTATTTCTATAGTCCACAAATGAGTGAAGCCATTTGGCACTTTTCTTTCTCTGCCTGGCTTATGTCACTGAGCATAATACCCTCTAGATCCATCCATGTTGCAAATGGTAGGATTTCTTTTCTTTTTATAGCTGAATAATACTCCACTGTGTATATGTACCACATCTTTTTTATCTATTCATCTACTGATGCACACTTAGGTTGCTTCCATACCTTTGCTATCATAAATAGTGCAGTGATAATCATAGGGGTGCATATGTTTGTTTGAATCAGTGACCTTGTTTTCTTTAGTACCTGTTCTACTTAAACTCACAAAAAGGATTAGAAAAGATATTCCACATCCTGGGCTAGAAAACGTATCTTAAGTTAAAATAGTAGAAGTCATACAATGTTTGCTTAGATCACAATGGAAGTATAGTAGAAAGAAAAAACAGAAAGATTGCCGGGATATCTGAAAATACGGAGATTAAAAATCATATTTGAAAAATAATACATGGGTCAAAGAGGAGATGTAAGGCAAAGTAAAAAATTTTTAACTAAATGGAGATGAAATACAACAGCTTAAAATTTGTGGGATAATGTGAAAGCAGGGCTTGGAGGACAACTCATAGCACTTAATGCATATATTAGAAAAGAAAAAGAATCTAAAACCAATAATCTAAAATATACTGAAGGAAACTAGATAAAGAAGAAAAAATTAAATCTAAACTAAAGATACAAAAAATAAAAATTAGAGCATAAATCAATGAAATTGAAAATATAAAGGGCAATAGAGGAAATCAACCAAACCTGCTGCTTCTTTGAAAATATCAGTGAAATTTATTCACCTCTAGCCAGGAAAACTAAGAAAAAAGAAGACACAAATACTAGTATCAGAAATAAAAGATGGGCCAATCATTACTGATCCCATGGACATGAAAAGGATAATAAAGCCAACACAACACTGAAGGAGAAGAAAATAGGAGGACAGACAGTACCCAATCTCAAGACTTAATATAAAGCTACAGTAATCAAGACCACTAGTGTGATAGTGAAAGAATATAGATATAGATCAATGGAACACAACAGAGAGCCCAAAGCGGGAGCTACATGAATATAGTCATGTGATCTTTCACAAGGAACAAAGGAAATATAATGAAGCAAAGACAGTCTTTTCAACAAATATGGCTTGTACAACTGAGCATACACATGCAGAGAAATGAATCTAGAAACTGACCTTATAACCCCTTCAAAATTCAAAATCGATCATACCCATAAATAAACTGCAAAACGATGCAACTCCTACAAGATAATATGGTATTATTCAATTAGATTACTTTGGGTATGGTGATGACTTTAGAAAGAGCAATAAATGCATGAATCGTGACAAAAAATAATTGAGACCCTGGATTTCATTAAAATAAAAAATTTCTATTCTGCAAAAGACAATGTCAAGGGAATAAGAAGACAAGTTACAGACTTGAAAAGAAACTTGCAAACAACACATCTAAAAATGACTGTGACCCAAAATATACAAAGAATTCTTAAACTTCAACAATATAAGAAAAACAACCCAGTTAAAAAATAGGCCAAAGATCTTGGCAGAATGGTCACCAATGAAATTTACAAATGGCCAATAAGCACATGAAAAGGTGGTTCAAGTTATATGGCATCAAAGAAGTGCAAATTAAAACAACAGAGAGATACCACTACATAGCTACTAGAATAGCCCAAATCCAAAACACTGACATCAAGTTCTGGTGAGATGTGGAGCAACAGAAACTCTTATTCATTGCTGTTGAGAATGTAAAATGGTATTGCCACTTTGGAAGACAGTTTGACATTTTCTAACAAAACTAAACATACTCTTACCATATGATCCTGCAATGGTTTCCCAAAGGAGTTGAAAACTTATGTCCACACAGAAGCCTATGCATGAATGCTTACAGCAGCTTTATTCTTAATTGACTAAACTTGGAACCAACAAAGATATCCTTCAGTAGGTGAATGGATAAATAAACTGATACATCCAGACAATGGAATATTGTTCAGTGCTTAAAATAAATGAAGTACCAAGCTTGAAAAGACATGGAAGAACTTCAAATATATATTAGTGAAAGGAGCTGATCTGAAAGGGCTGCATGCCAAGGGCTATGGCGCCAACTGCATGACATTCTCTAAAAGGAGAAACTATGGACACAATAAAAAGATCAGTGGTTGACAGGGGCGGGTGTAGGGAGAAAGATGAATAGGTGGTACATAGTGGATTTTTAGGGCAGTAAAAACACACCATATGATACAATAATGATGGGCACACATCATCATACCATTTGTCCAGACCTATAGAATATACAACACCGGCGAATGCTATATAAACTAGGGACTTCGGTGATTATGATTTGTTAATGTAGGTTCATGTATTGCAACATATGTACTACTCTGGTGGAGGGATGTTGATAGTAGGGGAGGCTGTGAACCTAGAACTATGATAAAAAAAAACCCTTAATAAAAAATGATTAAGAAAGGAACATTATGAGCAACTCTGTGCCCACACATTTGATAACCCAGATGAAATGGGCCAATTCCTTGAAAGACAAAATCTACCAAAATTATACAAGAGATAGATAATCTGTCCAGGCCAGTATTTATTAAAGATATTGAAACAGTAATCAATAACCTTCCAAATCAGAAAAGGCCAGACTGAGATGGGATTACAGTGAATTCTAACAAATACTTAAGGAAGAAATGATGCTGGTTCTCTGCAATCTCTTCTGGGAATTAGAAGCAGAATAAATATTTCCTAATTCATTCTGTGAGGCCAGGATGATACTAATATTTAAACCAAAGAAAGAAATTACAAGAAAAGAAAACTACAGACCAGTATCTCTCATGAACCTAGACGCAAGAGTCTTCCCCAAAACATTAGCAAATCAAATTCAAACATGTATCAAAGTTTGTGTGTGTATGCATCCCAATCCAGTGGGAGTTATTCCAGACATACAAGTATTATTCACCATTTGAAAAATCAATTAACCTAATCAATCACCACAACAAACTAAAGAATAAAAATCATATGATATTTATAGATTCAGAAAAAGTATCCAGCACCCATTCATGATAAAATCTCTCATCAGACTAGGAGCAGAGGGGAACATCCTAACTTTGAAAGTGTATATCTACAAAAACCCTGCCGCTAACATCATATGGAATGATGAGAAGCTGGAGACTTCCCTACTGAGATCAGGAACAAGGCATGGGTATCCCCCTCGCACCATTTATATTCAACATTATATTAGAAATCCTAGGTAGTGAATAGTACAAGAAAAATGAAAAGTGTACATAGATTGGGAAGGAAGAAACAAAATTCACCTTGTTTGAAGATGACGTGACTGTGTATGCAGAAAATCCTAAAGGGTCAACAAAACTATTAGAGTAAGCAATAATAGCAAAGCTGCATTATACAAGTTTATTATACAAAAGTCAATTGCTTTCCTATCAGTAATAAACAAGTGGGATTTGAAAAAACCTCTAGCCAGAATTATTAAGAGAAAAAGAGAATCTACATGCATAAACAGAATCAGAAATGAGAAAGGAAAAGTCACTACGGACACCACAGAAATACAAAGAATTATTAGAGAATACTATGAAAATGTATGTGCTAGTCAACTGGATAGCCTAGAAGAAATGGAAAATTTTCTAGAAAAATAGAACCTCCCAAGGCTGACCAAGCAATGAAAGGAAAATCTAAACAGACCAATTACCAGCAATGAAATTGAATCAGTAATCAAAAAACCACCCAAGAAGAAAACCCGTGGACCAGATGGATTCACTGCTGAGTTTTATCAGACATTTTGAGAAGACATAATACCCATTCTCCTAAAAGTTTTCCAAAAAATAGAAGAGGAGGGAATACTCCCAAACTCATTTTATGAAGCCAGCATCACTCTAATACCAAAGCCAGGCAAAGACACCACCAAATAAGAAAGTTACAGTCCAATATTCCTGATGAACATAGATGCAAAAATACTCAACAAAATGTTAGCAAACCAAATTCAAAAACACATCAAGAGTTTTATCCATGATCAAGTGTGATTCATCTCAGGGATGCAAGGATGGTACAACATTTGAAAATCCATCAACATCATCCATGACATCAACAAAAGAAGGACAAAAATCACATGATCATCTCCATAGATGCTGAAAAAGCTTTCGATATAATTCAACATCCATTCATGATAAAAACTCTCAACAAAATGGGTATAGAGGGCAAGTGCCTCAACATAATAATGGCCATATATGACAAACCCACAGCCAACATTATACCTAACACAGAGAAGCTGAAAGCTTTTCCGTTAAGATCGGGAACAAGACAAGGATGACCACTCTCCCCGCTTTTATAAAACATAGTACTAGAGGTCTTAGCCACTGCATTTGGACAACACAAAGAAATTAAAGGCATCAAGATGAGTAAGGAAGAAGTCAAACTGTCACTGTTTGCAGATGACATGATACTATACATAACAAATCCTAAAGAATCCACTCCAAAACTGCTAGAACAAATATCTGATTTCAGCAAAGTTGTGGGGTACAAAATTCATACACAGAAATCTGTTGCATTCTTGTAAACTTATGATGAACTAGCAGAAAGAGAAATCAGGAAAACAATTCCATTCGCAACTGCATCAAAAAGAATAAAACACCTAGGAATAAACCTAACCAAGAAAGTGAAAGTCCTGTACCCTGAAAACTACAAGACACTCTTCAGAGAAATTGAAGAGGACACCAATAAATGGAAATATATCCCATACTCTTGGGTAGGAAGAATTAATATTGGCAAAATGGCCATCCTGTTTAAAGCAATCTGTAGGTTCAAAGCAATCCCTATCAAAGTCCCAACAGCATTCTTCAATGAACTGGAACAAATAGTTCTAAAATTCATATGGAACCACAAAAGACCCTGAATAGGCAAAGCAATCCTGAGAAGGAAGAGTAACGCAGGGGGGATCTCGCTTCCCAACCTCAAGCTCTACTCCAAAGCCACAGTAATCAAGACAGTTTGGTGCTGGCGTAAGAACAGAGCCACAGACCAGTGGAACAGAATAGAGAGTCTAGACATTAACCCAAGCATATATGGTCAATTGATATATGATAAAGGAGCCATGGGTATACAATGGGGGAATGACAGCCTCTTCAACAACTGGTGTTGGCAAAACTGGACAACAACACGTAAGAGAATGAAACCGGATTATTGTGTAACCCCATACACAAAAGTAAACTCAGAATGGATCAAAGATCTGCATGTAAGGCATGAAACCATAAAACTCTTAGAAGAAAACACAGCAAAATTTTCTTGGACATAAACACGAGCAACTTCATGAACGTATCTCCCAGGACAAGGGAAACAAAAGCAAAACTGAACAAGTGGGACTGTATCAAACTAAAAAGCTCCTGTACAGCAAAGGACACCATCAACAGAACAAAAAGGCATCCTACAGTATGGGAGAATATATTCATAAATGACAGATCCGATAAAGGGTTGACATCCAAAATACATAAAGAGCTCACGCACCTCAACAAACAAAAAGCAAAGAATCCAATTAAAAAGTGGGCAGAGGATCTGAACAGACAGTTCTCCAAAGAAGAAATTCAGATGGCCAACAGGCACATGAAAAGATGCTCTACATTGCAAATCATCAGCGAAATGCAAATTAAAACCACAATGAGATATCACCTCACATCAGTTAGGAAGGGCAACATCCAAAAGACAGACAACAACACATGCTGGTGAGGATGTGGAGAAAGGGGAACCCTCCTACACTGTTGGTGAGAATGTAAATTCAACTATTGTGGAAGGCAGTATGGAGGTTCCTCAAAAAACTCAAAATAGAAATACCATTTGACCCAGGAATTCCACTCCTGGTGATTTACCCTAAATGCAGGAGCCCAGTTAGAAAGAGACATATGCACCCCTATGTTTATCGCTGCACTATTTACAATAGCCAAGAAATGGAAGCAACATAAGTGTCCATCAGTAGGTGAATGGATAAAGAAGATGTGGTACGTATACACAATGGAAGAGAACAAATCCGACCATTTGCAACAACATGGATGGAGGTAGAGGATATTACGCTCAGTGAAATAAGACAGGCGGAGGAAGACAAGTATCAAATGATTTCACTCATCTGTGGAGTATAAGAACAAAGTAAAAACTGTAAGGGACAAAACAGCAGCAGACTCACAGAACCCAAGAAGGGAATAAAAGTTCCCAAAGGGAAAGAGACTGGGGAGGATGGGTGGGAAGGGAGGGATAAGCGGGGAAAAGGAGCATTATGATTAGCGCACCTAATGCTGGGTGGGGGGGGCACCGGGAAGGCAATATAGCACAGAGAAGACAAGTAGTGATTCTATAGCATCTTACTGCGCTGATGGACCGTGAGTGTAATGGAGTATGTGGTGGGGACTTGAAAATAGGGGTAGTGTAGAAACCATAATGTTGCTCATGTAATTGTACATTAATAATACCAAAAAAAAAAAAAAATGAGGCTATTTGGGTGGAGCTTTACTCCACTCCAAGAGATGTCCTTATGAGAAGTTGGGGCCTATGGAGAAACACCAGGTATGTGCATGGCAGACAGAAGGCCATGTGAAGGCGCAGCAAGGAGGCAGCCGTCTGCAAGCCTAGGAGAGAGGCTTTGGGCCAGACCAACCCTGCCAGCCCGTGGATCTTGGTCCTTAAGCTCCAGAACTCCATGAAAATAAGTTTCTGTTGACTAAGCCACCCAGTCTGCGGACTCCTGTTATAGCAGGAGTGCCTTCTCCCTCCCGCCAGTCACCAAGTCCTACCCACCCTACTTCCTAAACATTTCTGCAGTCCCTGCAGCCTAAGCTCTGCACACCCATTCAACGGCCCTCGTCCAGCACCCCATCAAATCTTTTGTGGATGCCTGTAGCATCCTCTGAGTAGTCCTTCTGCTATCGCTTTGCCCCCACGAATCCAGTCTCCAAAGAGAGGCCAGAGTGCTCACTTAAAAATGGAATCCTTTCCCCTGATCTAAAACCCTTCAATCTCTCAAAGAATAAAATCAGAACTTAATTTGGCAGGCAGGCCGAGCATGATCATGAGGGCCGTCAGTCGGGGACGGGCAGCCATTGGGCGCAGAAAGCGTAATCCGGGGGCGGAGTAGTCGCTGCAGGCTCCGCCTCCGTCTTTATTCAACCGTCAGTAGCACGTTGAGCGTTGCAGGGATACCATCGGCCGCCGCGTCCTCCGTGCTTCGAGCCGCCGTACCGTGTGCGCAGCGTGCCGACGGAGACCAGTGATGGGCCCGCGAAGTTCTGGGCCCGCTGTGTGCTTGGCTGCGCCTTCCTCCCGACCTCGGCCCCCAGCCTCGGATCGCCGCCTCGTACCCGCTGGGCTCCCGGCGCCGCACTCGCCCCTTCTCGGCTGTTCCGCGACGGGCGGAGGGCGGCGGTCGGCGCGGACATGGAGCCGCTGGCCCGGCCGGACTTAAGAAACCTCGGCTGAGAAGCGGCTCCCGCTTCCGCGGATCTGCGGTGGAGGGTCCCGAGCGGGCCCCGCTTCAGGGGTGAAGACGACAGCGACGGCCCTGCGGGCTGGAAGGTACGTGGCCGCGGGGCGCGGCGGGACCCCTGCCTCCGCCTGAGGGCACGGGGAAACCGGACAAGGGGGCGGCCGTGCGAGTTGCTCGGCGAGCCGCTCGTGGCCCGTGGGGCCGGGAAGCGGCCGACGCGGGTGGTGGGCGCGCGGGGCCCGGCCGGGGGCCTGGAGTCGGCGCGCTCCGCCGGAGGGGCCGCCCGGGAAGGGAGGGAGCGGAGCAGGTGCGCCCGGGCGGACGTCCGAGCGGCCGGCGAAGTTCGACGGGGCAGGGGGGAGAGGGGCTCGCCGGAGCCGCTGCTCCTCGGTCCCGGCCCAGGTGGTGAGCGCGGCAGCTCTCCTCCCCGCGGCGCGCGTCCTCCCAACCCAGGGCCGCGCCCCCGACCTGCCCCCGCCGCCCGGGACGGGGCCGCGCAGACGGGGTGGCCGGTGGGCGTTTTGTCGTGTTTGGATTTTTCTCGGCGGGGACCTCGAGGGCGAGGGCCGGGCGGCTGAAGTTCAGGTGGGACGGGCGGCGGGTCGGCGGGGGAGAGGCCCCCCGAGGCAGCGCCTTTAAAATAAAATATTTTTTCATTAGGTACCTCTCGTTTTTTTAATTGGGAATGAAGTTTCTTTACTTTGATCTGGGAACTGACAGGGAATTTTCTTGTATTTAGAAATTCACATTTTTCTGGCATTTCGGTTTGTAATCTGCAGCTGAGTAGTTTGTAACTCGCCACAGAGATTCTGAGACAGGGACCGTGGGTGTAGTCAGAGTAGCGTGAGGGCCTCTGGAAAAAGACGCCTACCAAAACTCCGTATTAAACAATTCAGCAAAGTCAGAGTCACATTAATTCTTTAAAGTAAAGTATCAAACTAGGACTATAAGCATTCTTAAGTGAAGATTAGTTAAAACCAAAAAGCCAGGAGTAACCCGGCCTGGAATGTTTGAACATCCCCCAGATAAGAAAGTAGCTCAGCATAGCCCATGTCTTCATTGTGTCAATTAAAAGAGGCTATTGTAAAATTTACTTCAGCCTGCCTAAAGGCCCAGTTTATCTTTAACTTTGCCCAGATGCCTCCTCCAGCCCCAAGTCAAGGACTATATAACCTGGGCAGCTAATGTGGCAATAAGCCCAGGTCACAAACAACAAAGTAAAAGACAGGAAGCATCCGTCTTAAAGATAAGATTGCATTTGAATAGCCAGGAAGTTAACAAGTAAGATACTTTTCTTTTTTTACTAAGGTATTACTGATATACATTCCTCTGAAGGTTTCACATGAAAAAACAATGTGGTTGATACATTCACCCATATTATCTAGTCCAGGCCCCTCATACCCCATTGCAGTCACTGTCCATCAGTGTAGTAAGATGCCACAGATTCACTATTTGCCAAGAAGTAAGAATCTTTATTTTATTTTATTTTATTTATTTTGGTATCATTAATCTACAATTACATGAGGGACGTTATGTTTACCAGTTTACCCCCTTCACCAAGTCCACCCCACATACCCATTTGTCACTGTCCGTCAGTGTAGTAAGATGCTTTAAAATCACTACTTGTCTTCTCTGTGTTGCACAGCCCTCCCTGTGGCCCCCCCACCACATTATACATGCTAATTGTAAGGCCCCTTTCTTCCCTGCCCCCCTTCTCCCTCCCTTCCCACCCATCCTCCCCAGTCCCTTTCCCTTTGGTAACTGTTAGTCCTTTCTTGGGTTCTGTGAGTCTGCTGCTCTTTCGTTCCTTCAGTTTTTCCTTTGTTCTTATATTCCACATAGGAGTGAAATCATTTGGTAGCTGTCTTTCTCCACCTGGTTTATTTCACTGAGCATAAAATCCTCTAGCTCCATCCATGTTGTTGCAAATGGTAGGATTTGTTTTCATTTATGGCTGAATAATATTACATTGTGTATATGTACCACCTCTTCTTTATCCATTCATCTACTGATGGACACTTAGGTTGCTTCCATGTATTGGCTATTGTAAATGGTGCTGCGATAAACATAGGGGTGTATCTGTATTTTCAAATTGGGCTTCTGCATTCTTAGGGTAAATTCCTAGAAGTGGGATTCCTGGATCAAATGGTATTTCTATTTTGTTCTTTTGGAGGAACCTCCATACTGCTTTCCACAATGGTTGAACTAATTTAAATTCCCACCAGCAGTGTAGGAGGGTTCCCCTTTCTCCACAACCTCGCCAACAATTTGTTGTTGCTTGTCTTTTGGATGGTAGCCATCCTTACCGGTGAGAGGTGATATCTCATTGTGGTTTTAATTTGCATTCTCTGATGGCAGGCGATGTGGAGCATCTTTCATATGCCTGTTGGCCATCTGAATTTCTTCTTTGGAGAACTGTCTGTTCAGATCCTCTGCCCACTTTTTAATTGGATTCTTTGCTTTTTGTTTGTTGAGGTGCGTGAGCTCTTTATGTATTTTGGTTGTCAACCCTTTATCGGATCTGTCATTTATGAATATATTCTCCCATACTGTAGGATGCCTTTTTGTTCTGTTGATTGTGTCTTTTGCCATACAGAAACTTTAGTTTGATGTAGTTCCATGAGTTAATTTTTACTTTTTTTTCCCTTGCTTGAGGAGATGCATTCAGAAAGAAGTTGCTCATGCTTATTTATATTATGTTGTCTTTTAAGAGTTTCATGGTTTTATGACTTACATTCAGGTCTTTGATCCATTTTGAGTTTACTTTTGTGTATGGTGTTAAACAATAATCTAGTTTCTTTCTCTTGCATGTAGCTTTCTAGTTTTGCCAACACCAGCTGTTGAAGAGGCTGTCATTTCCCCCATTGTATGTCCATGGCTCCTTTATCGTATATTAATTTATCATATATGGTTGGGTTTATATCAAGGCTCTCTTGTCTGTTCCATTGGTCCATGGGTCTGTTCTTGTGCCAGTACCAAATTGAGACACTAAGTTTCTTGTCAGTTTTCTGGACTATTTTGCAGAGTTAACATAAGAAATTTAATGCTTTGATTCTTTCCCAGAATAGTAGTTTCTTGGTTTGGGAACATATCAATCAAGGCTGCCTGCCCTGCTTTCCAGATGGGCTGAGTTATTGTCTGTTTGTTAAATAATAAGTTAAGAATCTTGCTTCTTAACTTCTTGAGTGTTAAAATGCAATTTTATCTTTAAGGTGGAATCCTTCCTGCCCTTCACTATGTTTTTTACAGCAGGGCCTGCCTGCTGTATTAATTGCCCAGGTTATATATGACTTGATTAGGGGCTGGAGGAGGAAAAGCAGCATCTGGGCAAAGTTAAAGAAGATAAGCTGGGCCTTTTAGCAGCTAAAGTAAATTTTCCAATAGCCTCATTTAATTGACACAATGAAGACATGGGCTATGCTGAGCTACTTTCTTATCTGGGGGATGCTCAAACATTCCAGGCCAGGTTACTCCTGGCTTTTTGGTTTTAACGAATCTTCACTGAAGAATGCTTACATTCCTAGTTTGATATTTTACTTTAGAGAATTAAAGTGACTCTGACGTTGCTGAGTTGTTGAATATGGAGTTTTGGTAGGGGTCTTTTTCCAGAGGCCCTCACCCTACTCTGACTATGCCCACGGTCCTTGTCTCATTATGACAGCTAATTATTTTTGCTACATTAAATGTTAATATAAATTGAGGTGCGAATGGGCATAACATCCTCATTTCCAAATTGTAGCTTTTATCATGTGTATGAGAACCCTCCTGAAATGACAAAGCATTATACTCAATGAGTATTTTTAACATTAAATGATTAGGTATTACAGGTAATAACTGATACTTTACTTCCTGGCTTAACCTCTCCAAGGGCCCAAGGGCCAAATTTAGAGTAGGCAGGTAGCCTAGCACAAGTAAATTTACGCACCCACCCCAAACCCATCCGAACTCTCTTTACACCAATTTACATTCCCAGAAGTAGCATACCCAGGTTTCTTTTCCACCACATCCTTGCCTAAACTTGTCTCTTGTTTTGTTTTGTTTTGTTTTGTTTTGTTGATACCTGCTATTCCGACTGGCGTGAGGTGATATCTCATTTGGTTTTGAGTTGTATTTCCATGATGACTAGTGATGTGAGAATCCTTTCATGTGGTTGTTGGCCATCTGTATGCCTCCTTTTGAAAAATGTTTGTTCAGGCCCTTTGCCCAACTTTTTATCACATTGTTTTCCATTTGCTTTTGGTGTTGAGTTGTATGAGTTCTTTATACATCTTTGGTATGAGCTCCTTATCAGATACGTCATTTGCAAACACATTCTCACATTCACTAGGTTGTCTTCTCACATTGTTGATGGCGTCCTTTGCTGTGAGGAAGTGTTTTAGTTTGGTGTAGTGTCACTGGTTTATTTTTGCTTTTTGTTTTCCTTGCTGGGGAGACATATCTAGAAAAAAACTGTAATGCCAGTGTTCAAGAGTTTACTGCGCATGCTTTCTTCTAGGAGTTTTATGGTTTCTGGTCTTACTTTAGGTCTTTAAACCAGTTTGAGTTTACTTTGTGTATGGTGTAAGACAGCAGTGCAGTTTCATTCCATTGTATAAGGCTGTCTTGTTCTCCCAGCACCATTTTTGGAGACTGTCTTTTCACCATTGCGTATACTTGCTTCCTTTGTCACGTATTAACTGACCGTATAAGTGTAAGTTTATTTCTGAGCAATCTATTCTATTCCATTGATGTGTGTCTATTTTTGTGCCAGTACCTACTCTTTGATTACTGTAGCTATACAACACAGTTTGAAGTCAGGAAGCATGGTCCTCTCTCTATCTTTATTTTTCTTTCTCGAGATTTCTTTGGCAATTTGGGGTCTTTTGTGGTTCTGTACACATTTTACATTTATTTCTCTAGTGTTGTAAAAACATGCTATTGGTATTTGATAGGGATTGCATTGCACCTGTAGATCGCTTGGGGGTATTAAGGTCATTTTAACTATATTGATTATTCCCGCCCATGAGCATGGAATAGCTTTTTTACATATTTGTGTCAAATTCAGTTTCTTTCATCAGTGTCTGATAGTTTTCAGAATGCAATCTTTCTCCTACTTGGTTAGATTTATGTCTAAACTTCATTCATTTTTATTATTTTTTATCTTTGTATTTTTATTTTGTTATGATTAATGTACAATTACATGAAGAACATTATGTTTACTAGGGTCCCCCCTTCACCAAGTCCCCCCCACAAACCCCATTATAGTCACTGTCCATCAGCGTAGTAAGATGTTGTAGAATCACTGCTTGTCTTCTCTGTTGCAGAGCCCTCCCCATGCCTCCGTCATATTATACATGCTAATCGTAATACCCCCTTTCTTTTTCTCCCACGCTGATCCCTCCCTTCCCTCCCATTCTCCCCAGTCCCTTTCCCTTTGGTAACTGTTAGTCCATTCTTGGGTTCTGTGAGTCCGCTGCTGTTTCGTTCCTTCTGTTTTTGCTTTGTTCTTATACTCCACAGAGTATTGGAATCATTTGCTACTTGTCTTTCTCCACCTGGCTTATTTTAGTGAGCATATCACCCTGTAGCTCCATCCATGTTGTTGCAAATGGTGGTAGGATTTGTTTTCTTATTGCTGAATGATATTCCATAGTGTATATGTACCACCTCTTCTTTATCCATTCATCTCCTGATGGGCACTTAGGTTGCTTCCATTTCTTGGCTATTGTAAATAGTGCTGCGATCAACATAGGGGTGCATATGTCTCTTTCAAACTGGGCTCCTGCATTCTTAGGGTAAATTCCTAGGAGAGGAATTCCTGGGACAAATAGTATGTCTGTTTTTTGGATTTTTGGGGAACCTCCATACTGCTTTCCACAATGGTTGAACTGACTGACATTCCCACCAGCAGTATAGGAGGGTTCCCTTTTCTCCACATCTTCACCAACATCTGTTGTTGTCTGTCTTTTGGATGGTGGCCATCCTAACTGGTGTGAGGTGATACCCCAGTGTGGCTTTAATGTGCAGTTCTCTGATGATTAGCAATGTGGAGCATCTTTTCATGTGCCTGTCTGCCACCTGAAATGGCTTCTTTGGAGAAGTGTCTGTTCAGATCCTCTGCCCATTTTGTAATTGGATTATTTGCTTTCTGTGTGTTGAGGTACGTGAGCTCTTAATACATATTTTGGATGGCAACCCCTTATCGGTTATGTTATCTATGAATATATTCTCCCATCCTGTAGGATGTCTTTTTGTTCTACTGATGGTGTTCAAACGGAATCTTATACCCCGTGCCATGTCATTCCAATTCTAATTTTTTTTTTTCCAGAACACCAATTGACTGAGAAAACTGTTATGAAGAGGAGAAGATGTGATACAGGAAAATCGAGCCTAAGCTGAGAAGTGAGATGGTGTGGAGACTGGTAGATAGTATCTTTCCATGTGTTGCTTTCAAGGGTCATAGCGAAAAAAGGTTGCTAAGGAGATAAAGCCCTGGGTGTTTACATCACCTGGTATCGTTGGAGCCACCTAGCCACTAGCCATTAATGGGAAGGCTAGCATGCGGCACTGTTATCTTTCCTGCGGAGTTAGACGTGTGGCATCCCCCGTTTGCAGTTCTGTCAGACCCTGTGTGGGACTGTCCTGGCACTGGTGGTGGTGGACCTGAGAGCTCTGCCATTCCTGCTGGGCTGTTCCAGCATCCCTCTCAGAACAAGGCCTCAGTAGTGCGCCTGGTAGAGAGAGAGAGAGAGAGAGAGAGAGAAAGAGAGAGAGAGAATTGCACTCAAGAGACGGGCAGTTTTTTTCTGTAGCTCCATGAGCATGTTCCTGATGTTTATTTTGAGATCTGTTTCAGGAAGATTGATTTGAGTCCTGTTACCAGGTTCCTTTGACGGTTCATATTTGTAGGTGATGCCCTCTAGCTCCCAGAAGATTTACTCTCTGGGGCTGCTCAGCCCTTTGGGGGGATGGCAGGGGTCACGGGAGCAGCGCTGGTGCCCTCCCCTGCCGGGAGGAAAGAGGTCTCTCCTGCTTCCCGGCCACAGTGCCTGTCTCCACTGCCAGGGCCAGTTTGCGGAGCACGCAGGGAGAAGCTGCCGTAGGTGGGGACGTCCTCTCGCTGGCCTGGTGCGATGGTGGGGGCCGCCGGGTAGCAAGCCAGTGCCGGCAGGGAGGCAGGCCGTGTATCAGTCACAGCACGGTAGGGGGGCCTCGGAGCTGTGAGGCCAGCCAGGGGGACGGAGCGACTGGAGCTCCTAAAAGTTCTCCCGCCTGCTGGGCAGAGTGCACCCGGGCAGTTTGGCGCACCTGTCCTTTCTCCTTAGTGGCAAGCTCTGGAAGCCTTGTCCCTTTAGCAGCTGTCTCGCTGTTAGGAAGTCTCTCAGACTGCCCGCCTTTCTTTTGTCCCATAGCGGCCGGATGTGGATCCCTGTGTTGTCCCACAGTGGCTGGAATCTCAAGTCTCTGGAAGTATTCTGCCTGTCTTGGCTTTCCAACCCCACCGATCCTCCAGAGCGCACCATGTATGGTAGGTTTGTGCTCCCAGAGCACATCTCCAGGGCTGGGTGTTCAGCAGTCCTAGGCCTCCACCCCCCTCCCCGGTTCCGTTTCTCTTCCTCCGTCCTGTGAGCTCAGGTGTGGGAAGGGCTTTGGGTCCCTGTGGATCACGGCTTTGTACGTCACCCTTCTCCTTGAGGTGACAGCCTGCCGCAGCAGCCTTCTTCCCTGCTGCTCTTCCAGGATTTGGGGTAGTTGTTCTATTTCCATATTGTACGTCTGTATGTGGTTCTGGGAGGAGGTTTCTTCCTCCCATCTCACGCCGCCTTCTTCAATCCCATCAATCCATCTTTTTTTTTTTTTTCAATTACACTTGTGTAGGGTTCCTTTCCCCACCCCTTTGACTTGTAGTTTGTCTGTGTCCTTGGATCTCAAGTGAGTCTCCTTAAGGGAGCACGTAGGTCATCCTGAGTTTTCATCCCTTCTTCTAATCCTGTTTCTTTTGATTGGAGCATTGAAAGTCTGTCCTTTCATTCTGATAATTGATAGCTGTGGCCTTATTGCACTTTTAAATTTTTTATTTTGTTATTATTAATCTACAATTAGATGAAGAAAATTATGTTTACTAGGCTCCCCCCTTCAAGTCCTCCTCAGAAACCCCATTACAGTCCCTGTCCATCAGCGTAGTAAGGTGCTGTAGAATCACTGCTTGTCGTCTCTGTGTTTCACAGCCCTCCCCATGTGCCCCTCCACGTTATACATGCTAATCGTAGTACGCCCTTTCTTTTCACCTGCCCTTATCCCTCCCTTCCCATCCACCCTCCCCAGTCCCAGTCCCTTTCCCTTTGGTAACTGTTGGTCCATTCTTGGATTCTGTGATTCTGCTGCTGTTTTGTTCCTTCAGTTTCTCTTTGTTCTTATACTCCACAGATGAGTGAAATCATTTGGTACTTGTCTTTCTCCACCTGGCTTATTTCACTGAGTATAATACCCTCTAGCTCCATCCATGTTGTTGCAAATGGTAGGATTTGTTTTTTCTTATGGCTGCTTATTGCACTTTTTAAACTGGATTTCTTTTTTCTTTTTTGTTTGTAGTTTCACTCTGTTCTTTCATCATTGCTCTCCTGGTCATGAGCAATAGCTTTGTTATAATTGATATGTATCTATATCTATCTATCATCTATCTGTCTAATCATATATCTGTCATCTTTCTATATCTTTCTATCTTTCTATCTATCTATCTGTCTTTCTATCTCTCTATCTCTCTATCTATCTATCATCTATCTATCTATCTATCTATCTATCTATCTATCTATCATCTATCTATCCATCTATCTATCTACCTATCTTATCTATCTATCTATCTATCTATCATCTATCATCTGTCATCATCTTTTTGTCTGCCCATCTATCCTTAAGTACAGAACAGTTAACAACATAGCTTATATGTCACTTCCCTACATTGTGCTTCCAAAAATCTTGCAAGGTAACTAGGCTGTAGAGATAGCACTGGATTCACTGAGACACTTGCAGGTCGAGTCAGCCGCTTGTGCTTACAAAACCAGTAAATGGTGGTGCAGGGACTTCAGCCCATATCTCTGTCCTCTGTCCTCTTACCTCCTTATCACTTGCTGACTGTATTCTAGCCACATTCATTGACTAAGTGCTCCCTGAAGACCACAAGTATCCTTCCTCTGGGCCTGTTGTAGACAGAAACCTAAACTTGGTGCTTTGCTCACCACCGTGTTTGAGGCACATCGGTGTCACCGCTGATAGGAGGAGGGACAAATGAAAAGGAACACCAAGTTCTAGACAGGAGCAGTTGGGAGCAAAGAGTGTGTTGTTGAGTGACGTGTTTGAGTGTCCAAACTTCCCTCTTTATCTAGTTAAATACTTCTTTACATTTGTAAACATCATGAAATCTACTGATTTCAAAAGCCCAAACACATGTTATTACAGCAATTCAATTGTTGAGGTGAGAAAAAATGAGAAGGGCTTCACTCTACCACTTAATCTATGACTGCATACTATTAAAACCAAACAAAAAGAATCCACTGTGGCTGGAAGGGCTCTTTTGTACTCACTGTCTCTCTGGAGACTCAAACAGAATCCCCCTTTTTTTTTCAGTTTCACTTGTGTAGGGTACCTGTCCCCACCCCTTCAACTTGTAGTTTGTCTGTGTCCTTGGATCTCAAGTGAGTCTCCTGTAAGGGAGCACGTAGATGATCTTGAGTGAGCGATAGCTTTGTTTAGTATTATGATTTCCTGTCTACCTACCTACCTGTCTATTTATCCATCTATCCATATCTATCTATCTACATATGTATGTATGTATGTATCTAATCTATCATCTATCTATATCTATCTGCTATCGTCTATGTACCTAATTAATCTGTATGTATATCTATCTGATCTATCAATCATCTATGTATGTATCTATTTTCTCAGTTTTGTCAATGTTCTGTCACTAGGTGCACATTCATTCCTTAACCTTCCCCACTTAGAATGCAGTCTGTTTCCAGTGAGTCTCAGACTAAGACATATGGATACACATACACAGTAATGGCTTAGTGTGATGTCACATTTCCTCCTTGTATTGACCTGCTTCACTGAAAGTCAGCATTTCTCTTAGATTTTTTATAAAAGTTCACATATATGTAAATGGAAAATTCACTACCGATATGCTGTGCTTGAGTGGACAAACTACCTGACTTTTATTTCCAACTAATTTTTGTGTCTAAAAATCCTATCATTAGCCACTCAAACAAAGTAATGAATCGAGAAAATTCTTTTGCAGCAAATATTTATTTAAACGCTTAGTATGTCCTTGGCATTGAGGTAACTCTATCAATAGAAGAGTCAGCAAGTATCATATATACTAGTGCAAGTGATGTATGTAAATTATTTCCTTTGATTATCTCAACAACTCTGTGAAGTACATCGTGCACCAGATGAGTCTGAGGTTAGTGATTTTCCCCAAAGTTACCCGAAGCTGTTAAGTGAGAAATTTGGATTTGCACAGAGTGTTTGATTATAAATAGTCTACACTATTAACATCTTCAGCCTCTTGTATCTTCCTTCTTTGGAAATTGCAGCTTCAGAAGAGTGGCAGATGTTGTTATGCCAATGATTATATCAAATATACCAACAATTGATTTGGAAACAAGGGTACAAGTGAGCTGAACAGGTGTTTTAGTAATTGTATAGCAGGAAGAAGCAGTTATGTAGTGATGGTACTTAAGCTAGAAAATGAAGACTATGTAGGAGTTAAGCAGCAGAACAGGGAGTGGAAGAGTATTTCTAGTAGAGGAAATCAAGTGGCTAAAGGATGTAGAGCAGGAAAGAGACTGGGACATTTGAGGAAAAGATAGAATGTGGCCAGTTATTGCATCAAACCTTGGAAGAGTGGGGAAAATAGGCCATAGAGTATGTCAGTTTAGATAGAGATGCTCATATGTGGGTTTCCATGTTGAAAATATTGGAAATTTTTAGCAATTACCTGTGTCATGAAACAGAAGGGTAGGTTTAGGAGTAAGACTCCCCAAATGTGAAGTTTTGTAAAAAAAAAACAATAAGTAAATAGATACCTTGGTTACTTTGTAAGGCTCTGCTGTACCACAGTACTACACACTAGATTGTTTACACCACAGACATGTATCCTTTCACAGTTAGGGGTCTAGAAGTCTGAGAGTGAAGTGTCACCAGCTGGGTTCCTGCTGAGGGCTGTGGCCTGGGGTCTGCTCCATGCCTCTCTCCTAGGTTCTGGTGGGTTTTGGCAGTATTTGGCTTATAGAAGTGTTCCCCCAAACTCTTTCTTGTCAGTCACATGCCATTAGGCCTACATGTATATCTGTGTTCAAACTTCTTTTTTTTTCTTGTTATTAATCTACAATTACATGAAGAACATTATGTTTACTAAGCCCCCCTGTTCACCAAGTCCCCCCGACACACCCCATTACAGTCACTGTCCATCAGTGTAGTAAGATGCTGTAAAATCACTACTCGTCTTCTCTGTGTTGCACAGCCTTCCCCATGCTACACCCTACGTGGTAATTATACATGATAATTGTAATACCCGCTTTCATTTTCCCTGCCTTTATCCCTCCCTTTGAACCCATACTCCCTAGTCCCTTTCCCTTTGGTAACTGTTAGTCTATTCTTGGGTTCTGTGATTCTGCTGCTGTTACGTTCCTTCAGTTTTTCTTTGTTCTTATGCTACACATATGAGTGAAACCATTTGATACTTGTCTTTCTCCGCCTGGCTTATTTCACTGAGCATAATACCGTTTAGCTCCATCCATGTTTTTGGGAATGGTAGGATCTGTTTTTTTCTTATGGCTGAGTAATATTCCATTGTGTATATGTTCCACATCTTCTTTATCCATTCATCTGCTGATGGACATTTAGGTTGCTTTCATATCTTGGCTATTGTAAATAGTGCAGCGATAAACATAGGGGTGCATCTGTCTTTTTCAAACTGGAGTGCTGCATTCTTAGGGTAAATTCCCAGAAGTGGAATTCCTGGGTCAAATGGTATTTCTATTTTGAGAATTCTGAGCAACCTCCATGCTGCTCTCCACAATGGTTGAACTAATTTACATTCCCACCAGCAGTGTAGGAGGGCTCCCCTTTCTTCACAGTGGAGAACGTTGCCAACATTTGTTGTTGTCTTTTCAATGATGGCGATCCTTACTGGTGTGAGGTGATGTCTCTTTGTGCTTTTAATTTGCATTTCTCTGATGAGAAGCGATGTGGAGCATCTTTTCATGTGCCTGTTGGCCATCTGGATTTCTTCTTTAGAGAACTGTCTATTCAGCTCCACTGCCCATTTTTTAATTGGATTATTTGCTTTCTGTGTGTTGAGGTGAATGAGATCTTTATATATTTTGGATGTCAACCCTTTACATGGTATGTCATTATGAATATATTCTCCCATACTGTAAGGTACCTTTTTGTTCTACTGATGGTGTCCTTTTCTGTACAGAAGCTTTTCAGCTTGATATAGTCCCACTTATTCATTTTTGCTTTTGTTTCCATTACCTGGGGAGATATGTTCATGAAGAAGTTGCTCATGTTTATGTCCAAGAGATTTCTGCCTGTGTTTTTTTCTAGGAGTTTTATGGTTTCATGTCTTACATTCATGTCTTTGATCCATTTCGAATTTCCTTTTGTGTATGGGGTTAGACAGTGATCCAGTTTCATTCTCTTACTTGTAGCTGTCCAGTTTTGCCAGCACCATCTGTTGGAGAGACTGTCATTTCCCTGTGGTTATGCCCATGGCTCCTTTATCGTATGTTAATTGATCATATATGTTTGGGTTAATGTCTGGAGTCTGTATTCTGTCCCACTGGTCTGTGGCTCTGTTCTTGTGCCAGTACCAAATTCTCTTGATTAGTGTGGCTTTGTAGTAGAGTTTGAAGTTGGGGAGAGAGATCCCCCCCACTTCATTCTTCCTTCTCAGGATTGCTTTGGCTATTTGCGGTCTTTGGTGTTTCCATATGAATTTTTGAAGTATTTGTTCCAGTTTGTTGAAGAATGTTGTTGGTAATTTGATAGGGATTGCATCAAATCTGTATATTCCTTTGGGCAGGACGGCCATTTTGACGATATTAATTTCTCCTAGCCAAGATCATGGGATGGGTTTCCATTTGCTAGTGTCCTCTTTAATTTCTCTTAAGAGTGTCTTATAGTTTTCAGGGTGTAGGTGTTTCACTTCCTTGGTTAGGTTTATTCCGAGGTATTTTATTCTTTTTGATGTAATTGTGAATGGAATTGTTCTCCTGATTTCTCTTTCTATTAGTTCATTGTAGTTGTATAGGAAAGCCACAGATTTCTGTGTGTTAATTTTGTATCCTGCAACTTTGCTGTATTCTGATACCAGTTCTAGTAGTTTTGGGGTGGAGTCTTTAGGGTTTTTTATATACAATATCATGTCATCTATAAATAGTGACAGTTTAACTTCTTGTTTCCCAGTCTGGATTCCTTTTATTTCTTTTGTTTTGCCTAATTGCGGTGGCTAGGACCTCCAGTACTATGTTGAATAACAGTGGGGAGAGTGGGCATCCCTGTGTTGTTCCCGATCTCAGAGGAGAAGCTTTTAGTTTCTTGCTTTTCAATGTGATGTTAGCTGTGGGTTTGTCATATACGGCCTTTATTATGTTGAGGTACTTGCCCTCTATGCCCATTTTGTTGAGAGTTTTTAATCATGAATGGATGTTGACTTCTGTCGAATGCTTTTTCAGCATCTGTGGAGATGATCATGTGGTTTTTGTCCTTCATTTTGTTGATGTGGTGGATGATGTTGATGGATTTTTGAATGTTGTACCATCCTTGCATCCCTGAGATGAATCCCACTTGGTCATGGTATATGATCCTTTTGCGGTATTTTTGAATTCGGTTTGCTAATATTTTGTTGAGTATTTTTGCATCTACGTTCATCAGGGATATTGGTCTGTAGTTTTCTTTTTTGGTGGGGTCTTTGCCTGGTTTTGGTATTAGGGTGATGTTGGCTTCATAGAATGAGTTTGCTAGCATTCCCTCCTCTTCTATTTTTGGAAAACTTTGAGGAGAATGGGTATTATGTCTTCTCTGTATGTCTGATAAAATTCTGAAGTAAATCCATCTGGCCCGGGGTTTTTTTTTTCCTTGGGTAGTTTTGTAATTACCGCTTCTGTTTCGTTGCTGGCAATTGGTTTGTTTAGATTTTCTGTTTCTTTCTGGGTCAGTCTTGGAAGGTACTATTTTTCTAGGAAGTTGTCCATTTCTCCTAGGCTTTCCAGCTTGTTAGCATATAGGTTTTCATAGCATTCTCTAATAATTGTTTGTATTTCTATGGAGTCCATCATTATTTTATCTTTCTCGTTTCTGATTTTGTTGATGTGTGTTGATTCTCTTTTTCTCCTACTAAGTCTGGCTAGATCCTTATCTATTTTTATTTTCTCAAAGCACGAGCTCTTGGTTTCATTGACTTTTTTTCTGTTGTTTTATTCTTCTCAATTTTATTTATTTCTTCTCTGATCTTTATTATGTCCTTCCTTCTGCTGACTTCAGGGCTCATTTGTTCTTTTTCCAATTTCGATATTTGTGACATTAGACTATTCATTTGGGATTGTTCTTCCATCTTTAAATATGCCTGGTTTGCTATATACTTTCCTCTTACGACTGCTTTTGCTGCGTCCCACAGAAGTTGGGACTTTGTGTTGTTGTTGTCATTTGTTTCCATATGTTGCTAGATCTCCATTTTAATTTTGTTGTTGATCCATTGATTATTTAGGAGCATGTTGTTAAGCCTCCATGTGTTTGTGAGCTTTTTTGCTTTCTTTGTACAATGTATTTCTTGCTTTATACCTTTGTGGTCTGAAAATTTGGTTGTTAGGATTCCAATCTTTTTGAATTTACTGTGCCTCATTTTGTGGCCTAGCAATGTGGTCTATTCTGGACAATGTTCCATGTGCACTTCAGAAGAATGTGTATCCTGTTGCTTTTGGATGTAGAGTTCTATAGATGTCTATTAGGTCCATGTGTTCTAGTGCGTTGTTTACTGCCTCCATGTCCTTACTTATTTTCTGTCTGGTGCATCTATCCTTTGGAATGAGTGGTGTGTTGAAGTCTGCCAAAATGAACGCATTGCATTCTATTTCCTCCTTTGGTTCTGTTAGTATTTGTTTCACATATGCTGGTGTGCTGTGTTGGGTGCATATATATTTATAATGGTTATATCCGCTTGTTGGACTGACCCTTTATCATTATGTGATGTCCTTCTTTATCTCTTGTGACTTTCTTCGTTTTGATGTCTATTTTGTCTGATACCTGTAGTGCAACACCTGCTTTTTTCTCCCTGTTTGGATGGAATATGTTTTTCCATCCCTTGACTTTTAGTCTGTGCATGTCTTTGGGTTTGAGGTGCATCTCTTGTAAGTAGCATATAGAAGGGTCTTGCTCTTTTATCCATTCTATTACTCTGTCTTTTGATTGGTGCATTCAGTCCATTTGCATTTAGGGTGACTATTGAAAGATATGTACTTACTGCCATTGCAGGCTTTAGATTTGTGGTTACCAAAGGCTCAAGGTTAGGTTCTTTAGTATCTTACTGTCTCACTTAACTCGCTTATTGTGGTGTTATGAGCACTGTCTGGTGATTCTTTATTTCTCTCCCTGCTTATTCCTCCCCCTCCATTCTTTATATTTTGGGTGTTTTATTGCGTGCCCCTTTGTGTTTCCTTTGACTGCTTTTGTGGGTAGTTGATTTTATTTTTTGCCTTTAGTTTGTATTTGATTGGTCTGCTTTCTTTGCTGTGATTTTATTTTCTCTGGTGACATCTGTTTAGCCTTAGGAGTGCTGCCATGTCGAGCAGTCCCTCTAAAATACCGTGTAGAGGTGGTTTGTGGGAGGGAAATTCCGTCAACTTTTGCTTGTCTGGGAATTGTTTACTCCCTCCTTCATATTTAAATGATAATCGTGCTGGATACAGTAATCTTTGTTCAAGGCCCTCCTGTTTCATTGCATTGAATATATTATGCCATTCTCTTCTGGCCTGTAAGGTTTCTGTTGAGAAGTCTGATGATAGCCTGTTGGGTTTTCCTTTGTAGGTGCCCTTTTTCCTCTGTCTAGCTGCCTTTGAAACTCCTTGTCCTAGATCTTTGCCATTTTATTTATTATGTGTCTTGGTGTTGTCGTCCTGGGCTCCCTTCTTTTGGGAGTTCTGTGTACTTCCGTGGTCTGATCAATTATTTCCACCCCCAGTTTGGGGAAGTTTTCAGCAATTATTTCTTGAAATACACTTTCTATCCCTTTTTCTCTCTCTTCTTCTGGTACCCCTATAATGTGGATATTGTTCCTTTTGGATTGGTAACATAGTTCTCTTAATATTGTTTCATTCCTTGAGATCCTTTTATCTCTCTCTGTGTCAGCTTCTATGCGTTCCTGTTCTCTGGTTTCTATTCCATCAATGGCTTTTTGCATCTCATCCATTCTTCATTAACATCCTTCCAGAGATTGTTTTATTTTTGTAGTCTCCCTCCCTACTTTGTCCATTAGCTCTTGCATTTTTCTCTGCAGCTCCATCAGCATGGTCATGACCTTTATTTTGAATACTTTCTCAGGAAGATTGGTTAGGTCTGTCTCCCCAAGCTCCTTCTCAGGGGTTGTCTCTGTTAGTCTGGTCTTGATCAAATTCTTCTGACTTTTCATGGCGATAGAGGTAGTTGTGGGGAGTTGGCGCATGTGTCAGCTGGGAGAACATCCCTTCTTGCTAGTTTGTGGCCTTCGTCTCCTGTGAGAACAGCGACCCCCTAGTGGCTTGTGCTGGGCAGCTGCATGCAGATGTGGCCTCTAAGTCTGGCCCGAGCGGCTGCTCTCGGTGTGGCCGGCCTCAGGTTGCTGCTCCACTGTGGCAGAGCTTTGCCGGAGGGGGAACGTGCCGGAGGCTGTTCATCGCCGTGAGGGGCCTCCAAGCTCCACTGCCGCCCAGGGGGTTAGGGCGCCCAGAGTTCCCCATGATTCCCAGCTTCTGTGCTGAGCACGCCAGGACGCTTCCGTCCAGCTGCGGGGCCCCTGTCCCTTAAAGACTTTCAAAAAAGCCCTCGCTTTTCTTTTGTCCCAGGGGCGCCAGCTGCGCTGACCCACTTGCAGGTTTTACCGTTCTGTTTCCCTAGTGTCCAGCACACCATGCACTGTGTGTCTCCGCTCCCAGTGTGGATGACTGGGGCTGGGTATTTAGCAGTCCTCGGCTCCTTCTGCCTCCCCGCTCCGACTCCTCTCCTCCCACCAAGGAGCTGGTGTGATTGGCACGCTTGGGTCCCACCGGGCCGTGGTTTGTATCTTACCCCCTTCGTGTGGCGCTAGGGTCTGGCAGATGTAGATGTAGTCTGGCTGTTGTACTGTATCTTCTGGTCTCTCTTTTAGGAGTATTTATATGTGTTGTATTTTCAAAAATATATGTGGTTTTGGGAGGAGATTTCGGCTACTCTACTCACGCCACCATCTTCGCTCCTCCTCCCTCTGTGTCTTTTGATTGGTGCATTTCCTGCATTTACATTCAGGGTAATTATCGATAGATATGTACTTATTTCCATTGCATGCTTTGCATTCGTGGGTACCATACGTTCAAGGTTAGCTTCTTTGCTATGTAATCGTCTAACATTAACTCACTTATGCTGTTATAAACACAGTGTGATGATTCTTTATTTCCCTCCCTTCTTTTTCTACCTCCTCTACTCTCTGTGTTTTAGGTGTTTAATTCTGTACTCTCTTGTGTTTCCCTTAACTCCTTTTGTGGATAACTGATTTTATTTTTTGGCTTTAGTTAGTATTTGTTGTGCTTTCTTTGGTGTGATTTTATTTTCTCTGGTACCATCTATTTAACCTTAGGAGTACTTCCATCTAAAGCAGTTCCTTTAAAATACACTGTACAGGTGTTTTGTGGAAGGTAAATTCCCTCAACTTTTGCTTATCTGGAAATTGTTTAATCCCTCCTTCAAATTTAAGTGATGATCTTGCTGGATACAGTATTGTTGGTGCAAGGCCCTTCTGTTTCATGCATTATATATATGATGCCACTCTCTTCTGGCCTGTAAGGTTTCTGTTGAGAAGTGTGAAAATAGCCTGATGGGTTTTCCTTTGCAGGTGATCTTTTTTCTCTGGCTGCTTTTACTACCCTGTCCTTGACTTTGATCTTTGCCATTTTAATTATTATGTGTCTTGGTGTTGTTCCCCTTGGGTCCCTTATGTTGGGAAATCTGTGGGTTTCCATGATCTGAGACTATTTCCTTCCCCAGCTTGGGGAAGTTTTCATCAATTATTTCTTCAATGACACTTGCTATCTCATTTTCTCTCTCTTCTTTTGGTACCCCTATAATGCGAATATTATTCCATTTGCATTGGTCACACAATTCTCCTAAGTGTTCTTTCATTCCTATAGATCCTTTTGTCTCTCTCTGCCTCAGTTTCTCTGTATTCCTGTTTTCTATTCCATCAACAATCTCTTGCACCTCATCCAGTCTGCTCTTAAGTCCTTCCATTGTTTGTTTCATTTCTGTTGTCTCCCTCCAGAAATCATCCCTGAGCTCCTGCATATTTCTCTGGAACTCCATGAGCCTGGTTATGACTTTTATTTTGAATTCTTTTTTAGGAAGACTGGTTATACTTGTCTCACCAGGCTCTCTCTCTGGAATTTGAGTGATTTTGGACTGAACCAGGTTGTTCTTCCTTTTCACGGTGATAGAAGTGATCACTGGCGAGTGGTATGTGTGTCAGGTGGGAGAAGAGAGTCCCTTCCTGTTTTCTGGTAACCTTTCCCTTCTCTGCTTTCTGTGCCCGTTAACTGCACACAGGGAGCAGTCTCTGGGTTAATCCCCTGAGCTACCTTGGGTGGGGCGGCCCTCAGGATCGCCTTAGGCACTGGCAGGGGTTGCAGGCGAGCTGCATGTGTTCTCCTGCAAGAAAGGCACCCCTTTGTGACTTCTGGACTTTGCACCAGCTTCATTAAGCTTGTGCCAGGCAGCTGCTGCGCACAGGGGGCAGTTTCTGGCTCTGACTCTGACTCGTTTAGGTGTGCGCTGGGAGAAGATTCTGTGTGGTTGCTGTGAGTGGGGCTGCTCCCCTGCTGGTCTACAGCAATGGTGCTTCAGTGGTTTGCTTGCAGCGCCCACCGGGGGGAATGAACAGGCTGCTTATCGCTATGATGGGCTTCGGAGCTGTGTTGCTACCCAGGGGGTTAGGGCACCTGACGTTCCTTTACATTCCCAGCCTGCTTTTCTGTGTGTGCCAGGACGATTTAGTCCACCTGTTAAACGCTTGTCCCCTTAATACTTTTAAAGTGCCTGCGTTTCTTTTGTTCCAGGGCAACCCGCTGTGGGGACCTGTTCATAGTCTCCTTCTCGGAATTTCCTTTTCCGTTTCTGTCATATCCCGTACACCGTGCAATGTGTGTCTGTTCTCCCAGTGCAGATTACTAGGGCTGGTTGTTTAGCAGTCCTGTGCTTCCGCTCCCTCCCCAGGCTGATGCTTTTCCTCACCCTGGTGAGCTGGGGTGGGGGGAGCGCACTGGCCCCACCATATTGCAGTTTTGTATCTTACCCTTTTCATGAGATGCTGAGTTCTCGCAGATGTAGATGTAGCCTGGCTGTTGTACTGTATCTTCTGGACTCTCTTTTAGGAGTAGTTGCATTTGGTGTATTTTCGAAATCTATATGGTTTTGGGAGGATATTTCTGTTGCCCTACTGACGTTGCCATCTTGAGTGAGTCCCCTCGTGGTTTTAATTTGCATTTGCCTGATAATTAGTGATGTGGAGCATCTTTTCATGTGACTGTAGGCCATCTGTATGCCCTCTTTGGGAAATGTCTATTCTGGTTCTCTGCCCATATTTTAATGGGTTCTTTGTTTTATAGTATATTTATCCAATATATATTGGATGTCAGCCCCTTATCAGATATATCACTTTCAGTTATGTTCTTCCTTACAGTAAGTTGCCTTTTCATTTTGTTGATGTTGTCCTTTACTATACAGAAACTTTAGATCGATGAAGCCCCTCTTGTTTATTCTTTCTTTAGTTTCCCTTGCCTGGGGAGGTGTGTCGAGAAAAAATTTACTCTTGCTGATTTTCAAGAGATTCATGCCCATCTTTTCTTTAAAAAGTTTTGTGCTTTCATGCCTTTAGGTATTTAATGCATTTTGAATTAAGTTTTGTGCATGATGTTAGACAGTGATGCAATACCATTCTCCTGCATGTAGATGTCTGGTTTTCCCAGCACCATTCATTGAAGAGACTGTCTTTTCCCCATTGTATATTCTTGCCTCTTTTGTCATATTTTAATTGACCATATAAGTGTGGGTTTATTTCTTAGTTATCTGTTCAGTTCCATTGATTCATATATTCTTGTGTCAGTACCATACTGTTTCATTCACTGCAGCTTTGTAGTATAGCTGTTTACCCCCAGCATTGTTCTTCATTGTCAAGGTTTCTTTGGCTCTTCAGGGTCTTTTGAGGTTGCATATAAATTTTAGGATCTTTTCCTCTAGTTGAGTGAAAAATGCCATTGGTTTTTTGATAGGGATTACATCGAATCTGTAGGTTGCTTTGGATAATATGGCCATTTTAACAATATTCAATCATCCTATCCAGGAGCATGGGATAGGTTTCCATTTATTTGTGTCTTCCTCAGTTTCTTTCATCAGTGTCTTAGAGTTTTGAGATTACAGGTCTTTATCTGCCTTGGTTGAATTTTATTCCCAGTGATTTTATCCTTTTTGAGGCAATCATAAATGGGATTCTTTCTTAAATCTCTTCCTGGTAGTTCATTTGTATGTGTAAATGTGGCAGATTTTTGCGCATTGGTTTTGTTTGCTGTGACTTTTACTGAGTTCATTTATTAATTCTAATAGTTTTTTGATGCAGTTTTTAGGGTTTTCTCTATACAGTATCATGTCACCTCTAAGTAGGGGCAATTTGACTTCTTCCTTAACAACTTGGATGCCTTTTACTTGTCTGGTTGCCGTAGCTAGGACTTTCAGGACTATGTTTAATAAAAGTGACAGTGGGCATTCTTGTCGTGTTCCTGACCTTAGAGGAAAAGCTTTCAGCTTTTTGCAATTCTGTGTGATGGCAGCTGTGAGTTTGTCATATATGGCCATTGTTATGTTGATGTATGTTCCCACTATACACACTTTGTTGAGTTTTTAGCATAAAAGCATGTTGGGTTTTGTGATCCTTTTTAGTACCTATTGTGATGATATAGTTTTTGTCCTTCCTTTTGTTAATGGGATGTGTCACATTGATTTGCAGGTATTTCACCATCTTTGCATCCCTGGAATAAATCCTACTTGTTCTTGGTTAATGAGTTTTGTAATGTATTTTTTAATTCAGTTTGCTGCTAATTTTTTTGAGGATTTTCACAAATGTGTTCACCAAGGATGGTGGTGTCTTAGTGTTCCTTTTTTGTTCTGTTTTTGTTGGATTTGGTATTGGGGTGATGCTGATCTAATAAAAAGGTGTGAAGTTTTCCTTCCTTTTCAAGGTTTAGAAGTAGTTTGAGAAAGGTAAATGTTAACTGTACTTTAAATGTTTGGTGGAAGTAATTTTTTAAAACCATCTGGTCCTTGAGTTTGTAGAGTGTTTTTTGTTTTTTTGTTTTTGATTATCAGTACAGTTCATTACTGTTAATCTGTCAGTGGAGATTTTCTATTTCTTCTGTCTGGTTCAGTTTTGGAATATTATGCATTTCTAGGAGCTTTTTATAACAGCCTCTTGCAGTCCTTTGTGTTTCTGTTGTGTCAGTTAGCTTTTCTTTCATTTCTGAGTTGAGCTGTCTATTCATTTACACATGGCCATCCTTTTGCCTCGTCTCCATTTGTTGATGTTGGTGAACTCTAAGTAAGAAAATGGAAGAATAAAGTCTAAAGGCCCTGTTTTCTGTGTGGAAGTGCTTTCATTTCTTTGGCGAGGTTCAAGATTCTGTAATTTATTGGGTCCATTTGTGAACTCTCTGTTCTATTTCATTTATTTGTGTGTATTTATTTATTTATATTTTATTAATGAGGAGAAAAGTAGTGCAATTTATAGTGTGGCTTGACATTTAAATCATAAGTTTCATCTTAACACACCTGCCCAGTAGAAGGGTGAATGACCTGTGGAAACCTCTGGTAGGTGTTTGTTCTAGACATCAACATCAAGACAGCTGGGTTTTTAAAATGGAGGGTGTCAAGCACACATTTGGTTTTGACTGGTAAAGCAGGTGATTAGAACTAGTTGAGTTTTAGGTGTTTGAAAATATTCAGGTTAATGAAGACAGGTTTACAGATCAGGATAATACTGTAGACTGGAAATACAATTTGTTCACTTAATCTAGTGCAGTTTTATAACTTTCTAATATGTAAGTTGCTTGCCTCCTGAAATTGGAGTTACATGCTTGGCAAGTCTGTTATCCACTTGCAGCCAGGTGGATCCTTGTTTTTGGAGCACAGATAACAAACAGGGCAACTAATAAGATGTGTTCTGATATTTTTTTTCTAGAAGTTTGGTAGTTAGTTTGATGATTTTTTAATGGCAAGGCAAAAATCTAATTTCTCAGTCATCTTCTGGATCCATTAGGATGAAATAGGGATTGCTGCTTTGGACAGTTACCGTGAAGTCTCAGTCAAGGGCTGTCAAGTTCTGTTTCTTCAGTGGTTTCTATCAGGGCAGAGAAGGTGTCAGTGCTTTTGTGGTTGGGAGACTTGTTGTTTGGGGTCATTCTGATGCCGGGGTTTTTGTTCACGAAGCCGAAGAATGAGCTTCACAAACACTCAAGGTAGGAGAGCAAGGTACAGGCTTTTATTTAGGGATAAAGTGAAAGAGCAGAGCTCGTGGCTCACACCAGGAGGGGCAAGAGAGTCCCTGTGTGAATTCATTTTAAATATATTCCTTTAATTATTGTAGCTGTGCAATTAAGTTTGAAATTTTAACATTTGAGTTCAACTTTTTCTTTATCATTGTATAGATGAACAGGTATTCAAATGAGTTGTCAATTCCTGCAATATAGTGTGGTAAGGTTATTGTTGGGATTACTTGGGGTCTCTAAGTCAATTTGAGGAAAATGGACATCTTAGTAATGGAATTTTGATCATGGGCAGTATATCTCTGTTGTTTTGTTTTTTCTTTCATTGCTGTCAAAAATGTTTCACATGTTTTTCCCCAGAGATCTACAAGTATTTTGTTGCATTTATATTTGAGCATTTGTATTTTTGCATTTTTTAGTTTTGGTGGATATAAATGATACTGTTTCTTACATATTCCAATCATATATTAATGGTTGACTGAAAATCAGAAATTTTTATGTTCACTTTGATCTTGGGATCCCATCTGGGCACAGAACATCAGGCTCCATTTCTGTTTGAACGTAACCATATATTTTCACTGAGTAATCATATATTGGATTTGAGCCCTTTACCAGGACTTCTAAGAAGGGGCCCAACCATCAGTAGTGACTATGTTTGAGCTACGGGAGGCCTGATCCTGCCTTTTCTGGCACACATTGCGCACGTGTGCTCCTCCTGTGCACTCTGGTACGTTTGCTAGAATGAAGACTTGAGCTTTTGTATCTGCAGGACCCAGGAGGCTGGGCAGCAACTTTGGGATGACTTGGGAGCCCACTCCACCAGGAGGAAAATGCATCCTGCGTGGGGTCCTGACACCTGCAGATGGAGCTTTGCCATGATTTCTTCTGGATGTTTTTGTAAAGAGTGAGTACAGAACCTGCCATTTTCTATCATATTCCTAAATGCTTCCTTTATTTAAGTTCTCATATAGTATTGTAACATTTTTTTTTTTTAAGTGTTGCATAAAATTTCTTAGAAGGGTAAAGAGGGCTGGTGTTATCTATACAATAAAACTGTTATGAAAGACCAGAATTAGATTATATAATAGCTCCAGGGTCTGGGGCATAGTGTGTGCCCAGAAAGAATAATATTTTGTGAATTTAAAATGCTTTATGGAAGCAGATCAAGTGAGGAATGAGCCAGCTCTTAGAGCTTTGTGCCCTTGTGTGAATCATCTTTAAAGATCTGACCCTGTAATAATTAATGCGCAATGTTCCTCATTCACTGAGGGTTTCTAAGGATTAACGTTATATTATTCTGTATCATTCTGATTCAGGATTATTTCTGTAGAGAAATGCCACTTCAGCATCATATACACAGTCATAAAATTCATATCAAGAAATGGGACCAGTCAGTCTTCCCTGCAACCTGAGGCAAAGAGAAAAAAGTCACACCCTAGTAAGTCCCTTCACTCACCTGTATTGTTACTTTTCCAACATTAAAGTAATTGAGATCCACTGAAAAGTGGAAGTTTAAGTACATTAAAATTCAGAACATTATTTTGAGTTCTACTATTTTATTGATACCAAACCAGAATTTAGTATGCTTTTATGTCCCTAGCTTTTGAAAAGCTAACTTATCAATATGTTGATATCCCTTGTGGCTTGTCATTTTCAAATGGGATTATCATTGTGCTTGATGATTTCTCCTGAATGAGTGTTGAACATAATTTTTAAAAATTAACTTCCTTCACTAATATGTTCTTTGCCAGACCTCTGTGTGAATGTATTTGTTAAAAACATGCATAAAGTAACCAAGGGAACATCTATCTATTTTGATACATGATTTGAGTGAGCAAATTTTATGAATCAGGTTTAGAACAAAATACGATGATGTCTTTTGTCTCCATGCCACCTACTGGATGCTGCTCAACACCATCTAAGGTGAAGTTGTTACCAAATGAGACACACCTGTTTCCACTCAGTCAGCATACAGCAAAGCCAAACACTGACCTGAGCAGTGAAACCAAACCCTGACTTTGGGATGTGGTTTTTTTTAACATAGGGAAAGAAGGTGGGCGTTCCCCAAGCAAGGAGAACGGATAGCTAAAGTTTGAAGCCCTGCACTCACTATTGGCTTACAAGCAAGGGCTTGTAAAGGTTATGGGAAAGGGTTGCAGGATGTGTGATGAGCTTGTGGCATTGTTCTGACGGGTCCGTGGTGAGGTGACGGGACTGTTTGAGGAGTGTTAGCTGTCAGCCTTCTGGCGCCACTGAGGCTAGAGTTCACTTGCTCATTGTCAGGAGGTGGCTCGTCTGGTGGAGCCTAAATACCTGTAAAACAAGTCAAGGATACGTGAGTCAAGAGTCAGTCTGTGGCCTTGAGGGGGAAATCAGAGTCCTGGGCCATTTTAGTTTGCTTTACCTTGGTTTGCAAACCCCATTTTCTTTCTTCTTAACTTACACATTCTGATTCCCATACTGTGGGTCATATTTGATGGACCCAGTCTTCTATATCATTGAGATGTCTGAGGGCCTTTATTAGACAGGGAATGCCTGTGCAGTCACAAAACACCTTTAGGACTGAAATCACCGTAACGCTTAAGAGCCAAAACATTGGATGCTTTTTCTAAATGACATGCATTTATGGAAAACAGATTTCCTTAGGTTCCAAGTAGAAATCTGAAGGTACTTTACTTTTGTGTATCTTGGTTTCTGAGATAACAGTGAGATGTTTCTAATCTCCTTCCTATTTCATGTGCTTCCTTCTTGTAATAATTGCAAATTCAAGTTTCTTTTTAGCATGCACATTCCTTTACTTTTTTGGTCTATTTTGAGCTTCAGAAAAAATGTACATAAACCTTGCTTTAGCTTTACATTCCTCTAATATACTTTCTACCTAATGTTCTTTATTGGTAAGCTAGATGACAGGCATTCTAACAAGCATGAGGAATTACATATTGTCCTGGTTTTTCACTAGAGCTGTTTTTTAACCATTTGTTTATGATTCATATGATCATCTCATCATGATCAAGTGCATTAAGTTTGAGAGTCTGTCTGTGCCAGCGTGCTTCTGAGTTTAGCACTGTGTATTTTACGTGTTACAACTCCTGAGGGAGTTTTCTTAATTACTAAAGGAATCTAAAATTTTCTGGACTATTCACATGGGTTTTGTTTTAGTTTCTCATATCTATTGTATAGAATCTTTATTTTACAAGGGTGTCTATGTCTATAAAACCTATAGCATGCTGTAGGATTTACTTCTGAATTGCTTTCATGGAGGAAGCCTGACACAGATTCACACACAGGGGAAGTAGGTGTACAGTCAGGGATTGTCTGCTTGAATTGTGGACAGTATCTGACCATGGAATTCAGATGCTTTCTACCAATGCTTCTATTAATTCTCATAATGGTTAATTTCCTGTGACCTTGGAATAATTGAATTTCTCTTAAATATTTAAAGAGCGTATGTATTATATCTCACAATGTAATATTTCAAGTTTACATATTTGTACTAAAGCCAGAAACATTTTCAATTTACTGTTTTTAATTTTCAAATTCATAAAGTATATACGTGTGCCTTATTAAAGTTTTACATTCATACAACATACTTCCAAATTTATATCGTCTCATTGTGTTTTTAAAAACGAGTGAACTTATAATCACGCTGCTTGGTTAAATTGTCAGTTTTCAGGAGAGTCTTAAAATTATCAGGAGACACCTAAAATTTATTTCCAGTACTCAAAATACCATTCCACAGTGCTAATTTGCATAGAATTTAGTAATATTTTGTATCAAGATTTGGATTCAGCATAGTGTATATTCTCCTTTGATATTCCATGTATTAACTTTTGAGTCATGTTAACATGTGTCAAAGTGCACCAATTCCATGTAGTCCCCTGCGGCAGCACAGGGGATGTCTGTTCATCACATAGCCCACATACCTCTGCACCATGAATTCCCCTCAAGGTCACGTTGCTCCTTCCTGCCGCTTGCCCGGTAATTTGTCCTTAGAGAATCCCACCCCAACAGAGCCAGAGTGGTGATTCTCTCTCTCCAGTCCCCTCTTCATGCTGCTGGGTCATACCTGCAGGGACAGACTCAGAGCAGCACCATGCAAGAAGCAAAATGACAGCTGAGACCCCAGCTTCTGTCCTCCGTCAGCCTCGTGGAGAGGACTGGATGCAGTAGTTTGGGGGCGCCATGGGCCTTAACGGGAGGAGCGGCAGTAAGAGGGAATGCCCTTGTCCCTGTCCTGTGCCCTGTGGCAAGGGTTCGAGAGTTTTCATAGCAGCCAGGTGAGGAAAGGCGTCATGATAGAAAAAGGGGTTTAAAGTTCTCAGTGTTTCCCCAGGCTCCACAAATTATCCGTCACACTGAAGGTACAGTAACAATACAATACTCATGTACTGCCTTCTAAATGTTCAGTTTCTTACAAGGTTGATTAGGTTTAGCTTTACAACTTGGTTCATCTGGGGTAAATCAAGCTCTTCGTCTGTAACGTATTTTGTGTTCAGATTGACTTAATGGCATAGTATGAACAGTCATTTAGAAGAGTGTTTTCAGATAATTTCAGACTTACAGAAAACCTGCAATATCCCTGATGTTCCTTCATTCAGATTTTCCAGTGGTCACTGCACCACTACATTTGCACCATCATAGAAAATTGTCCACTGTATTTTTCCAATTAGAGGCATAATTTACCACAGAAATCCTACATGACCCACATTAGAAAATCAAAATTGTTGATAATTCTTACCTGAAGACCAGCTTTAAATATCAGTAAGTGCATCAACTATGAGAAAAATATGTCTGCATTCTGGACCATAGACTTTCTGTCATTTTCATGACCTCACTAAGAATGTTGCATCTATTTTCAATAAGAATATTGGTCTGCAGTCATGTTTTTTCATGGCATCCTAATCTGGATTGATGTCAGGGTAGTGGTGGCCTCATAGAGTGAGCTTGGAAGTGCTCTGTACTCTTCAGTTTTTTCGAAGAGTTTGAGAAAGATTGACATGAATTCTTTAAGAGTTTGGTAGAATTCTCCAGCGAAGCTCTCCGACTACCAGAATCTCTTGTACAGCAAGTGTTCTCCTTTTTTTCATTCATTTATTCTTTCATCAAATATTTATTTATTTTATTTTGGTATCATTAATACACAATCACATGAGCAACATTGTGCTTACTAGATCCCCCCCATTATCACGTGCCCACCACATACCACATTACAGTCACTGTCCATCTGTGTACTAAGATGCTATAGAGTCACTACTTCTCTTCTCTGTGCTTTACTGTCTTCCTCGTTCCCCCGACTATGCTATGGGTGCTAATTGTAATGCCCATTACTCCCCTTCTCCCTACCTTCCCACCCACTCTCGCCAGTCCCTTTCCCTTTGGTAACCATTAGTCCAGTGTTGGGTTCTGTGAGTCTGCTGCTGCTATGTTCCTTCAGTTTTTGCTTGGTTGTTAACACTGCACAGATGAGTGAAATCATTTGGTACTTGTCTTTCTCCACCTGGCTTATGTCACTGAGCATAATACCCTCTAGCTCCATCCATGTTTTTGCACATGGTGGGATTTGCTTCTTTCTTATGGTTGGATAGTATTCTATTGTGTATATAGAATACTCCTCTTTATCCATTCATCTACTGATGGACACTTAGGTTGCTTCCATTTCTTGGCTATTGTAAATAGTGCTGCAATAAACATGGGGGAGGGGGGTTGCATATGTCTTTTTGAACCTGAGAATTTGTTTTCTTTATGTACATTCCTAGGAGTGGAATTCCCAGGTTACATGGTATTTCTATTTTGAGTTTTTTGAGGAACCTCCATACTACTTTCCACCGTGGTTGAACTACTTTACATTCCCACCAGCAGTGTGGGACTGTTCCTCTTTCTCCCCATCCTCGCCAGCATTTGTTGTTCCTGATCTTTTGATGTTGGTCATCCTAACTGGTATGAGGTCAATATTGTGGTTTTAATTTGTATATCCCTGATAATTAGCAATGTGGAGCATCTTTTCATGTGCCTGATTGCCATCTGAATTTCTTCTTTGGCGAAGTGTCTGTTCATATCTTCCACCTATTTTTTAGAACGGTTATTTCCTTTTTGGGTGTTGAGGTGTGTGAGTCATGTATTTTGGATGATAACCCCTTGTTGGATATGTCATTTACAAATATATTCTCCCATACTCTAGGATGCATTTTTGTTCTGCTGATGGTGTCCTTTTCTGTACAGAAGCTTTTTAACATGATGCAGTCCCATTTGTTCATTTTTTATTTTGTTTCCCTTGCCTGAGGAGATGAGTTCAAGAAAAAGTTGCTCATGTTTATATTCAAGAGATTTTTGGCTATGTTTTCTTCTTAAGAGTTTTATGGTTTCACGACTTACATTCAGGTCTTTGATCCATTTTGAGTTTGCTTTTGTGTATGGGATTAGACAACAATCCAGGTTCATTCTCTTGCATGTAGCTGTCCAGTTCTGCCAACACCAGTTGTTGAAGAAGCTGTCATTTCCCCATTGTGTGTCCATGCCTCCTTAATTTTATATTAATTGGTCATATATGTTTGGGTTGATATCTGGGTTCTCTTGTCTGTTCCATTGTTGCACGGGTCTGTTCTTGTGCCCGTACCAAATTGTCTTAATTACTGTGGCTTTGTAGTAGAGCTTGAAGTCGGGGAGAATGATCCCCCCAACCCTCCACTTTTTCTTTGTTCTCAGGATTGTTTTGGCTATTTGAGTTCTCTATGGTTCCATACAAATTGTAGAACTATTTGCTATAGTTCATTGAAGAATGCTGTTGGTATTTTGATAGAGATTGCATTGAATCTGTAGATTGCTTTAGGCAAGATGGCCGTTTTGACAGTATTAATTCTTCCTATCCTTGAGCACAGGATGTGTTTCTATTTGTTGGTATCTTCTTTAATTTCTCTCCTGAGTGTCTTGTAGTTTTCAGAGTACATGTCTTTTACTTCGTGGTTAGGTTTTTTCCTCGGTATTTTATTGTTTTTGATGTAAATGTGCATGGAATTGTTTTCCTGATTTCTATTTCTGCTCATTTATCGTTAGTGTATAGGAATGCAAGAGATTTCTGTGTATTAGTTTTGTATCCTGCAAATTCGCTGAATTCAGATATTAGATCCAGCAGTTTTGAAGTGGATTATTTAGGGCTTTTGATGTACAATATCATGTCATCTGCAAACAGTGAAAGTTTAACTTCTTTCTTACCAATCTGGATGCCCTTTATTTCTGTGTGTTGTCTAATTGCTGTGGCAAGGACCTCCATAACTATGTTGAATAAAAGTGAGAAGGGTGGGAATCCTTGTCTTGTTCCTGATCTTAAAAGGAAAGACTTTCAGCTTCTCGCTGTTTACTATGATGGTAGCTGTCGGTTTATCATATATGGCCTTTATGTTGAGGGTACTTGCCCTCTATACTCATTTTGTTGAGAGTTTATATCATGAATGGATGTTGAAGTTTGTCGAATGCTTTTTCAACGTCCATGTAGATGATCATGTGGTTTTTGTCCTTCTTTCTGTTAATGGCTTTTCTCATATTGTACCTTCCTTGAACCCCTGGAATAAATGCTACTTGATCATGGTGGATGATCTTTTTGATGATAATTTTGAATTCTGTTTGCTAATATTTTGTTGAGTATTTTTGCATCTATGTTCATCAGGGATATTGGTGTGTAATTTTCTTTATTTTGTGGTGTCTTTGCATGGTTTTGGTATTAGAGTGATGCTGGCATCATAGAATGAGTTTGGGAGTATTCCCTCCTCCTCTACTTTTTGGAAAACTAAGGAGGATGGGTGTTAGGTCTTCTCTAAACGATTCATTAAATTCAGTGGTTTAGGCATCTGATCTGGGGGTTTTGTTCTTTAGGTAGTTTTTTGATTACCAGTTCAGTTTTGTTGCTGGTAATTGGTCTGTTCAGATTTTCTGTTTTTCTTGAGTCAGTCTTGGAAGGTTGTATTTTTCTAGGAAGTTGTCCATTTTTTCTAGGTTATCCAGTTTGTCAGCATATGATTTTTCATAGTATTCTATCATCATTCTTTGTATTTTTGTGGTGCCCATAGTGATTCTTCCTTTATCATTTCTGATTCTGCTTACTTGTGTAGAGTCCTTTTTTTCTTGTTAAGTCTGGCTAGGGACTTACCTATTTTGTTTATTTTCTCTAAGAAACAGCTCCCACTTTCATTGATTCTTTCTGTTTTATCTTTCTCGATTTTATGTATTTGTGCTCTAATCTTATGTCCCTCCTTCTGCTGACTTTGGCCCTCATTTGTTCATCTTTTTGTAGTTTCACTGTGAGTTTAGACTGTTTATATGGGACTGTTCCTCTTTTCTGAGGTAGGCCTGTATCGCAGTATACTTCCCTCTTAGGACGGCCTTTGCTGAGTACCACAGAGAGTGTCAGAACAGACTCCTGTAAGTGTCTGGCCAGCTAGGCTGAGGGACGGCAAGAAAAAATGGCACCCCACAGCCCCTCTTCCCCTGGATACATCTCCAGCATATCCCATCCCTCTGACACACATCCCAATGTTAATCCATAACTCACATATAATTTAGGTGCTTTTCAAACTGCTGGGTCTCAGATGGATCATCAGCACACCCGTCCTCCAGGAGCAGAGGCTAGGCCTCCGAGAGTCCTCTGGCCGTCCCAGAGTTCAGCCACACTGATTCTCAAAGCCAGAGGGCTCATCTTCCTGGGGCGGCCCTGGTGTAGGCTTCATCCCCTCACCCCCCATGCCTGCTTCCTCTCATTCATGGGGGTTGGGGCAGGACAGGAGATGGGGCTGACCACAGCTCTGCCCTTTTACCCTTCTCAGTGTGGCCTCTTCTTGTCATTAGCTATGGAAATTCTGTTTTGTCTTTAGGTTATTTCCAGAGTGGGGCATATTGCATGTAGTTTCCTAGGTGTGTACATGAGAAGAGGTGATCCCAGGGTTTTTCTGCCACGGTCTTCTCAGAATCCCCTCTGTAGCCTACTTTTCTAGGCCTTAATTCCCTCATCTGCAATGTGAAGAATATATATATATATATATATATATAAGCAGGCCTTTAAGATTAATTCTCTTTTAGGTAAGATATTCCAAAAGTCTTTTTATAAACTAATTACCAGGAAATAAAGGATTCTGGAAGTACACTTACAAAGAGAAAGGTGGTTTTTTTAAAAAAAGAAGGTAACATTGTTTTATTTGAGCTATAGTTAAATTTACTGAAAATTGTTTAGCCAGAAATAATTTGGTAAATGATCAATTCACTGAATGACTAACAGACCTAAAACCGTCAGACCAGACACCTTAATCCAGGTTTAAAACATTCACCACAGGTATTTCAGGCAAGGCCTAGAATAGGTACAGTTTCCAATTCTGAAAAATGTAAGTTCATTCATTCATTTATATAACATTGATCAGTCAGGAAGTGCTAGGCATCCCAAATATTAATGTGAGAAATTGACAGTTGCCTAGGACTGCAGATCTGAGAGGAAATACTTGAAGCAAACGTTTGGTGATACTAAAACTTAAAGAACAAAACAACAGCAAAGAAAAATATCAGCAAGGGATATGGCTGGTAATTGTAGGTCTGCTTTTGTTATGTAGCTGTATTCCTATTATTGTTATGTGTGTATGCAATTTAATTAGTAGTTTGATAAAACCTGTACATGCTTATGTTACTCTACAAGAAGATATGTCAAAGAAATAATCAATCTTCCCATGTTTTCTTCTGTCTGCTACTTCTGTAGCTTTTCTTCTTCCTTCCTAATTACAACCCTTAAATAGAATTCATGCCTCATATCAAATTTACCGAGTATCATAGTTCTTCCAAGTGGTAAAGATACCTCAAGACAAATGCTGGGCATAGAAGCCACAGGGCATAAATCTGCAAAGAAGTAAAAAGCTAACCTTGTCAAACAATATTGCTTCTCTCTCACCGACTTTACATTTCCCTGTATGGCCCCGGAAGATGACTGGTTAGCCAGAGATGGGTAAGATTCCTCAAGGGAGGAACAACCTAAGACAGGCACAGTCGCAGGGGGGCCATCAGGTGAGAAATTGGGGATCAACAGAGGTGAGGCTTAGAACTTCACCCCCCCTGTTTTGAGAGAAATCTTCTGCATACATGGATGTTTTGTCGCCCATGTCTAGATTGGATTAACACACAGTCTACAGGCACAGACCTGATCATCTACATTTGCCCTCTTAGAGCACTAAATTATGTTTTCTACCTTTATCTTGCATCTACCTACCACTCCAGCATTTTATCTAAAAAAAAGATAATAATAATAAGGGAGAAATGTGGGATTCACATATAAATCAAGTATAAAAATCAAATCTGACTTGATTGTTTATAGTTCATGATGCGTGATCAAAACTGAAAGTTTCTGTTATATCACTGCCCTTGCACTGTTCCCCATGTAAGAACTTATTCACTATGTAAGAAGTTGTTCACCATGTAAGAACTTGTTCGTTATGCTTCAGAAGATTGGAGACTGTTGAGAATTAGGCTTGGGGTGGATTAATGATTGTGCATTGAGTCCCCTATACAGAATTTTATTGTTAACCACCATTTGATCAAGAAATATGAGAGATGCCCTCTCAAACAAACAAACAAACAAAATGAACTCAAAATTGATCATAGGCCAACATGTGAAGTGTAAGAGTTTCAGAAGAGAACACAGAACTATTCAGGAGTAGGAGAAGGGGAAGAGTTCTTGGCACCAAAGCGCAATGCATAAATTAAAGATTGATAACTGGGATTATCTCAAAATGCAAATTAAAAGCATAAATACATACCAGTAGACTAACCCATTCAATGGCTACATTTAAAGACTAATAATAACAAACATTGGCAAGAGTTTGAAGCATTTGGAACTCTCAACATTGCAAGTGGGAATATGAAACAATACAACCACTTTAGAAAATCTTAAAAATAAACACTGTATCTCCTAGCAATCCCACTTCTTAGTACTTACCTAAGACAAATGGAAAAATATACCCACATGGAAATGATTCAAATGTTCATAGTGGCTTCATTCACAACAGCCCGAAACTAGAAATAATACCCACTAACTGGAGAGTGGATTTTGAAAAGTGGTACATCTATATAAGGAAATACCACTTTCTAATAAAAAGAAAAAGAAGTGTTGATACACACATTATCAATGAATCTTAAACTAATTAGGCTGAAGGAAGGAAGTCAGATGAAATAGTGTACATATTGCATGGTTCCCATTTTATAAATTTACAGGAAAAGAAAACTACGTTGTCAAAAAGCAAATTACTAGTTGCCTGTGGCCAGGAGTAGAGAGAAAACTGCACTGTAAAGGGGCAGAAGGAATCATTGGGAGGTAATCGAAATGCTATTTGCTTGATTGTGATTGTAGATTCATAATTGAATAATATATATAAATGTGATCGAATTGTACACTTTAAGTGGATGTGTTTATTATTCTGAAGTTTATTATACTTCAGAATAGGTTTTTTTTAAATCCCCAAACTTGAGGTTGGAATATATTGGCTCTTTCTCATGTGATGGCATTGTTCTTCAGTTTGATTAGTGTGTGGATTACATGCATGTATACATTTGTCTAAACCCCTCAAACTCTGTACCTAAGATTTATGCGTTTTACTATATGCAAGTATGCTTCAAAAAAAGAAAAATCTCAGTAAGTTGGCAAATCATTCAGTGAAAGCTGACTTTTGGTGGAATGGGTTCCCTCATTTACTTATTTACTGCTCCCCTCCCTATTAAACCATCCTGAAGTATATAAACTCAAACAAAAATGGGAGCAACAAAAGGAACATAAAGACAGCAACGATATAAAGGGACAAGTGAGACTTGATCACACGTCCTATTAAGACCTGAACACGGGCCGGTGGACAGGGGACTCTGGTTGTCAGTGAGACAGGAAGTCCAGTTACTTAGACAGCTCAGTGTCCACAAGGCACAGTGAACACAGACCAGTTGCTCATGAGACGTTTAGCTATACTTTGGAGTATCATTTATGAAGAGTAATGGGAATATTGAAATAAAAACTCACATTTAAATAAAATTTCATAATCTTAAAAAAATTCTGAATAATAGAAACATTCTAAAATCAATTCATTTGAGGTAATTTTTCTAATCTTGAAATACTTGAAAGTAATAAATTTATTTGCCATTTTCCTCAAGTATTTCTCCATCTTCTATCTTAACTTCGTTCAGGAAGAAAACTTTCCTACTCTTTGCCTTTTCCATGTTACTTAGAGGCCACTTCAGACCTGCCTGGTCTCCAGTCGGGCTTCTTTCCCTCACATCCAGGCAGTCCTCTCTCCAAGAAAAGAGCCTCATTATTTACCTGCTTTTCTAGCTCTAGTTCTCAGGCCCTAAGTCAGACCATCTTTATTTGTTAAGTGGACATTTGAGACAACTTTCTGTCCCGACCTCTGCATCCTTTTTCAGACTCATCACCTACTCAAGGTGACGTTCTGGGATCGCCTGAGTCAGAGTGACCCGAGTCTGAGGTCCCAGTTAGAGATGCTTGTCCTTTGAGGAGAGGACGCTCTCCCACTTAACCTCTGTAGAGAATGTGCCTGTATAGAGTAGGTGCCTCAAGTGTCTTAAGTAGCGGAAACTGTCTTTATGATGACGCATCACAGCCTAATAGTATACTGGTATGTGTTACAGTGTAGAGTGAACTTTACTCATTTACTATGATTATTTCATTCAGTCTGAAAAAACATAAACCTTTTCTTCTCTCTCACCATAGTATTTATAGAAATGAATGTGTTACTGCTAGTGATTTAAATTAGTAACTGTAGAAAGGAGAATTATAATGGTATAAAAGGCTTAATCTGTCACCATCTCTATCTTCTTAGTCATCTTTTTTCACTTTATCCTGTTTCTTTTAGATCTTAAAGATTATTTTCAGGAACCATTTACTATCTTAGTCTTAGAAATTAAGGAAAGAATAAACTCCTTTTTATGCATAATTTCTGAATGATGTAAAAGCATAGGAATCAAATGATATAAATTGTATTTGCCTTTTCTAAGGAAAAGTTTATTGACAAAAAATACTTCTTTTTTTCATCACCCACAATTGTTTTGAGTGTTGAGTGAATTAAAGTTTTAATACAAGCTTGATATTTTCCTAACAATCCCGTTCTCATTTTATGAAATCCCGGAGTCAGAAGATAGCCGGTTACATGAATCGCCCTTAGATAGTATTTATTTATAAATGCCAAAAGCAAAAATGTAAATGATGTCATTTGTCAGGTGAATTTTGGACACCAAAATAATCTGTACCTTTTTGGACACAGGTATATTTTCCTAGCTGAATAAAATATAACTGTGTAAAAATTATAACTGGATAAAAAAAACGATTAATTGATGGAACCCTTGAAATTCAGTCAAAAGCTCCCCATGCTGGTGAACATAAAGCTGTTCTGCTGGCTTCCTTCTTAGTGTTTCATGGTGTAAAAATGCAGTTATTACAAGTGCTGATCCCACTGACTTCATTTGAAATCTCAGCAAAAATTCTCTCGTCAGAATTAATATTTAAAATGGGAATTACTGAACAGATTTAGTTTAGATATTTTTTTGACATGTAGACACTGAGTATATGCATTGGTTTTTTCTGTAACCCTGCCATAGCATCATCTTGACTGTGCTTTCATGCCTGAATATTGTGATGAGTATCAAGTATAAAAATGTCTTTGTAATATCAGTGAAGTACATGTAGTGGCTAATACCCCAGGTTTTAGAGAGAGACAGTCCTGGGTTCAAATCACACATTTCTGTTCCTTATTGCCAGGGCACCTCAGGAAACGATTTAACCTCACTTGGTGTGTGATTCCCTCAATGGTAATACAGGGACAGTAAAACCCACCTTCCTAGGTAAAATGATTATGAAGATTAAAGTAAAGAGTGCATTCAAAATGCCTCGGACAAAGCACGGTGCTTGGACTGTGGGGTCTAACTGTCCTCCATGATGGGGAAGAGCAGTGCTTGTGTCCATGGCACCCACTGTGTGAGGTCATCATGTGCCATAATTCTGAGCCTGGCACCACAGCATAAAAGGCAGGACTGCTGGCTCTGGCTGCAGAAGTGCCCAGAGTGGTTCAGGTGAATCCTGCTTTGAGATTCTTTGAAGGAATAAGAAACATTTAAAAATTTTCTTAACGTTCACAGCAAAGGAATTCTCTGTCAAAAAAGAAGTATAAGGTAATTTAAAATTTTTTAGAAAGGTTACTTTGAAAGGATGCTTTTCCTATGTCTGGAAATACTACTTTGGACTCCAAATAAGGTCATGTAACAGTGTATTTGTTTTGATTGCCTTACGGAGGACAAACAGCTCTTCTTTATTACCTATGCATTAAGCAGGCTTCTTCCTGTAATACACTAGCGTTATGCTTTTGTATGTTTCCATAAACCTTTTTTTTCTTCTCTCTCACCGTAGTATTTATAGAAATGAATGTGTTACTGAAAGATTTAAATTAGTAACTGTAGAAAGGAGAATTATAACGGTATAAAAGGCTTGATCTGTCACCATCTCTATCTTCTTAGTCATCTTTTTTCTCTTTATCCTGTTTCTTTTAGATCTTAAAGATTATTTTCAAGAACCATTTACTATCTTAGTCTTAGAAGTAAAGAAAAAAAGAATAAACTTTTTATGCATAATTTCTGAATGATGAAAAAGCATAGGAATCAAATGATATAAATTTAATTTGCTTTTTCTAAGGAAAAGCTTACTGAGAAAAATACTACTTTTTTTCGTCACCCAAAATTGTTTTGACTGTTGAGTGAATTAAAGTTTTAATACTAGGTTGAGATTTTCCTAACAATCCATTTCTCATTTTATGAAATCCTGGAGTTCGAAGATAGCCCAATACATGAAACACTCTTAGAAAGTATTTATTTATAAATGCCAAAAGCAAAATGTAAATGATGTCATTTGTCAGGTGAATTTTGGACATCAACATAATCTCTACCTTTTTGGACACAGGTATATTTTCCTATCTGAATAAAATATAACTGTGTAAAAATTATTACTGGATAAAAAAAAGATTAATTGATGGAACCCTTGAAATTCAGTCAAAATCTCCCCATGCTGGTGAACATAAAGCTGTTCTGCTGGCTTCCTTCTTAGTGTTTCATGGTGTAAAAATGCAGTTAGTACAAGTGCTGATCCCACTGACTTCATTTGAAATCTCAGCAAAAATTCTCTCGTCAGAATTATTATTTAAAATAGGAATTACTGAACAGCTTTAGTTTAGATATTTTTTTGACGTGTAGACACTGAGTATATGCATTGGTTTTTTCTGTAACCCTGCCATAGCATCATCTTGACTGTGCTTTCTTGCCTCAATATTGTGATGAGTATCAAGTATAAAAATGTCTTTGTAATATCAGTGAAGTACATGTAGTGGCTAATACCCCAGGTTTTAGAGAGAGACAGTCCTGGGTTCAAATCACACATTTCTGTTCCTTATTGCCAGGGCACCTCAGGAAACGATTTAACCTCACTTGGTGTGTGATTCCCTCAATGGTAATACAGGGACAGTAAAACCCACCTTCCTAGGTAAAATGATTATGAAGATTAAAGTAAAGAGTGCATTCAAAATGCCTCGGACAAAGCACGGTGCTTGGACTGTGGGGTCTAACTGTCCTCCATGATGGGGGAAGAGCAGTGCTTGTGTCCATGGCACCCACTGTGTGAGGTCATCATGTGCCATGATTCTGAGCCTGGCACCACAGCATAAAGGGCAGTCAGGACTGCTGGCTCTGGCTGCAGAAGTGCCCAGAGTGGTTCAGGTGAATCCTGCTTTGAGATTCTTTGAAGGAATAAGAAACATTTAAAAATTTTCTTAACGTTCACAGCAAAGGAATTCTCTGTCAAAAAAGAAGTATAAGGTAATTTAAAATTGTTTTAGAAAGGTTACTTTGAAAGGATGCTTTTCCTGTGTCTGGAAATACTACTTTAGACTCCAAATAAGGTCATGTAACAGTGTATTTGTTTTGATGCCTTACGGAGGACAGCCAGCTCTTGATTATTACCTATGCACTAAGCAGGCTTCTTCCTGTAATACACTAGCGTTATGCTGGTGTATGTGTTCCCATGAGGAGACTTAAAGTGGGAAATCTGAAATATCACAAAAGTAGACAAAAGAATGTACATCATGTACCTATCATCAGCTTTAGAAATTATCATATGAACAATATTGTTTTACATATATTCCCATCTACTCCTCCTCTTCCATAATCTGATGAAGCAAATCTTAGACATTGTACTTCATCTGCAAGTGTGTCTAAAAGATAAGAATTCTTGTTTTCTACAAAAGTATGAGAATAGCATTATCATAATTTAAAATGATAACTTCTTGATATCATCAAATATCAGACATTGTTCAAAATTTTCATTGTTTAAATTCTTAACTGTCAGAATTTCCGGACAGTTTGTCTATTTGAATCAAAATCTAGGTAAGATCCAAACACTGGGCATGTTTGATACATGCTTTAAGGCCCCTTTAGTCTTCCCACAGTGTTTTCACTTCTTGAAATTTGTTTGTTGAATAAACTGGGTAATTTGTGGGATTTCCTTCAGACTGGATTTTGCCGTGTAGTTTAATATATACGGCAATTAAATTTTCCCCGTTAAGTTTTAGTGATTTAATCTGGAGACTTAATCATTTCCAGGTTTTGTTTTTTGGGAGGGGGAGGATTAGTTTATAAGTGATGAAGTGAACCTCCTTCTGTCGGTCCAGTTGTCTCCCTTTTTTGGTGATTGGCAACCATTCAAATGTAAAGCTTAGATCCATTAATCCATGAGATATTGCAAAATGGTAATAGTCTGACTCTTACATTCCTTCTTGATTTATTAGCTGTGTTTTTTCTATAAAGAGAGTCTTTTGTTTGTTATTTGGATAGCTTCATGTTTGGTTGAACTGATGCTCCTGAGAAGCAATCCGTAGAGGTGTCATCACTCAACTAATCTTTTCAAATACCTGCCAACTTTACAGTCATTATGGTTCAGAAATGGTGATTAAGATGTATGTCTATATATGTTTATAGGTACAGGTATATATCTGTCAGTGTATTTAAAGTTGAAATCATTAAAGTAAGAATACGAAATATATACCAAAAGCCATGAACAATTCTAAATGTAACTTGAATTAGAAACTAAAATTTTTAAAGGTTACAACAGCTTTATAAAAATTAATGTGTAGGTTTACCTAGAATTTTCTGACATATTGATCACTTGTGTTTATTTTGTTCATAATATTTTATTTCTATAAAATGTTACTTAAAAGGGAATGCAGTGGTGTCCTTTGAAAGAAGAGGATGCCATTCCCCGTGTGAGGGCAATGGAAGCTCATGGGGGACGACCACCGGATCCAGAGGGAGAGCAACCAGGAGAGGATACCAGCGTGAGACAGCGGAGCGGTCGGCCTCCTGATGTTGGCGGTGCTGAATGTGTAGATAACACAGATGGCAAATTGCTAAGACAACTGCAAGCTCAAGGTAGGGAACATGTATCCGTCACTGTAAGAACTGTACTAAAATGTGTTAAGTATTTCTACATGTATTTGACATAGGAATGATTGATAACTACTCTCAGTTTCTAAAAGGTAGGTGATTGTGTTCAAATAAAATGAGAAAATAAGGAGTCCCACTGGTAACTGGAGTTCTTTGATTTAATAAGCGCCTTTCAAGAATCATACTCGTAAACACATCATGCCCTGTGTGTTTAGAATTACAAAGGTAGGTGATGAACTTTTCAGGCTGGAAACTCATTTGAACAGCTCCCAATTCCTTGCGGTGGTACAAGGGAGTAACTCCAAAATATGTGGATCTGTGGAGTAAATTTTCAGTCAAAGAACTCCAATTAGTGGCAAGTCTTAGTTTGGGTTCTTCTGTAGCCTGGATATATAACATTTATTTTCAAAATGCCCAACTAATAAACTTAGGTCAAAAAGTATCTTAAGATCACCAGAAAGTATCATTCATCAAGTACAACGTGCTCAAAGTAACCTCAAATGTGTTCATGATTCAAAATTATCATGAATTATCAACATGAAGTTCCCATGCTGTGTCTCACACAGAGAATGCTGACTAAAATAAAATAGTTCTGCTATGAAGTTTGAATTAACTAGTTACAAGTGTGAAGCCTCTTGAGGCTGTCTCGATATCTATCAATGTGTTCATGTCTTATATTCATAAGCATATATATATAAATGTATATCAATACATGCTTGTATCATAAACATAATATCCATAAGGGTTTAATAATAAAAACTGACTTAAAAGACTGACAGGATTTTACTACTTCTCATAGTTTTTTTTTTCGGAAGGGAAAGCTTGACTGACTTCTATTTATTGTATACACCAGTATAATACTGACTTCTCTGTAGCTCTGTTGTTTTCATTATAAAACAAGTATGCATGATGAAAGCTCATAGAGCATAATGCTTTAAAATAAGACATTGACTCTCACTGACTTTAAAATAAAAGACACTCACAAGTTGGATCATAATTAACAGGTTTTTGGTAGTCTACCTAGAAGTGTGTACATACACTCACAGACACACATTGAAGCACATACTTATGTGTACACGTACATACGTGATGTTCATATATGTATATGTTCTTTTTGATTTCTAAAATAAATGAACTTACTGGTGTATATACCATTCAGCTTTGTTTTTCTGCACTTAATTTTTCTTGAGCATCTTTCTATACAGCACTTAAAAATCAACCTTACCCTTCCAGTGGCTGAATAGTAGGTGAGGCAAAGTATGGCTCTACCATACTTCACTTACTCAGTCTCCTTCGATGAGTGTTGCAGCTATTTCCTGATCTTTGCTATCGCAATCAATGCTGCAATAAAAACATTACACATATCTTCATTCTTTGACGGGTATGGCTATCCACAGTATAAAATTTTAGAGATAGAATCTCTACTCCAAGGGTATGTGCATTTTCAATTTTGGTAGAAAGCAGGCAAATATTGTCTCCAAAGAGGTTGTTCCAATTCATACTTCCACCAGTGGCATATAAGTTAACTGCCTGGCCTGTAACTTAATGTCCTGTAAGTTTTTGTCCCCTTTAGTACGTTAATTTAGTACTTTATGTGTTATTTCATTGGGTTACTATTAAGACCTTAATCTCTCCTAAATAGTTAGTCGAGGAGGTTTAAAAAATGTTAATATATGAAGATATATACATACATGATGAATTTTTAAAATTAGTATTGTCAATAAACCACTGACTTTTCTGAAGAATGTATAATAGTGGGAAGTGTTCATTTTTTACATAAAATAGGAAAGCTTGAAATTAACTGATAACCAAAGCAAGGGATTTTCACGCCTGTTTTGCATGTCTATCACAAGTACCATTCATACTTAGTATTCAAAATGGCAACTTCAAATTTGCAAAATTAACTAATTTTATTTTAAGAAAATAGAAGGTAATCACTCAACTTTTGCCCAGTGTTTTCTCCCGTTTTAGATTTCAAATTGGTCTGTATTCTATGACGTAGCTCTCCCTTCTATTATATTGCATTTTGTAAGTTATGTTACCTTTGACCTATGTACATGTTTTTTCTCAACATGTATATAAATATTAAATAGTTAATGTAAGTAAATGTTATTAATATTTACAAGTATATTTGGTATAATATGCATGTTCTTTCTTGGGAAGGAAAGAAAGTAGAAATGAGTCACCTTGTGACCCCTTTTATTCTGAAAGACTTCTACATTAACGCTTTGGGGTGTTGTCAGAGGAGATTCTAGAAGTTTCTGTCTTATTTTATTATCCTAGTTGGACTCATCTAGGCTTGTAAAGTGACTTAATTTGAAGGAAGGTTTAGAACAATAAAATAAAATGTGGATTTTGAATGTGAAATGAGAGCCCTCTATCTTCTCAGAATAGAGATAAGAATCTGACAGTTTGCATATAAAAAAGACTTTCAAACTATATAAACAAATTAGCTTGTTAATTGGCCAATACTGTTAATATCTCAAATGTTCTAATATATCTACTAATATACCAGTCAATTTTATTGATCATAGAATCTGAAATGCCATTGCTGTACAATGATTCATTGTTTTAAGATAGGCCACTGCAGAAGGAAAGTGCTGCCAATTGTTAGATACATTCTGGTTTAGACAAGTTTAAACACTTTATTTGAAAAGTAAACTTTTCTTTTTGATATCTAAGAAAGTAGTTTCCTAAAGCATAAAAGATACTTGTCAAGTTACCATTTCAAAAGTTAGTCATCACAGATAATATATTCAACAGTCATAAACCAAATAAATGAGATGCTGCTAGTAGCTTATTCCTCAGAGCCTGGGTGAAGTTTCTGTGCCTCTTAACTTCTCGTACTTCCTCCGTAGTGTGCCTGATTCTTTAACCTATTTTTCCCATCTTCTCTAACTGCTCATAATAAAAAATTTTAAGCTATATGAATTTTTAATGACTTACCAAAATTATGTCTTCCTTGCTCAAGTGAAAAGATAGCGAGTTGAACTTTTTAGTGTTTTTCTGTCCCAAGGGTTTAAAAATAAAAGTTAACTGTGCACTTGTGTAGAGTTTGAAATTGCTGATAAATTCACACAGAAATACATACCATATACATTACAGAGTTTCTCAGCTGTCGCAGAACACTATGGTTAAGTCCTTTTTAAAATCTCAAGGCATTTAAATTTTCTTAAAGGTTCATAGGACTAGTAGCATATATAGACCTGGAGTCAGAAAGACGTGGGTTTATATCTTGGCTCTGCAATTTAACCTCTATGAGCCTTAGTTATTTCATTTGTAACCTGTGTGTAATGTTGCATATCCTGTAAGGTTGTTATGAAGATTAAACAAGATCATGTACATTTAATATGGCAGGTCAATAAATGATTATTAGTAGAGTTCAAGTGATTTGGGTTCTATTCGAGCATATTCATTACTAGTGAGAATATAATATATAGGTTTCTTAAAACTCTTCATCTGCTACAAAATTTAAAGCAATATCTAATGTTAAGTATTCTAGAGTGATTTTGTAAATGATGTTATGATAGACCACTTTTATAGTTAGAAGTATTCTGACCAAGTTTGCCAGCAGAAGAAAGCATGACATTACAAGCTTTCTGTATCAGCCACCTATTGCCACAGTAATGCTGGGAAACAAGCACCCGCAAAACTCAGTGGTGAACAATGCCACGTGGTAATCGGTCAGGCTGATAGAGTCCACCGCAGGTAAGGTAGGCAGCTCTACTGATCTTACCTGGCTTTGTTCACGTGTGTGGAGTCAGCTGACTCCCTGTGTTCCAGCCTCTGGCAGCGTAGCCTTAACATGTCCTGATGATAAAGGTCAAGACAGAAGAGTGAAACTACACTTGTACAAGTACAGAGTACACTCTGAAACATGCACTTGCAGTTACAACTGCTAACATCCTGGTGTCCAAAGATCACGTGTCTGAAGTTAGTATCAAGGGACAAGAAAGTAGATTTCACTTCTTGATGAAAGGAACTGCAAAGTCCCATTTGCAAGTAACATGGATAAAGGGAGGAATGAGGAATTGGGGCCACTAAGTATGTAGATCTCTCCCAGTTTCATACATTTGTCCTTGAAAATAATGAGAACTAGATTGTCCTTAAACCGTGTTGATATTCTGTATTATTTTTATTTAGATTTAGTCCCTCTGTTTCATTAATGCAATTATCACTGGATTCAGAAACTACCATTTTTATAGCTGAGTGAAATACCATGTTTGGAGGGGGGCTTTGTATTCTATTTTGAGTTCTTTTGCTTTATTGTTATTTTTAAGACTAAAGCTAAATCATTCTTTTTCCATATTAGCAGCTAGTTTCCTCCTAAACAGGGATTATGTGAAATGTGAAAAAAAATGTACTTAAATTAGCTTCTGTGATGAGGATTAAGAGAAGCATCATTTTTGTGTGCTTCTGTGTATGGGGCTGTATGTGATGAAAAAGTTGGGCAATTTCTAAAGGAAGCGTGGTATTTTCTGCCACACCATTTTTCTACCTGGTATCTAAAAAATTTTCTTAAAAAGTATGTCCTTTACATGATGCCATTCACATAGATAATTGTTTTTAGGTTAACAGGTAAAGTTGTTAAAAGTATTCCTTGAAATTTTGTGTTTTTCAGAAAAAGCCCAACAAGCAGCACAAATAAAGCTTTTGAGAAAACTCCAAAAGCAGGAACAGGCTCACATTGCCAAAGAAGCTAAAAAACAACAAGGTGAGTGAGTTAAACGAAAACATAAACTTGAAGAGTGAGTACTGGGAGTTCACAGGAGGCTTCTCTTCTTTGTTCCTTTTCTGACGATACCTGTGTTTTGGCTTTTCATCATAGCAATAATGGCTGCTGAGGAGAAGCGACAGCAAAAAGAGCAGATAAAGATTATGAAACAACAGGTATGTTCATGCACTCAACCGGTTTTATAACATAGGTGGTACTTTGGGAGTCGATTTACTTATGTATATATGTACATTATTCTTATTTTGATTTCTGAAATAACTTTCATACTTGTTATATATCTTATTTAGAGAGTTATCATCTTCCTTTATTTAAAATTCACCTCAATTTTAAACCAAGTCTCTAAAGAAATGATACCAAACAATACAATTATGTAAGTACTTTTAGTATCCTGATAGCCTGAATATAAATTAACATCTTGAACAACTTTGAAGATTTGGTCCCATTGCTTCTGAATGTTTAAAAATTATCCCCGAAAATGAGAAAGCATTATTTTCGCATATCCAGTGTTTTATCCAGTGCTCTCCTCTGTGTAGTTTTTAAAATTAAGTATAAGGTAGGTGGAATAATTTTTTAACTCTTACACATAAAGCCTACATGGCAATATACTGAACTTCCTTTAAGATGGGAATGTGTAAACTACTCTCCTATCTCCACATACTCATCGAACTATTAAAGCAAAAAGGAAATGGGGGGAAGTACTATTCTTTAAAAAATTTTAAACTGCAAGTAGTTATTTCTGAGTCAGTTGTTATATAGACAAGCTGCTAAATAATGGCTTGGTTTGTTTTTGATGTGGTTATCTCTAATAATGGAATGAATACATTTACTTAAATACTTTCAGTATTGACTAAAGCAGTATGATTAGAGTTGATGTAGAATTGAGATAGAGAATTTAGAATTTGTAGTCATGCATGTAGGTAATTTGTAGAGTTAAATATCGGCTCTCCTACTTAATAATTTATGACCATAGATGAATTAGTTAACCTCTCAGCCTTGATTTCCTCCACTGCAAAAGAAAAACAATTGTATTATGTGAAAATTGAATGAATGTAAAGTGCCTACCACAGTGACTGGCACAAAGCAAATGCTTGCTTTCTAAAAGATAGACATAAAACATCAAAATGTTTGGTCTACTCCCTAACTGTAATTTAATGTAAACTTGAATTGTTTTCTTAGTTTGTTAATTGTAACTGCTAAAGGCACTGTAAGGTTGACTTTAAAATATATAGTGTGATGAATATATTTATTAAAATACTGTAAATATTTACTGCCTACTAGAGTATATGTGAAAATAAGTTCCTTTGAAGCTGAAATACTGTTGTTTCTGTTACAGTTTTTAATAGTTTATCCTATTTCCTAATGGCTTGAGACCAGTTGTATGCCATTAGCATTTCAAATTAGGCTTTGTGTGACCTAAGCCTACATAGTGTGCTACTCATCAAAAAAAAAAAAATTGATTTTCCAACGTTCCAGGAGCAGTAATACAAGTGACCTGCTATTAGACATTGATCAAGATGCTTCTCTGAGACTAGTCTTAGATTACCATCTGACTTATTCCTAATTGCCAGCAAAGTAAATTAAAGTCGTGCAGAGTCTATTTTAAAGTTTGCAGTAGATCTAGAATAAAATAATTAAAATAATAGCATGTGTTTCTCATCCTCGAGATTATTTTTTCCACCTAGTGGGCCAAAAATACCAGCCGACAGTCCTCAAGGCAGTTTTCCGGAAGTATCAGGAGGCATTGTTATGAAGCAGGAGCAGAGGCAGTGGGAACTGACCAGGGCTCTGCACTCACTGTGTGACTATAGGCAAAATATTTATTTTGTACGAGCTTCAATTTTCTCTTAGGTGAAAAGAAGATAATTTCAACTCCTGTATTGTTATTTTTTTAAATGATCAATTAGCTACTTTATATAAAATGCCCAGTTCATTGGATGGATACTCAGTATTACAAGGTGAACACATATCGTAATAATTTATAGATAATGTTTATTTCTGATATTCCAAATGAAAGTACTGCCAATGTACATCTATATAAATCACTCAGACTAAAACAAAGCTCTACACTGGGTGAGTTCAGTCCAAGGTTCTATACCTATTTCTGTGCTTAAGAGAATAATGAATGACTTTTGTTGACTTGATTAAAGATTAAATTCAGAGTATACTTTTGTCTAAAGTTCTAATCTAAATAAATATTTCAAATGTGGATCAAGTGCAACCTTCTGTAAGACTTGGAAATAAAAGATACACTTGTATGTTTATTTTTGGTGAGCTTATGATATTCAAAATCTAGGATCGCAATCAGCACAATCATAGAATGTGATCAGTCTTCTAAAATCACAACAGAAATTCCAGAAATCTCATTATCCTGCGCTGCATCCCTGCAGGGAATTAATAACATCACTGCAAAGAAAGAAATTTAAATGTATTAAAGTATAGTTTCAAAAGGTACAACTAGCATCTCGAAATGGGGGTGGGTATGGTAATATACAGTAGTATAAGATGTGTTGGTTCTGAAAATCCTAGGACAGCTGCAATTTACAAGTAGGGCAATTTAGGTGTATTTTTTTAAAACTGTAACCTCGTCAGTGCCGATTTGGGACTTTCAAAGGGGTTTACGAATGTAAAATTGTTAACGATGTGCTTACAGCATATGCAATGGTTTTTTAAAATGAAAATGTAAAATCAAAATTTAGATTGCTGAATTCAAACAATAACTAGTACATTACATTTAACTAACTTGAGCACCACTTATAAGTTATTACAAATTATTTCTGTATTTGGCTTACTGTAGTTATTGAAAGTAATGTCATTTATCATGTTACAGCAGTTGTTGGTACTTCGTACAATCACGATGTTCTGTGCACTTCTTTAAGCATTTTTAATTTATTTGTGACAGAAAAAGAGCAAGTGCCTCCCCTATTTTATGCAAGAGTAGTTCTGTTTGTTCAAGTTCATGCAATGAGTGACAGTAACTCAGGACCAGCCTTAGGTGTCCTGATTTCCTGATAGACTGTTTTATCCTACTTGTCTGTCCAATATTTATTTCCGAATGAGAATTACTTATACTTGCAAATAATTGTAAAGTCTGGAGTTTAACCAGCTTGGTTTATGTTGTTTCCATATTCTTATTTAGCATTTGTATTTTAAAATTGTTTTGAGACATTTTATAAAGTCATACCAATTTAAGACAGGTGGCATATATATAATGTTAAAGTAAATAATTAAAATTTATATCGAGCATGGGCAACCTTTGGTAAATCTACTTACATCTTTCATTACTTGATTCCACTTAAATACCTTCCACCTAGATATTTAGTTTATTATCTAAAAATGTCATAATTTTTCCTATAGGAAAGAATTAAGAGAATACAACAAATCAGAATGGAAAAAGAACTTCGAGCCCAGCAAATTCTAGAGGTAGAATTCTTAAATTTGATATGATTAAAGTAATATAGTCATGTATTTTAAAGTCTGAAAAATGAAAATTTTATCAGTCTGTTCTCTCACTCTTACAAACTTACATGTCCATCACAAATTATCTTTAGACATAATGCGTAGAATAAGGACCTCTCTGAACCTTACTTAGCAAGTTTATCTAATCCTAATAGTAAAAACCCAGGAAATAAGTAAAGGAAAAAAAAGAAAGGGGAAACCTCTCAATGGCCAATATAGTCATAAAGATCATACGCTAAAACTCATGGTCTTTACTTTTCAAAACGTCATTAAGTCTTGTAGTTAGATACCTGCTTTTCATTTAGAAATAAAACATGACAAAAGTAAAAGTAAGTGTTTAATGTGGAAATATTTTAACCAGGTTTGTTTTCTGAGTTCGGACAGAACTGGGCTGACAGAATAGGGCTCAAGGACATGCTGGCGACAGCAAAAGGAAAAGCTAAAAGACAGCAAGGGAAAATAGGATAAACAGAAACCCCAAAGCCTAGCAACAGTCTGTAATCTGGTAGTAAATTAGGAAGGAATTTTCAACACCTTAATGGCCCAAAGGCATTTCTGTTATCAAACTGTGTAGTAGGGTAACTGATGTCAAGAATAACTGCCCAAGTCCTCAAGAAAAAGCCAAATTATGTTAAGTGTACTGTGTCTAAGCTGTACATCTACATGTCTCAAAATTATCCAAAGTATTTTTGTCCAAAATAAGCTTTTTAATGTTGAAAAGTATTATATCCCAAACCCTTAGCTGTTCGGGAAACTATTGCCGTAAAAATTGGCTTATTCCCTGATCAAGGCGGTTAGCTGAGGTTTTCACAGTTACAGGTTTTTTCCTTCTAAAAACATGTACACATTTTCCCTTACCCATTTCAAATTAATTTTAAAACCCTCCAAATTGAAAATATTAAATTACATTGGCAATTACTACTGGATAATTATGAAGCTACTAGTTAATGACTTGAAGATCATAAAGCTCAAATTTGATAGCATGAGCTTGATATTCAGGATGTGCTTCATTAAAGGTTATGTTTCTATTAGGGAAAAATACCTTGAATTTAACCACACTAGGTTAAATCGGCTTTAATGTTTCATTTAAGTTATTTAAGTAATGGACTTATCTCAAATTTTAAGTATTATAAAAGAAACTTCAAATAAAGTAGACACGTGCATTTTTAAATGTTCCTGATTTGTCCTTTAACCTTTATTGTTAAAATCTATCCCGTATTCCTAAACTTTCTACACTGATGATGTTTTCCTTTAAAAAATCAGAGAACAAGGAACAAATGACATAACATCACTTTTCTGTGATTAAGTTTTAAGGTAAAATAACACTCAAATTATTTCAGAATTTTTACAGAGTTTGAAGAAGAAAGCCTGACATACTGTTACGATTTAAGAATTTTTTTATATATCTTAAGTGTAATCTATACCTTAGAAATGAAATTAGTACGTTAAACGTAACAAACTGAGGGGAAATCTGTAATGGTCTACATACATGTTACATACTGTTTTGTACCTTGGGAGGCATGGAGCCCCATTTTCAAGTGTAAGGTCATATTCAGTTTGTAGATGTGCTGTTGCATGACTTTGAGACCTATTTTATATGCACAGGCTAAGAGGATAAAGAAGGAAGAAGCTGCAAAAGCCAAAGTTTTGGAGGCTGAGAAACGAAAACAGGTAAATGTAGAGGACAGTCAGAGTTCTTACTTTTTTCTATTTATTTTGTTATCCTTCATCCACAATGACATGAAGAACATTATGTTTACTAGGCTCCCTCCTTCACCAAGTCCCCCCCACGAAACCCATTCCAGTCACTGTCTATCAGCATAGTAAGATGTTGTAGAATCACCACTTGTCTTCCCTGCACTGCACAGCCCTCCCCGGGCCCCCACCCCACATTATACATGCTAATCGTAAGGCCCTCTTTATTTTTCCCCTGCCCTTATCCCTCCCTTTTCATCCATCCTTCCCAGTTACTTTCCCTTTGGTAACTGTGAGTCCATTCTTGGGTTCTGTGATTGTGCTGCTGTTTTGTTCCTTCAGTTTTTCTTTGTTCTTATACTCCACATATGAGTGAAGTCATTTGGGACTTGTCTTTCTCCGCCTGGCTTATTTCACTGAGCATAATACCCTCTAGATCCATCCATATTGTTGCAAATGGTAGGATTTGTTTTGTTCTTATGGCTGAAGAATACTCCACTGTGTATATGTACCACCTCTTCTTTATCCATTCATCTACTGATGGACGTTTAGGTTGCTTTCATTTCTTGGCTATTGTAAATAGTGCTGTGATGAAGATAGGGGTGGATGTGTCTTTTTCAAACTGGGCTGCTGCATTCTTAGGGTAAATTCCTAGAAGTGGAATTCCTGGGTCAAATGGTATGTCTATTTTGAGGTTTATGAAGAACTTCCATACTCCATTCCACAATGGCTGAACTAATTTACATTCCCACCAGCAGTGTAGGAGGCTTCCCCTCTCTCTCCAACCTCCCTAACTTTTGTTGTTTGTCTTTTGGATGGTGGCGATCCTTACTGGGTGAGGTGATATCTCGTTGTGCTTTTAATTTGCATTTCTCTGATGACAAGCGATGTGGAACATCTTTTCGTATGTCTGTTCGCCAACTGAATTTCTTCTTTGGAGAACTGTCTGTTCAGCTCCTCTACTAATTTTTTAATTGGATAATTCACTTTTTATTTGTTGAGGTGCGTGAGCTCTTTATATATTTTGGATGTCAACCCTTTATCGGATCTGTCATTTATGAATATATTCTCCCATACTGCAGGGTACCTTTCTGTTCTAATGATGGCGTCCTTTGATGTACAGAGGCTTTTCAGCTTGATATAGTCCCACTTGTTCATTTTTGCCTTTGTTTCCCTTGCCCGGGGAGATACGTGCATGAAGAAGTTGCTCATGTTTTTGTCCAAGAAACTTTTGCCCATGTTTTCTTTAAAGAGTTTTATGGTTTCATGACTTACAATCAGATCTTTGATCCATTCTGAGATTTCTTATTTTTATGGGGTTAGACAATAATCTGGTTTCATTCCCTTACATGTAGTTGTCCAGTTTTTGAATACTGTGGCTTTGTAGTAGAGCTTGAAGTTGGGGAGTGAGATTCCCCCCCCACACACTTTATTCTCCCTTCTCAGGATTTCTTTGGCTATTCGGGGTCTTTGGTGTTTCCATATGAATTTTTGAACTATTTGTTCCAGTTCGTTGAACAATGTTGTTGGTAATTTGGTAGGGATTGCATCAAACCTGCATATTGGTGTGGGCATATTGGAGGTTTTTTTGTACAGTATCATGTCATTTGCGAATAGTGACAGTTTAACCTCTTCTTTACCAGTTTGGTTTCCTTGTATTTCTTTGTTTTGTCTAATTCCCGTGCCTAGGACCTCCAGTATTATGTTGAATAACAGTGGGGAGAATGGGGATCCCTGTCTTGTTCCCGCTCTCAGAGGAAAAGCTTTCAGCTTCTCACTATTATGTATGATGTTGGCTGTGGGCTTATCATATGTTGCCTTTATTATGTTGAGGTATTTGCCCTCCATACCCATTTTGTTGAGAGTTCTTGTCATGTATGGATGTTGAATTTTGTCGAATGCTTTTTCAGAATCTATGGAGATGGTCATGTGGTGTTGGTCCTTTTTATTTATGTGGTGGATGATGTTGGTTGGTTTTCGAATGTTGTACCATCCTTGCATCCCTGGGATGAATCCCACTTGGTCATGGTGTGTGATCTTTTTGATGTATTTTTGAATTTGGTTTGCTAGTATTTTGTTTAGTATTTTTGCATCTACGTTCATCAGAGATATTTGTCTGTAATATTCTTTCTTGGTGGGGTCTTTGCCTGGTTTTGATATTAGGGTGATGTTGGCTTCATAGAATGAGTTTGGGAGTATTGCCTCCTCTTCTATTTTTTGGAAAACTTTAAGGAGAATGGGTATTATTTCTTCTCTGTATGTCTGATGAAATTCTGAAGTAAATCCATCTGGCCCGGGGTTTTTGTTCCTGGGAAGGTTTTTGATTACCGCTTCAATTTCTTTGCTTTTAATTGGTTTGTTTAGATTTTGTGTTTCTTCCTTGGTCAGTCTTGGAAGGTTGTATTTTTCTAAGAAGTCCATTTCTTCTAGGATTTCCAGCTTATTAGCATACAGGTTTTCATAGTATTCTCTAACAATTCTTTGTATTTCTATGGGGTTCATCGTGATTTTTCCTTTCTCGTTTCTGATTCTGTTGGTGTGTGTTGATTCTCTTTTTCTCTTGATAAGTCTGGCTGGAGGCTTGTCTATTTTGTTTATTTTCTGAAAGAACCATCTCTTGGTTTCATTGATTTTTTTTTTTTCTATATATTGTTCTGAATTTTATTTATTTCTTCGTTGATCTTTATTATGTCCCTCCTTCTGCTAACTTTAGGCCTCATTCGTTCTTCTTTTTCCAATTTCGATAATTGTGACATTTGACTGTTCATTTGGGATTTTTCTTCCTTCTTTAAATATGGTGGATTGCTATATACTTTCTCTTAAGACTGCTTTTGCTGCATCCCACAGAACTTGGGGCATTGTGTTATTGTCATTTGTTTCCATATATTCCTTCATCTGTATTTTAATCTGGTTGTTGATCCATTGATTATTTAGGAGCACGTTGCTAAGCCTCCATGTGTTTGTGGGGCTTTTTTGCTTTCTTTGTACAATTTAGTTCTAGTTTTATTCCTTTGTGGTCTGAAAAGTTGGTTGGTAGAATTTCAATTTTTTTGAATTTACTGAGGCTCTTCTTGTGGCCTAGTATTTCGTCTATTCTGGAGAATGTTCCATGTGCACTTGAGAAGAATGTGTATCGTGTTGCTTTTGGATATAGAGTTCTATAGATGTCTATTTGGTCCATCTGTTCTAGTTTGTTGTTCAGCGCCTCTGTATGCTTAGTTATTTTCTGTCTGGGAGATCTATCCTTTGGAGTGTGTGGTGTATTTAAGTCTCCCAAAAGGAATGCTTTGCATTCTATATGCTCCTTTTAGTTCTGTTGGTATTTGTTTCACATATGGTGGTGCTCCTGTGTTGGGTGCATAAATATTTTTAATGGTTATATCCTCTTGTTGCAGTGACCACTTTATCATTACGTAATGCTCTTCTTTATCTATTGTGACTTTCTTTATTTTTAAGTCTATTTTGTCTGCTTGTAGTACTGCAACTCCTGCTTTTTTCTCCCTGTTGTTTGCGTGGAATATCATTTTCCATCCCTTGACTTTTAGTCTCTGTATGTGTTTCGGTTTGAGGTGGGTCTCTTGTAAGCAGCAAATAGATGGGTCTTGCTTTTTTATCCATTGTATTACTCTGTGTCTTTTGATTGTTGCATTCAGTTTATTTACATTTACGGTGATTATTGAAAGATATGTACTTATTGCCATTGTAGGCTTTAGATTTGTAGTTACCAAAGGTTCAAGGTTTGCTTCTTTAGTATCTTACTGCCTAACTTCACTTGCTTATTGAGCAGTTACAGACACTGTGTGGTAATTCTTTATTTCTCTCCTTTCTTATTCCTGCTCCTCCATTCTTTATATTTAGCGTGTTTTATTCTGTGCTCTTTTGTGTTTCCTTTAACTGCTTTTGTGTGTAGTTTACATTATTTTTTGCCTTTAGTTAGTATTTGGTTGGTCTGCTTTCTCTGCTGTGATGTTATTTTCTCTGGTGACATCTGTTTAGCCTTAGGCATGCTCCTATCTAGAGCTGCCCCTGTACATTACCCTGTAAAGGTGGTTTGTGGGAGGTAAATTCCCTCAACTTTTGCTTGTCTGGGAATTGTTTACTCCCTCCTTCATATTTAAATAATAATCGTGCTGGATAGAGTATTCTTGGTTCAAGGCCCTTGTGTTTGGTTGCATTAAATATATCATGCCATTCTGTTCTGGCCTGTAAGGTTTCTGCTGAGAAGTCTGATGATATCCTGATGGGTTTTCCTTTGTAGGTGACCTTTTTCCTCTCTCTAGCTCTCTTTAAGACTCTGTCCTAGTCCTTGATGTTTGCCATTTTAATTATTATGTGTCTTGGTGTTGTCCTCTTTGGAATTCTGTGTGCTTCCGTGGTCTGAGCAACTATTTCCTCCCCCATTTTGCAGAAGTTTTCAGCAATTGTTTCTTGTAGGACACTTTCTGTCCCTTTTTTCTCTCTTCCTCTTCTGGTTCCCCTATAAGCTGAAGATTGTTCCATTTGTTTGGCCACGCCACACAGTTCTCTTAATATTCTTTCATTCTTGGACCTCCTTTTATCTCTCTCTGCGTCAGCTTCTCTGCGTTCCTGTTCTCTGGTTTCTATTCCATCAAAGGCCTCTTGCACCTCATCCAGTCTGCTCGTAAGTCCTTCCAGAGATTGTTTTATTTCTGTAATCTCCCTCCAGACTTCATCCCTTACCTCTTGCATATTTCTCCGAAGATCCGTCAGCATGGTTATGACCTTTATTTTGAATTATTTTTCAGGGAGATTGTTTAGGTCTATCTCCCCAGGTTCCTTCTGAGGGGTGGATGTCTGGGTTAGTCTGGTCTGTATCAAATTCTTCTGTCTTTTCATGTCAATGGAAATAGTTGTGGGGAGCTGGCATGTATGTCGGCTGGGTGAAGGTCCCTTCTTGCTGGTTTGTGGCCTTCCTCTCCTGGGTAAACGGCGACCCCTAGCGGCTTGTGCTGTTCAGCAGTGCGCAGACAGGGTTTCTTATTCTTGCCCGGCGGTTGTGGAGGAAGCTCTGCTCTGCTGCCGTGGGAGTGGCCGGCCTCAGGCTACTGTTCTGCTATGGCGGAGCCACGTCGGAGGGGAAATGGGAGGGAGGCTACTTATCACCGTGAGGGGCCTCCGAGTAGCGCTACCACCCAGGGGGTTCGGGTGCCCGGAGTTCCCCAGAATTCCCAGTTACTGGGCTGATTGCTCCGGGGCAGTTCTGTCCACCTGTGAGGCTACTGTCCCTTGAATACTTTCAAAAAGCACTCACTTTTCTTTGTCCCAGTGGCTCTGGCTGTGGGGACAGCTCTCAGGTTTTACTTTCCCGTTTCTCTAGTATCCAGCTCACCACACGCTGTGTGTCTGTGCTCCTGGTGCGGATGTCTGGGGCTGGGTATTTAGCAGTCCTGGGCTCCCTCTCCCTCCCCGCTCTGACTCCTCTCCTCCCGCCTGGAGTTGAAGTGTGGGGCACTCGTGTTCTGCCGGGCTGTGGCTTCTATCTTTCCCCCTACGGAGGTGCTGGGTTCTCGCAGTTGTGGATGTAGCATGGTCGTTGTCTTGTATCTTCTGGTCTCTCTTTTAGGGATAGTCGTATTTGTTGTATTTTCGAAAATATACGTGGTTTTTGGAGGAGGTTTCCCCGCTCTACTCACACCGCCATCTTGGCTCCTTCCACTGTAATAATTTATAAATAATGCTTATCTGCTATTGCTAATGAAAGCACTACCAAGTATATATTCGTATATCCATATAAATCACTCAGACTAATAGGAAGCTCTACACTGGGTGAGTAAAGGCCAAGATTCTATACCTATTTCTGTGCTTAAGAGAATAATGAATGCCTTTTGTTGACTTGATTAAAGATTAAATTCAGAGTATACTTAGGTCTGAAGTTCTAATCTAAATAAATATTTCAAATGTGTATCCAGTTCAACCTTCTCTAACACTTGTAAATAAAACAAAAGATACACTTGTATGTTTATTTTTGTCAAGCTATAATATTCAAAACCTAGGATCACAATCAGCAAAATCATACAATGTGATCAGTCTTCTAAAATCACAACAGAAATTCCAGAAATCTCATTATCCTGCAGGGGATCAATCACATCAATTGAAAAAAAGAAATAAAAATGTATTAAAGTATAGCTTCAAAAGGTACAACTAGCATTGGAAATAGGGGTTAGTATTGTAATAAACAGTAGTATAAAATGTGTTGGCTCTGAAAGTCCTAGGAAAGCTGCAATTTGCAAGTATGGGTATTTAGGTGTATTCTTTTAAAAGTATCCTCATCAGTGTCAATTTGGGACTTTCAAAGGGATATATGAATTTAAAATTGTTAACGATGTGCTTATAGCATATGGAATGGTTTTTTAAAATGAAAATGTCACATTATCAAAATTTAGATTGCTGAATTCAATCAATAGCTAGTACATGACATTTAGAGAATTTGAGCACCACTTATAATTTATTACAAATTATTTCTGTATTTGGCCTGCTGCATTTATTGAAAGAAATGTCATTTATCATGTTACGGCAATTGTTAATACTTCACGCAATCGTGATGTACTGTGCACTTTTTAAAACTTTTTAAATATAATTGTGACAGTGAGAAAAAGAGCAAGTGCCTCCCCTATTTTATGCAAGAGTAGTTCTATTTGTTCAAGTTCATGCAATGAGTGACAGTAACTCAGGACTATCCTTAGGTGTCCTGATTTCCTGATAGACTGTTTTATCCTACTTGTCTGTCCAATATTTATTTCCTAATGAGTATTACTTGTACTTGCAAATATTTATAAAGACTTGAGTTTAACCAGCTTGGTTTATGTTGTTTCTATATACTTATTTAGCATTTGTATTTTAAAATTGTTTTGAGACATTTTATAAAGTCATAGCAATTTAAGACAGGTGGCATGTATATAATGTTAAAGTAAATAATTAAAATTTATATCGAGCATGGGCAACCTTTGGTAAATCTGTACTTACATCTTTCATTATTTGATTCCACTTAAATACCTTCCACCTAGATAGTTAATTATCTAAAATTGTCATAATTTTTCCTATAGGAAAGAATTAAGAGAATACAACGAATCAGAATGGAAAAGGAACTTCGAGCCCAGCAAATTCTAGAGGTAGAATTCTTAAATTTGATATGTTTAAAGTAATATAGCCATGTAATTTAAAGTCTGAAAAATGAAAATTTTATTAGTCTTTTCTCTTCTCTCACTCATACAAATTAACATGTCCATCACAAATTATCTGTATACATATTGCTTAGAATAAGGACCTCTCTGAACCATACTTAGCAAGTTTATCTAATCCTAATAGTGAAAATCCACGAAATAAGAAAAAAAAAAGGGGAAACCTCTCAATAGCCAATATAGTCATAATGATCATATGCTAAAACTCATGCTCTTTACTTTTCAAAACTTCATTAAGTCTTATATTTAGATACCTGGTTTTCATTTAGAAATGAAACATGACAAAAGTAGGAGTGTTCAATGTGCCAACAGTTTAACCATCTTTGTTTTCTGAGTTGGGACAGAACTTGGCTGACAGAATAAGGCTCAAGGACATCCTGGCAACAGCAAAAGGAATAGCTAAGACAGCAAGGGAAAATAGGATAAACAGAAACTCCAAACCCTAGCAACAGTCTGTAATCTTGTAGTTAAAAAGGAAGCAATTTTCAACACCTTTATGGCCAAAAGGCATTTCTGTTATCAAACTGTGTAGTAGAGTAACTTATGTCAAGAGTAACTGCCCAAGTCCTCAAGAAAAAGTCAAATTATGTTAAGTGTACTGTGTCTAAGCTGTACATGTATATGTCTCAAAATTATTCAAAGTACTTTTGTCCAAAATAAGCTTTTTAATGTTGAAAATTATTATATCCCAAACCCTTAGCTGTTCGGGAAACTGTTGCCGTAAAAATCGGCTTATTCCCTGATCAAGGCGGTTAGCTGAGGTTTTCACAGTTACAGGTTTTTTCCTTGCAGAAACATGTACACATATTCCCTTACCCATTTCAAATGAATTTTAAAACACTCCAAATTGAAAATATTAAAGTACTTTGGCAATTACTACTAGATAATTATGAAGCTACTAGTTAATGACTTGAAGAGTATAAAGCTCAAATTTGATAGCATGAGCTTGATATTCAGGATGTGCTTCATTAAAGGTTATGTTTCTATTATATTAGGGAAAAATACCTTGAATTTAACCACAGTCGATTAAATCGACTTTAACGTTTCATTTAAGTTATTTAAGTAATGTATTTATCTCAGATTTTAAGTATTATAAAAGAAACTTCAAATAAAGTAGACACGTGCATTTTTAAATGTTCCTGATTTGTCCTTTAACCTTTATTGTTAAAATCTATCCCGTTTTTCAAAACTTTCTACACTGATGATGTTTTACTTTAAAAAATCAGAGAACAAGCAACAAATGACATAACATCACTTTTCTGTGATTAAGTTTTAAGGTAAAATAACACTCAAATTATTTCAGTATTTTTACAGAGTTTGAAGAAGAAAGCCTGACATACTGTTACGATTTAAGAATTTTTTTGTATATCTTAAGTGTATTCTATACCTTAGAAATGAAATTAGTACGTTAAATGTAACAAACTGAGGGGAAATCTGTAATTGTCTACATACATGTTACATACTGTTTTGAACCTTGCGAGGCATGGAGCCCCATTTTCAAGTGTAAGGTCATATTCAGTTTGTGGTGGTGCTGTTGCATGACTTTGAGACCTATTTTATATGCACAGGCTAAGAGGATAAAGAAGGAAGAAGCTGCAAAAGCTAAATTTTTGGAGGCTGAGAAACGAAAACAGGTAAATGTTGAGGACAGTCAGAGTTCTTACTTTTTTCTATTTATTTTGTTATCATTCATCCACAATGACATGAAGAACATTATGTTTACTAGGCTCCCTCCTTCACCAAGTCCCCCCCACAAAACCCTTTCCAGTCACTGTCTATCAGCATAGTAAGATGTTGTAGAATCACCACTTGTCTTCCCTGCACTGCACAGCCCTCCCCGCGCCCCCACCCCACATTATACATGCTAATCGTAAGGCCCTCTTTATTTTTCCCCTGCCCTTATCCCTCCCTTTTCATCCATCCTTCCCAGTTACTTTCCCTTTGGTAACTGTGAGTCCATTCTTGGGTTCTGTGATTGTGCTGCTGTTTTGTTCCTTCAGTTTTTCTTTGTTCTTATACTCCACATAGGAGTGAAATCATTTGGCACTTGTCTTTCTCCGCCTGGCTTATTTCACTGAGCATAATACCCTCTAGATCCATCCATATTGTTGCAAATGGTAGGATTTGTTTTGTTCTTATGGCTGAAGAATACTCCACTGTGTATATGTACCACCTCTTCTTTATCCATTCATCTACTGATGGACGTTTAGGTTGCTTTCATTTCTTGGCTATTGTAAATAGTGCTGTGATGAAGATAGGGGTGGATGTGTCTTTTTCAAACTGGGCTGCTGCATTCTTAGGGTAAATTCCTAGAAGTGGAATTCCTGGGTCAAATGGTATGTCTATTTTGAGCTTTATGAAGAACATCCATACTCCATTCCACAATGGCTGAACTAATTTACATTCCCACCAGCAGTGTAGGAGGCTTCCCCTCTCTCTCCAACCTCGCTAACATTTGTTGTTTGTCTTTTGGATGGTGGCGATCCTTACTGGGTGAGGTGATATCTCGTTGTGCTTTAATTTGCATTTCTCTGATGACAAGCGATGTGGAACATCTTTTCGTATGTCTGTTCGCCAACTGAATTTCTTCTTTGGAGAACTGTCTGTTCAGCTCCTCTACTAATTTTTTAATTGGATAATTCACTTTTTATTTGTTGAGGTGCGTGAGCTCTTTATATATTTTGGATGTCAACCCTTTATCGGATCTGTCATTTATGAATATATTCTCCCATACTGCAGGGTACCTTTCTGTTCTAATGATGGCGTCCTTTGATGTACAGAGGCTTTTCAGCTTGATATAGTCCCACTTGTTCATTTTTGCCTTTGTTTCCCTTGCCCGGGGAGATACGTGCATGAAGAAGTTGCTCATGTTTATGTCCAAGAAAGTTTTGCCCATGTTTTCTTTAAAGAGTTTTATGGTTTCATGACTTACAATCAGATCTTTGATCCATTCTGAGATTTCTTTTTTTTATGGGGTTAGACAATAATCTGGTTTCATTCCCTTACATGTAGTTGTCCAGTTTTTGAATACTGTGGCTTTGTAGTAGAGCTTGAAGTTGGGGAGTGAGATTCCCCCCCCCCCCCACTTTATTCTACCTTCTCAGGATTGCTTTGGCTATTCGGGGTCTTTGGTGTTTCCATATGAATTGTTGAACTCTTTGTTCCAGTTCGTTGAACAATGTTGTTGGTAATTTGGTAGGGATTGCATCAAACCTGCATATTGGTGTGGGCATATTAGAGTTTTTTTTGTACAGTATCATGTCATTTGCGAATAGTGACAGTTTAACCTCTTCCTTACCAGTTTGGGTTCCTTGTATTTCTTTGATTTGTCTAATTCCTGTGCCTAGGACCTCCAGTATTATGTTGAATAACAGTGGGGAGAATGGGGATCCCTGTCTTGTTCCCGCTCTCAGAGGAAAAGCTTTCAGCTTCTCACTGTTATGTATGATGTTGGCTGTGGGCTTATCATATGTTGCCTTTATTATGTTGAGGTATTTGCCCTCCATACCCATTTTGTTGAGAGTTCTTGTCATGAATGGATGTTGAATTTTGTCGAATGCTTTTTCAGAATCTATGGAGATGGTCATGTGGTGTTGGTCCTTTTTATTTATGTGGTGGATGATGTTGGCTGGTTTTCGAATGTTGTACCATCCTTGCATCCCTGGGATGAATCCCACTTGGTCATGGTGTGTGATCTTTTTGATGTATTTTTGAATTTGGTTTGCTAGTATTTTGTTGAGTATTTTTGCATCTACGTTCATCAGAGATATTTGTCTGTAATATTCTTTCTTGGTGGGGTCTTTGCCTGGTTTTGATATTAGGGTGATGTTGGCTTCATAGAATGAGTTTGGGAGTATTGCCTCCTCTTCTATTTTTTGGAAAACTTTAAGGAGAATGGGTATTATTTCTTCTCTGTATGTCTGATGAAATTCTGAAGTAAATCCATCTGGCCCGGGGTTTTGTTCCTGGGAAGATTTTTGATTACCGCTTCAATTTCTTTGCTTTTAATTGGTTTGTTTAGATTTTGTGTTTCTTCCTTGGTCAGTCTTGGAAGGTTGTATTTTTCTAAGAAGTCCATTTCTTCTAGGATTTCCAGCTTATTAGCATACAGGTTTTCATAGTATTCTCTAACAATTCTTTGTATTTCTATGGGGTTCATCGTGATTTTTCCTTTCTCGTTTCTGATTCTGTTGGTGTGTGTTGATTCTCTTTTTCTCTTGATAAGTCTGGCTGGAGGCTTGTCTATTTTGTTTATTTTCTGAAAGAACCATCTCTTGGTTTCATTGATTTTTTTTTTTATATATATTGTTCTGAATTTTATTTATTTCTTCGTTGATCTTTATAATGTCCCTCCTTCTGCTGACTTTAGGCCTCATTCGTTCTTCTTTTTCCAATTTCGATAATTGTGACATTTCACTGTTCATTTGGGATTTTTCTTCCTTCTTTAAATATGGTGGATTGCTATATACTTTCTCTTAAGACTGCTTTTGCTGCATCCCACAGAACTTGGGGCATTGTGTTATTGTCATTTGTTTCCATATATTCCTTCATCTGTATTTTAATCTGGTTGTTGATCCATTGATTATTTAGGAGCACGTTGCTAAGCCTCCATGTGTTTGTGGGCCTTTTTTGCTTTCTTTGTACAGTTTAGTTCTAGTTTTATTCCTTTGTGGTCTGAAAAGTTGGTTGGTAGAATTTCAATTTTTTTGAATTTACTGAGGCTCTTCTTGTGGCCTAGTATTTCGTCTATTCTGGAGAATGTTCCATGTGCACTTGAGAAGAATGTGTATCGTGTTGCTTTTGGATATAGAGTTCTATAGATGTCTATTTGGTCCATCTGTTCTAGTGTGTTGTTCAGCGCCTCTGTATGCTTAGTTATTTTCTGTCTGGGAGATCTATCCTTTGGAGTGTGTGGTGTATTTAAGTCTCCCAAAAGGAATGCTTTGCATTCTATATGCTCCTTTTAGTTCTGTTGGTATTTGTTTCACATATGGTGGTGCTCCTGTGTTGGGTGCATAAATATTTTTAATGGTTATATCCTCTTGTTGCAGTGACCACTTTATCATTACGTAATGCTCTTCTTTATCTATTGTGACTTTCTTTATTTTTAAGTCTATTTTGTCTGCTTGTAGTACTGCAACTCCTGCTTTTTTCTCCCTGTTGTTTGCTTGGAATATCATTTTCCATCCCTTGACTTTTAGTCTCTGTATGTGTTTCGGTTTGAGGTGGGTCTCTTGTAAGCAGCAAATAGATGGGTCTTGCTTTTTTATCCATTGTATTACTCTGTGTCTTTTGATTGTTGCATTCAGTTTATTTACATTTACGGTGATTATTGAAAGATATGTACTTATTGCCATTGTAGGCTTTAGATTTGTAGTTACCAAAGGTTCAAGGTTTGCTTCTTTAGTATCTTACTGCCTAACTTCACTTGCTTATTGAGCAGTTACAGACACTGTGTGGTAATTCTTTATTTCTCTCCTTTCTTATTCCTGCTCCTCCATTCTTTATATTTTGCGTGTTTTATTCTGTGCTCTTTGTGTTTCCTTTAACTGCTTTTGTGTGTAGTTTATATTATTTTTTGCCTTTAGTTAGTATTTGGTTGGTCTGCTTTCTCTGCTGTGATTTTATTTTCTCTGGTGACATCTGTTTAGCCTTAGGCATGCTCCTATCTAGAGCTGCCCCTGTACATTACCCTGTAAAGGTGGTTTGTGGGAGGTAAATTCCCTCAACTTTTGCTTGTCTGGGAATTGTTTACTCCCTCCTTCATATTTAAATAATAATCGTGCTGGATAGAGTATTCTTGGTTCAAGGCCCTTGTGTTTGGTTGCATTAAATATATCATGCCATTCTGTTCTGGCCTGTAAGGTTTCTGCTGAGAAGTCTGATGATATCCTGATGGGTTTTCCTTTGTAGGTGACCTTTTTCCTCTCTCTAGCTCTCTTTAAGACTCTGTCCTAGTCCTTGATGTTTGCCATTTTAATTATTATGTGTCTTGGTGTTGTCCTCTTTGGAATTCTGTGTGCTTCCGTGGTCTGAGCAACTATTTCCTCCCCCATTTTGGAGAAGTTTTCAGCAATTGTTTCTTGTAGGACACTTTCTGTCCCTTTTTCTCTCTCTTCCTCTTCTGGTACCCCTATAATCTGAAGATTGTTCCGTTTGGCCACGCCACACAGTTCTCTTAATATTCTTTCATTCTTGGACATCCTTTTATCTCTCTCTGCGTCAGCTTCTCTGCGTTCCTGTTCTCTGGTTTCTATTCCATCAAAGGCCTCTTGCACCTCATCCAGTCTGCTCGTAAGTCCTTCCAGAGATTGTTTTATTTCTGTAATCTCCCTCCAGACTTCATCCCTTAGCACTTGCATATTTCTCCGAAGATCCGTCAGCATTGTTATGACCTTTATTTTGAATTATTTTTCAGGTAGATTGGTTAGGTCTATCTCCCCAGGTTCCTTCTGAGGGGTGGATGTCTGGGTTAGTCTGGTCTGTATCAAATTCTTCTGTCTTTTCATGGCGATGGAAATAATTGTGGGGAGCTGGCGTGTACGTCGGCTGGGTGAAGGTCCCTTCTTGCTGGTTTGTGGCCTTCCTCTCCTGGGTAAACGGCAACCCCTAGCGGCTTGTGCTGTTCAGCTGTGCGCAGACAGGATTTCTTATTCTTGCCCGGCGGTTGTGGAGGAAGCTCTGCTCTGCTGCCGTGGGAGTGGCCGGCCTCAGGCTACTGTTCTGCTATGGCGGAGCCACGTCGGAGTTCAAATGGGAGGGAGGCTGTTTGTCACCGTGAGGGGCCTCCGAGTAGCGCTGCCACCCAGGGGGTTGGGGCGCCCGGAGTTCCCCAGAATTCCCAGTTACTGGGCTGATTGTGCCGGGGCGGTTCCGTCCACCTGTGAGGCTACTGTCCCTTGAATACTTTCAAAAAGCACTCACTTTTCTTTGTCCCAGCGGCTCTGGCTGTGGGGACAGCTCTCAGGTTTTACTTTCCCGTTTCTCTAGTATCCAGCTCACCACACGCTGTGTGTCTGTGCTCCTGGTGCGGATGTCTGGGGCTGGGTATTTAGCAGTCCTGGGCTCCCTCTCCCTCCCCGCTCTGACTCCTCTCCTCCCGCCTGGAGTTGAAGTGTGGGGCACTCGTGTTCTGCCGGGCTGTGGCTTCCATCTTTCCCCCTACGGAGGTGCTGGGTTCTCGCAGTTGTGGATGTAGCATGGTCGTTGTCTTGTATCTTCTGGTCTCTCTTTTAGGGATAGTCGTATTTGTTGTATTTTCGAAAATATACGTGGTTTTTGGAGGAGGTTTCCCCGCTCTACTCACACCGCCATCTTGGCTCCTTCCACTGTAATAATTTATAAATAATGCTTATCTGCTATTGCTAATGAAAGCACTACCAAGTATATATTCGTATATCCATATAAATCACTCAGACTAATAGGAAGCTCTACACTGGGTGAGTAAAGGCCAAGATTCTATACCTATTTCTGTGCTTAAGAGAATAATGAATGCCTTTTGTTGACTTGATTAAAGATTAAATTCAGAGTATACTTAGGTCTGAAGTTCTAATCTAAATAAATATTTCAAATGTGTATCCAGTTCAACCTTCTCTAACACTTGTAAATAAAACAAAAGATACACTTGTATGTTTATTTTTGTCAAGCTATAATATTCAAAACCTAGGATCACAATCAGCAAAATCATACAATGTGATCAGTCTTCTAAAATCACAACAGAAATTCCAGAAATCTCATTATCCTGCAGGGGATCAATCACATCAATTGAAAAAAAGAAATAAAAATGTATTAAAGTATAGCTTCAAAAGGTACAACTAGCATTGGAAATAGGGGTTAGTATTGTAATAAACAGTAGTATAAAATGTGTTGGCTCTGAAAGTCCTAGGAAAGCTGCAATTTGCAAGTATGGGTATTTAGGTGTATTCTTTTAAAAGTATCCTCATCAGTGTCAATTTGGGACTTTCAAAGGGATATATGAATTTAAAATTGTTAACGATGTGCTTATAGCATATGGAATGGTTTTTTAAAATGAAAATGTCACATTATCAAAATTTAGATTGCTGAATTCAATCAATAGCTAGTACATGACATTTAGAGAATTTGAGCACCACTTATAATTTATTACAAATTATTTCTGTATTTGGCCTGCTGCATTTATTGAAAGAAATGTCATTTATCATGTTACGGCAATTGTTAATACTTCACGCAATCGTGATGTACTGTGCACTTTTTAAAACTTTTTAAATATAATTGTGACAGTGAGAAAAAGAGCAAGTGCCTCCCCTATTTTATGCAAGAGTAGTTCTATTTGTTCAAGTTCATGCAATGAGTGACAGTAACTCAGGACTATCCTTAGGTGTCCTGATTTCCTGATAGACTGTTTTATCCTACTTGTCTGTCCAATATTTATTTCCTAATGAGTATTACTTGTACTTGCAAATATTTATAAAGACTTGAGTTTAACCAGCTTGGTTTATGTTGTTTCTATATACTTATTTAGCATTTGTATTTTAAAATTGTTTTGAGACATTTTATAAAGTCATAGCAATTTAAGACAGGTGGCATGTATATAATGTTAAAGTAAATAATTAAAATTTATATCGAGCATGGGCAACCTTTGGTAAATCTGTACTTACATCTTTCATTATTTGATTCCACTTAAATACCTTCCACCTAGATAGTTAATTATCTAAAATTGTCATAATTTTTCCTATAGGAAAGAATTAAGAGAATACAACGAATCAGAATGGAAAAGGAACTTCGAGCCCAGCAAATTCTAGAGGTAGAATTCTTAAATTTGATATGTTTAAAGTAATATAGCCATGTAATTTAAAGTCTGAAAAATGAAAATTTTATTAGTCTTTTCTCTTCTCTCACTCATACAAATTAACATGTCCATCACAAATTATCTGTATACATATTGCTTAGAATAAGGACCTCTCTGAACCATACTTAGCAAGTTTATCTAATCCTAATAGTGAAAATCCACGAAATAAGAAAAAAAAAAGGGGAAACCTCTCAATAGCCAATATAGTCATAATGATCATATGCTAAAACTCATGCTCTTTACTTTTCAAAACTTCATTAAGTCTTATATTTAGATACCTGGTTTTCATTTAGAAATGAAACATGACAAAAGTAGGAGTGTTCAATGTGCCAACAGTTTAACCATCTTTGTTTTCTGAGTTGGGACAGAACTTGGCTGACAGAATAAGGCTCAAGGACATCCTGGCAACAGCAAAAGGAATAGCTAAGACAGCAAGGGAAAATAGGATAAACAGAAACTCCAAACCCTAGCAACAGTCTGTAATCTTGTAGTTAAAAAGGAAGCAATTTTCAACACCTTTATGGCCAAAAGGCATTTCTGTTATCAAACTGTGTAGTAGAGTAACTTATGTCAAGAGTAACTGCCCAAGTCCTCAAGAAAAAGTCAAATTATGTTAAGTGTACTGTGTCTAAGCTGTACATGTATATGTCTCAAAATTATTCAAAGTACTTTTGTCCAAAATAAGCTTTTTAATGTTGAAAATTATTATATCCCAAACCCTTAGCTGTTCGGGAAACTGTTGCCGTAAAAATCGGCTTATTCCCTGATCAAGGCGGTTAGCTGAGGTTTTCACAGTTACAGGTTTTTTCCTTGCAGAAACATGTACACATATTCCCTTACCCATTTCAAATGAATTTTAAAACACTCCAAATTGAAAATATTAAAGTACTTTGGCAATTACTACTAGATAATTATGAAGCTACTAGTTAATGACTTGAAGAGTATAAAGCTCAAATTTGATAGCATGAGCTTGATATTCAGGATGTGCTTCATTAAAGGTTATGTTTCTATTATATTAGGGAAAAATACCTTGAATTTAACCACAGTCGATTAAATCGACTTTAACGTTTCATTTAAGTTATTTAAGTAATGTATTTATCTCAGATTTTAAGTATTATAAAAGAAACTTCAAATAAAGTAGACACGTGCATTTTTAAATGTTCCTGATTTGTCCTTTAACCTTTATTGTTAAAATCTATCCCGTTTTTCAAAACTTTCTACACTGATGATGTTTTACTTTAAAAAATCAGAGAACAAGCAACAAATGACATAACATCACTTTTCTGTGATTAAGTTTTAAGGTAAAATAACACTCAAATTATTTCAGTATTTTTACAGAGTTTGAAGAAGAAAGCCTGACATACTGTTACGATTTAAGAATTTTTTTGTATATCTTAAGTGTATTCTATACCTTAGAAATGAAATTAGTACGTTAAATGTAACAAACTGAGGGGAAATCTGTAATTGTCTACATACATGTTACATACTGTTTTGAACCTTGCGAGGCATGGAGCCCCATTTTCAAGTGTAAGGTCATATTCAGTTTGTGGTGGTGCTGTTGCATGACTTTGAGACCTATTTTATATGCACAGGCTAAGAGGATAAAGAAGGAAGAAGCTGCAAAAGCTAAATTTTTGGAGGCTGAGAAACGAAAACAGGTAAATGTTGAGGACAGTCAGAGTTCTTACTTTTTTCTATTTATTTTGTTATCATTCATCCACAATGACATGAAGAACATTATGTTTACTAGGCTCCCTCCTTCACCAAGTCCCCCCCACAAAACCCTTTCCAGTCACTGTCTATCAGCATAGTAAGATGTTGTAGAATCACCACTTGTCTTCCCTGCACTGCACAGCCCTCCCCGCGCCCCCACCCCACATTATACATGCTAATCGTAAGGCCCTCTTTATTTTTCCCCTGCCCTTATCCCTCCCTTTTCATCCATCCTTCCCAGTTACTTTCCCTTTGGTAACTGTGAGTCCATTCTTGGGTTCTGTGATTGTGCTGCTGTTTTGTTCCTTCAGTTTTTCTTTGTTCTTATACTCCACATAGGAGTGAAATCATTTGGCACTTGTCTTTCTCCGCCTGGCTTATTTCACTGAGCATAATACCCTCTAGATCCATCCATATTGTTGCAAATGGTAGGATTTGTTTTGTTCTTATGGCTGAAGAATACTCCACTGTGTATATGTACCACCTCTTCTTTATCCATTCATCTACTGATGGACGTTTAGGTTGCTTTCATTTCTTGGCTATTGTAAATAGTGCTGTGATGAAGATAGGGGTGGATGTGTCTTTTTCAAACTGGGCTGCTGCATTCTTAGGGTAAATTCCTAGAAGTGGAATTCCTGGGTCAAATGGTATGTCTATTTTGAGCTTTATGAAGAACATCCATACTCCATTCCACAATGGCTGAACTAATTTACATTCCCACCAGCAGTGTAGGAGGCTTCCCCTCTCTCTCCAACCTCGCTAACATTTGTTGTTTGTCTTTTGGATGGTGGCGATCCTTACTGGGTGAGGTGATATCTCGTTGTGCTTTAATTTGCATTTCTCTGATGACAAGCGATGTGGAACATCTTTTCGTATGTCTGTTCGCCAACTGAATTTCTTCTTTGGAGAACTGTCTGTTCAGCTCCTCTACTAATTTTTTAATTGGATAATTCACTTTTTATTTGTTGAGGTGCGTGAGCTCTTTATATATTTTGGATGTCAACCCTTTATCGGATCTGTCATTTATGAATATATTCTCCCATACTGCAGGGTACCTTTCTGTTCTAATGATGGCGTCCTTTGATGTACAGAGGCTTTTCAGCTTGATATAGTCCCACTTGTTCATTTTTGCCTTTGTTTCCCTTGCCCGGGGAGATACGTGCATGAAGAAGTTGCTCATGTTTATGTCCAAGAAAGTTTTGCCCATGTTTTCTTTAAAGAGTTTTATGGTTTCATGACTTACAATCAGATCTTTGATCCATTCTGAGATTTCTTTTTTTTATGGGGTTAGACAATAATCTGGTTTCATTCCCTTACATGTAGTTGTCCAGTTTTTGAATACTGTGGCTTTGTAGTAGAGCTTGAAGTTGGGGAGTGAGATTCCCCCCCCCCCCCCACTTTATTCTACCTTCTCAGGATTGCTTTGGCTATTCGGGGTCTTTGGTGTTTCCATATGAATTGTTGAACTCTTTGTTCCAGTTCGTTGAACAATGTTGTTGGTAATTTGGTAGGGATTGCATCAAACCTGCATATTGGTGTGGGCATATTAGAGTTTTTTTTGTACAGTATCATGTCATTTGCGAATAGTGACAGTTTAACCTCTTCCTTACCAGTTTGGGTTCCTTGTATTTCTTTGATTTGTCTAATTCCTGTGCCTAGGACCTCCAGTATTATGTTGAATAACAGTGGGGAGAATGGGGATCCCTGTCTTGTTCCCGCTCTCAGAGGAAAAGCTTTCAGCTTCTCACTGTTATGTATGATGTTGGCTGTGGGCTTATCATATGTTGCCTTTATTATGTTGAGGTATTTGCCCTCCATACCCATTTTGTTGAGAGTTCTTGTCATGAATGGATGTTGAATTTTGTCGAATGCTTTTTCAGAATCTATGGAGATGGTCATGTGGTGTTGGTCCTTTTTATTTATGTGGTGGATGATGTTGGCTGGTTTTCGAATGTTGTACCATCCTTGCATCCCTGGGATGAATCCCACTTGGTCATGGTGTGTGATCTTTTTGATGTATTTTTGAATTTGGTTTGCTAGTATTTTGTTGAGTATTTTTGCATCTACGTTCATCAGAGATATTTGTCTGTAATATTCTTTCTTGGTGGGGTCTTTGCCTGGTTTTGATATTAGGGTGATGTTGGCTTCATAGAATGAGTTTGGGAGTATTGCCTCCTCTTCTATTTTTTGGAAAACTTTAAGGAGAATGGGTATTATTTCTTCTCTGTATGTCTGATGAAATTCTGAAGTAAATCCATCTGGCCCGGGGTTTTGTTCCTGGGAAGATTTTTGATTACCGCTTCAATTTCTTTGCTTTTAATTGGTTTGTTTAGATTTTGTGTTTCTTCCTTGGTCAGTCTTGGAAGGTTGTATTTTTCTAAGAAGTCCATTTCTTCTAGGATTTCCAGCTTATTAGCATACAGGTTTTCATAGTATTCTCTAACAATTCTTTGTATTTCTATGGGGTTCATCGTGATTTTTCCTTTCTCGTTTCTGATTCTGTTGGTGTGTGTTGATTCTCTTTTTCTCTTGATAAGTCTGGCTGGAGGCTTGTCTATTTTGTTTATTTTCTGAAAGAACCATCTCTTGGTTTCATTGATTTTTTTTTTTATATATATTGTTCTGAATTTTATTTATTTCTTCGTTGATCTTTATAATGTCCCTCCTTCTGCTGACTTTAGGCCTCATTCGTTCTTCTTTTTCCAATTTCGATAATTGTGACATTTCACTGTTCATTTGGGATTTTTCTTCCTTCTTTAAATATGGTGGATTGCTATATACTTTCTCTTAAGACTGCTTTTGCTGCATCCCACAGAACTTGGGGCATTGTGTTATTGTCATTTGTTTCCATATATTCCTTCATCTGTATTTTAATCTGGTTGTTGATCCATTGATTATTTAGGAGCACGTTGCTAAGCCTCCATGTGTTTGTGGGCCTTTTTTGCTTTCTTTGTACAGTTTAGTTCTAGTTTTATTCCTTTGTGGTCTGAAAAGTTGGTTGGTAGAATTTCAATTTTTTTGAATTTACTGAGGCTCTTCTTGTGGCCTAGTATTTCGTCTATTCTGGAGAATGTTCCATGTGCACTTGAGAAGAATGTGTATCGTGTTGCTTTTGGATATAGAGTTCTATAGATGTCTATTTGGTCCATCTGTTCTAGTGTGTTGTTCAGCGCCTCTGTATGCTTAGTTATTTTCTGTCTGGGAGATCTATCCTTTGGAGTGTGTGGTGTATTTAAGTCTCCCAAAAGGAATGCTTTGCATTCTATATGCTCCTTTTAGTTCTGTTGGTATTTGTTTCACATATGGTGGTGCTCCTGTGTTGGGTGCATAAATATTTTTAATGGTTATATCCTCTTGTTGCAGTGACCACTTTATCATTACGTAATGCTCTTCTTTATCTATTGTGACTTTCTTTATTTTTAAGTCTATTTTGTCTGCTTGTAGTACTGCAACTCCTGCTTTTTTCTCCCTGTTGTTTGCTTGGAATATCATTTTCCATCCCTTGACTTTTAGTCTCTGTATGTGTTTCGGTTTGAGGTGGGTCTCTTGTAAGCAGCAAATAGATGGGTCTTGCTTTTTTATCCATTGTATTACTCTGTGTCTTTTGATTGTTGCATTCAGTTTATTTACATTTACGGTGATTATTGAAAGATATGTACTTATTGCCATTGTAGGCTTTAGATTTGTAGTTACCAAAGGTTCAAGGTTTGCTTCTTTAGTATCTTACTGCCTAACTTCACTTGCTTATTGAGCAGTTACAGACACTGTGTGGTAATTCTTTATTTCTCTCCTTTCTTATTCCTGCTCCTCCATTCTTTATATTTTGCGTGTTTTATTCTGTGCTCTTTGTGTTTCCTTTAACTGCTTTTGTGTGTAGTTTATATTATTTTTTGCCTTTAGTTAGTATTTGGTTGGTCTGCTTTCTCTGCTGTGATTTTATTTTCTCTGGTGACATCTGTTTAGCCTTAGGCATGCTCCTATCTAGAGCTGCCCCTGTACATTACCCTGTAAAGGTGGTTTGTGGGAGGTAAATTCCCTCAACTTTTGCTTGTCTGGGAATTGTTTACTCCCTCCTTCATATTTAAATAATAATCGTGCTGGATAGAGTATTCTTGGTTCAAGGCCCTTGTGTTTGGTTGCATTAAATATATCATGCCATTCTGTTCTGGCCTGTAAGGTTTCTGCTGAGAAGTCTGATGATATCCTGATGGGTTTTCCTTTGTAGGTGACCTTTTTCCTCTCTCTAGCTCTCTTTAAGACTCTGTCCTAGTCCTTGATGTTTGCCATTTTAATTATTATGTGTCTTGGTGTTGTCCTCTTTGGAATTCTGTGTGCTTCCGTGGTCTGAGCAACTATTTCCTCCCCCATTTTGGAGAAGTTTTCAGCAATTGTTTCTTGTAGGACACTTTCTGTCCCTTTTTCTCTCTCTTCCTCTTCTGGTACCCCTATAATCTGAAGATTGTTCCGTTTGGCCACGCCACACAGTTCTCTTAATATTCTTTCATTCTTGGACATCCTTTTATCTCTCTCTGCGTCAGCTTCTCTGCGTTCCTGTTCTCTGGTTTCTATTCCATCAAAGGCCTCTTGCACCTCATCCAGTCTGCTCGTAAGTCCTTCCAGAGATTGTTTTATTTCTGTAATCTCCCTCCAGACTTCATCCCTTAGCACTTGCATATTTCTCCGAAGATCCGTCAGCATTGTTATGACCTTTATTTTGAATTATTTTTCAGGTAGATTGGTTAGGTCTATCTCCCCAGGTTCCTTCTGAGGGGTGGATGTCTGGGTTAGTCTGGTCTGTATCAAATTCTTCTGTCTTTTCATGGCGATGGAAATAATTGTGGGGAGCTGGCGTGTACGTCGGCTGGGTGAAGGTCCCTTCTTGCTGGTTTGTGGCCTTCCTCTCCTGGGTAAACGGCAACCCCTAGCGGCTTGTGCTGTTCAGCTGTGCGCAGACAGGATTTCTTATTCTTGCCCGGCGGTTGTGGAGGAAGCTCTGCTCTGCTGCCGTGGGAGTGGCCGGCCTCAGGCTACTGTTCTGCTATGGCGGAGCCACGTCGGAGTTCAAATGGGAGGGAGGCTGTTTGTCACCGTGAGGGGCCTCCGAGTAGCGCTGCCACCCAGGGGGTTGGGGCGCCCGGAGTTCCCCAGAATTCCCAGTTACTGGGCTGATTGTGCCGGGGCGGTTCCGTCCACCTGTGAGGCTACTGTCCCTTGAATACTTTCAAAAAGCACTCACTTTTCTTTGTCCCAGCGGCTCTGGCTGTGGGGACAGCTCTCAGGTTTTACTTTCCCGTTTCTCTAGTATCCAGCTCACCACACGCTGTGTGTCTGTGCTCCTGGTGCGGATGTCTGGGGCTGGGTATTTAGCAGTCCTGGGCTCCCTCTCCCTCCCCGCTCTGACTCCTCTCCTCCCGCCTGGAGTTGAAGTGTGGGGCACTCGTGTTCTGCCGGGCTGTGGCTTCCATCTTTCCCCCTACGGAGGTGCTGGGTTCTCGCAGTTGTGGATGTAGCATGGTCGTTGTCTTGTATCTTCTGGTCTCTCTTTTAGGGATAGTCGTATTTGTTGTATTTTCGAAAATATACGTGGTTTTTGGAGGAGGTTTCCCCGCTCTACTCACACCGCCATCTTGGCTCCTTCCACTGTAATAATTTATAAATAATGCTTATCTGCTATTGCTAATGAAAGCACTACCAAGTATATATTCGTATATCCATATAAATCACTCAGACTAATAGGAAGCTCTACACTGGGTGAGTAAAGGCCAAGATTCTATACCTATTTCTGTGCTTAAGAGAATAATGAATGCCTTTTGTTGACTTGATTAAAGATTAAATTCAGAGTATACTTAGGTCTGAAGTTCTAATCTAAATAAATATTTCAAATGTGTATCCAGTTCAACCTTCTCTAACACTTGTAAATAAAACAAAAGATACACTTGTATGTTTATTTTTGTCAAGCTATAATATTCAAAACCTAGGATCACAATCAGCAAAATCATACAATGTGATCAGTCTTCTAAAATCACAACAGAAATTCCAGAAATCTCATTATCCTGCAGGGGATCAATCACATCAATTGAAAAAAAGAAATAAAAATGTATTAAAGTATAGCTTCAAAAGGTACAACTAGCATTGGAAATAGGGGTTAGTATTGTAATAAACAGTAGTATAAAATGTGTTGGCTCTGAAAGTCCTAGGAAAGCTGCAATTTGCAAGTATGGGTATTTAGGTGTATTCTTTTAAAAGTATCCTCATCAGTGTCAATTTGGGACTTTCAAAGGGATATATGAATTTAAAATTGTTAACGATGTGCTTATAGCATATGGAATGGTTTTTTAAAATGAAAATGTCACATTATCAAAATTTAGATTGCTGAATTCAATCAATAGCTAGTACATGACATTTAGAGAATTTGAGCACCACTTATAATTTATTACAAATTATTTCTGTATTTGGCCTGCTGCATTTATTGAAAGAAATGTCATTTATCATGTTACGGCAATTGTTAATACTTCACGCAATCGTGATGTACTGTGCACTTTTTAAAACTTTTTAAATATAATTGTGACAGTGAGAAAAAGAGCAAGTGCCTCCCCTATTTTATGCAAGAGTAGTTCTATTTGTTCAAGTTCATGCAATGAGTGACAGTAACTCAGGACTATCCTTAGGTGTCCTGATTTCCTGATAGACTGTTTTATCCTACTTGTCTGTCCAATATTTATTTCCTAATGAGTATTACTTGTACTTGCAAATATTTATAAAGACTTGAGTTTAACCAGCTTGGTTTATGTTGTTTCTATATACTTATTTAGCATTTGTATTTTAAAATTGTTTTGAGACATTTTATAAAGTCATAGCAATTTAAGACAGGTGGCATGTATATAATGTTAAAGTAAATAATTAAAATTTATATCGAGCATGGGCAACCTTTGGTAAATCTGTACTTACATCTTTCATTATTTGATTCCACTTAAATACCTTCCACCTAGATAGTTAATTATCTAAAATTGTCATAATTTTTCCTATAGGAAAGAATTAAGAGAATACAACGAATCAGAATGGAAAAGGAACTTCGAGCCCAGCAAATTCTAGAGGTAGAATTCTTAAATTTGATATGTTTAAAGTAATATAGCCATGTAATTTAAAGTCTGAAAAATGAAAATTTTATTAGTCTTTTCTCTTCTCTCACTCATACAAATTAACATGTCCATCACAAATTATCTGTATACATATTGCTTAGAATAAGGACCTCTCTGAACCATACTTAGCAAGTTTATCTAATCCTAATAGTGAAAATCCACGAAATAAGAAAAAAAAAAGGGGAAACCTCTCAATAGCCAATATAGTCATAATGATCATATGCTAAAACTCATGCTCTTTACTTTTCAAAACTTCATTAAGTCTTATATTTAGATACCTGGTTTTCATTTAGAAATGAAACATGACAAAAGTAGGAGTGTTCAATGTGCCAACAGTTTAACCATCTTTGTTTTCTGAGTTGGGACAGAACTTGGCTGACAGAATAAGGCTCAAGGACATCCTGGCAACAGCAAAAGGAATAGCTAAGACAGCAAGGGAAAATAGGATAAACAGAAACTCCAAACCCTAGCAACAGTCTGTAATCTTGTAGTTAAAAAGGAAGCAATTTTCAACACCTTTATGGCCAAAAGGCATTTCTGTTATCAAACTGTGTAGTAGAGTAACTTATGTCAAGAGTAACTGCCCAAGTCCTCAAGAAAAAGTCAAATTATGTTAAGTGTACTGTGTCTAAGCTGTACATGTATATGTCTCAAAATTATTCAAAGTACTTTTGTCCAAAATAAGCTTTTTAATGTTGAAAATTATTATATCCCAAACCCTTAGCTGTTCGGGAAACTGTTGCCGTAAAAATCGGCTTATTCCCTGATCAAGGCGGTTAGCTGAGGTTTTCACAGTTACAGGTTTTTTCCTTGCAGAAACATGTACACATATTCCCTTACCCATTTCAAATGAATTTTAAAACACTCCAAATTGAAAATATTAAAGTACTTTGGCAATTACTACTAGATAATTATGAAGCTACTAGTTAATGACTTGAAGAGTATAAAGCTCAAATTTGATAGCATGAGCTTGATATTCAGGATGTGCTTCATTAAAGGTTATGTTTCTATTATATTAGGGAAAAATACCTTGAATTTAACCACAGTCGATTAAATCGACTTTAACGTTTCATTTAAGTTATTTAAGTAATGTATTTATCTCAGATTTTAAGTATTATAAAAGAAACTTCAAATAAAGTAGACACGTGCATTTTTAAATGTTCCTGATTTGTCCTTTAACCTTTATTGTTAAAATCTATCCCGTTTTTCAAAACTTTCTACACTGATGATGTTTTACTTTAAAAAATCAGAGAACAAGCAACAAATGACATAACATCACTTTTCTGTGATTAAGTTTTAAGGTAAAATAACACTCAAATTATTTCAGTATTTTTACAGAGTTTGAAGAAGAAAGCCTGACATACTGTTACGATTTAAGAATTTTTTTGTATATCTTAAGTGTATTCTATACCTTAGAAATGAAATTAGTACGTTAAATGTAACAAACTGAGGGGAAATCTGTAATTGTCTACATACATGTTACATACTGTTTTGAACCTTGCGAGGCATGGAGCCCCATTTTCAAGTGTAAGGTCATATTCAGTTTGTGGTGGTGCTGTTGCATGACTTTGAGACCTATTTTATATGCACAGGCTAAGAGGATAAAGAAGGAAGAAGCTGCAAAAGCTAAATTTTTGGAGGCTGAGAAACGAAAACAGGTAAATGTTGAGGACAGTCAGAGTTCTTACTTTTTTCTATTTATTTTGTTATCATTCATCCACAATGACATGAAGAACATTATGTTTACTAGGCTCCCTCCTTCACCAAGTCCCCCCCACAAAACCCTTTCCAGTCACTGTCTATCAGCATAGTAAGATGTTGTAGAATCACCACTTGTCTTCCCTGCACTGCACAGCCCTCCCCGCGCCCCCACCCCACATTATACATGCTAATCGTAAGGCCCTCTTTATTTTTCCCCTGCCCTTATCCCTCCCTTTTCATCCATCCTTCCCAGTTACTTTCCCTTTGGTAACTGTGAGTCCATTCTTGGGTTCTGTGATTGTGCTGCTGTTTTGTTCCTTCAGTTTTTCTTTGTTCTTATACTCCACATAGGAGTGAAATCATTTGGCACTTGTCTTTCTCCGCCTGGCTTATTTCACTGAGCATAATACCCTCTAGATCCATCCATATTGTTGCAAATGGTAGGATTTGTTTTGTTCTTATGGCTGAAGAATACTCCACTGTGTATATGTACCACCTCTTCTTTATCCATTCATCTACTGATGGACGTTTAGGTTGCTTTCATTTCTTGGCTATTGTAAATAGTGCTGTGATGAAGATAGGGGTGGATGTGTCTTTTTCAAACTGGGCTGCTGCATTCTTAGGGTAAATTCCTAGAAGTGGAATTCCTGGGTCAAATGGTATGTCTATTTTGAGCTTTATGAAGAACATCCATACTCCATTCCACAATGGCTGAACTAATTTACATTCCCACCAGCAGTGTAGGAGGCTTCCCCTCTCTCTCCAACCTCGCTAACATTTGTTGTTTGTCTTTTGGATGGTGGCGATCCTTACTGGGTGAGGTGATATCTCGTTGTGCTTTAATTTGCATTTCTCTGATGACAAGCGATGTGGAACATCTTTTCGTATGTCTGTTCGCCAACTGAATTTCTTCTTTGGAGAACTGTCTGTTCAGCTCCTCTACTAATTTTTTAATTGGATAATTCACTTTTTATTTGTTGAGGTGCGTGAGCTCTTTATATATTTTGGATGTCAACCCTTTATCGGATCTGTCATTTATGAATATATTCTCCCATACTGCAGGGTACCTTTCTGTTCTAATGATGGCGTCCTTTGATGTACAGAGGCTTTTCAGCTTGATATAGTCCCACTTGTTCATTTTTGCCTTTGTTTCCCTTGCCCGGGGAGATACGTGCATGAAGAAGTTGCTCATGTTTATGTCCAAGAAAGTTTTGCCCATGTTTTCTTTAAAGAGTTTTATGGTTTCATGACTTACAATCAGATCTTTGATCCATTCTGAGATTTCTTTTTTTTATGGGGTTAGACAATAATCTGGTTTCATTCCCTTACATGTAGTTGTCCAGTTTTTGAATACTGTGGCTTTGTAGTAGAGCTTGAAGTTGGGGAGTGAGATTCCCCCCCCCCCCCCACTTTATTCTACCTTCTCAGGATTGCTTTGGCTATTCGGGGTCTTTGGTGTTTCCATATGAATTGTTGAACTCTTTGTTCCAGTTCGTTGAACAATGTTGTTGGTAATTTGGTAGGGATTGCATCAAACCTGCATATTGGTGTGGGCATATTAGAGTTTTTTTTGTACAGTATCATGTCATTTGCGAATAGTGACAGTTTAACCTCTTCCTTACCAGTTTGGGTTCCTTGTATTTCTTTGATTTGTCTAATTCCTGTGCCTAGGACCTCCAGTATTATGTTGAATAACAGTGGGGAGAATGGGGATCCCTGTCTTGTTCCCGCTCTCAGAGGAAAAGCTTTCAGCTTCTCACTGTTATGTATGATGTTGGCTGTGGGCTTATCATATGTTGCCTTTATTATGTTGAGGTATTTGCCCTCCATACCCATTTTGTTGAGAGTTCTTGTCATGAATGGATGTTGAATTTTGTCGAATGCTTTTTCAGAATCTATGGAGATGGTCATGTGGTGTTGGTCCTTTTTATTTATGTGGTGGATGATGTTGGCTGGTTTTCGAATGTTGTACCATCCTTGCATCCCTGGGATGAATCCCACTTGGTCATGGTGTGTGATCTTTTTGATGTATTTTTGAATTTGGTTTGCTAGTATTTTGTTGAGTATTTTTGCATCTACGTTCATCAGAGATATTTGTCTGTAATATTCTTTCTTGGTGGGGTCTTTGCCTGGTTTTGATATTAGGGTGATGTTGGCTTCATAGAATGAGTTTGGGAGTATTGCCTCCTCTTCTATTTTTTGGAAAACTTTAAGGAGAATGGGTATTATTTCTTCTCTGTATGTCTGATGAAATTCTGAAGTAAATCCATCTGGCCCGGGGTTTTGTTCCTGGGAAGATTTTTGATTACCGCTTCAATTTCTTTGCTTTTAATTGGTTTGTTTAGATTTTGTGTTTCTTCCTTGGTCAGTCTTGGAAGGTTGTATTTTTCTAAGAAGTCCATTTCTTCTAGGATTTCCAGCTTATTAGCATACAGGTTTTCATAGTATTCTCTAACAATTCTTTGTATTTCTATGGGGTTCATCGTGATTTTTCCTTTCTCGTTTCTGATTCTGTTGGTGTGTGTTGATTCTCTTTTTCTCTTGATAAGTCTGGCTGGAGGCTTGTCTATTTTGTTTATTTTCTGAAAGAACCATCTCTTGGTTTCATTGATTTTTTTTTTTTATATATATTGTTCTGAATTTTATTTATTTCTTCGTTGATCTTTATAATGTCCCTCCTTCTGCTGACTTTAGGCCTCATTCGTTCTTCTTTTTCCAATTTCGATAATTGTGACATTTCACTGTTCATTTGGGATTTTTCTTCCTTCTTTAAATATGGTGGATTGCTATATACTTTCTCTTAAGACTGCTTTTGCTGCATCCCACAGAACTTGGGGCATTGTGTTATTGTCATTTGTTTCCATATATTCCTTCATCTGTATTTTAATCTGGTTGTTGATCCATTGATTATTTAGGAGCACGTTGCTAAGCCTCCATGTGTTTGTGGGCCTTTTTTGCTTTCTTTGTACAGTTTAGTTCTAGTTTTATTCCTTTGTGGTCTGAAAAGTTGGTTGGTAGAATTTCAATTTTTTTGAATTTACTGAGGCTCTTCTTGTGGCCTAGTATTTCGTCTATTCTGGAGAATGTTCCATGTGCACTTGAGAAGAATGTGTATCGTGTTGCTTTTGGATATAGAGTTCTATAGATGTCTATTTGGTCCATCTGTTCTAGTGTGTTGTTCAGCGCCTCTGTATGCTTAGTTATTTTCTGTCTGGGAGATCTATCCTTTGGAGTGTGTGGTGTATTTAAGTCTCCCAAAAGGAATGCTTTGCATTCTATATGCTCCTTTTAGTTCTGTTGGTATTTGTTTCACATATGGTGGTGCTCCTGTGTTGGGTGCATAAATATTTTTAATGGTTATATCCTCTTGTTGCAGTGACCACTTTATCATTACGTAATGCTCTTCTTTATCTATTGTGACTTTCTTTATTTTTAAGTCTATTTTGTCTGCTTGTAGTACTGCAACTCCTGCTTTTTTCTCCCTGTTGTTTGCGTGGAATATCATTTTCCATCCCTTGACTTTTAGTCTCTGTATGTGTTTCGGTTTGAGGTGGGTCTCTTGTAAGCAGCAAATAGATGGGTCTTGCTTTTTTATCCATTGTATTACTCTGTGTCTTTTGATTGTTGCATTCAGTTTATTTACATTTACGGTGATTATTGAAAGATATGTACTTATTGCCATTGTAGGCTTTAGATTTGTAGTTACCAAAGGTTCAAGGTTTGCTTCTTTAGTATCTTACTGCCTAACTTCACTTGCTTATTGAGCAGTTACAGACACTGTGTGGTAATTCTTTATTTCTCTCCTTTCTTATTCCTGCTCCTCCATTCTTTATATTTTGCGTGTTTTATTCTGTGCTCTTTGTGTTTCCTTTAACTGCTTTTGTGTGTAGTTTATATTATTTTTTGCCTTTAGTTAGTATTTGGTTGGTCTGCTTTCTCTGCTGTGATTTTATTTTCTCTGGTGACATCTGTTTAGCCTTAGGCATGCTCCTATCTAGAGCTTCCCCTGTACATTACCCTGTAAAGGTGGTTTGTGGGAGGTAAATTCCCTCAACTTTTGCTTGTCTGGGAATTGTTTACTCCCTCCTTCATATTTAAATAATAATCGTGCTGGATAGAGTATTCTTGGTTCAAGGCCCTTGTGTTTGGTTGCATTAAATATATCATGCCATTCTGTTCTGGCCTGTAAGGTTTCTGCTGAGAAGTCTGATGATATCCTGATGGGTTTTCCTTTGTAGGTGACCTTTTTCCTCTCTCTAGCTCTCTTTAAGACTCTGTCCTAGTCCTTGATGTTTGCCATTTTAATTATTATGTGTCTTGGTGTTGTCCTCTTTGGAATTCTGTGTGCTTCCGTGGTCTGAGCAACTATTTCCTCCCCCATTTTGGAGAAGTTTTCAGCAATTGTTTCTTGTAGGACACTTTCTGTCCCTTTTTCTCTCTCTTCCTCTTCTGGTACCCCTATAATCTGAAGATTGTTCCGTTTGGCCACGCCACACAGTTCTCTTAATATTCTTTCATTCTTGGACATCCTTTTATCTCTCTCTGCGTCAGCTTCTCTGCGTTCCTGTTCTCTGGTTTCTATTCCATCAAAGGCCTCTTGCACCTCATCCAGTCTGCTCGTAAGTCCTTCCAGAGATTGTTTTATTTCTGTAATCTCCCTCCAGACTTCATCCCTTAGCACTTGCATATTTCTCCGAAGATCCGTCAGCATTGTTATGACCTTTATTTTGAATTATTTTTCAGGTAGATTGGTTAGGTCTATCTCCCCAGGTTCCTTCTGAGGGGTGGATGTCTGGGTTAGTCTGGTCTGTATCAAATTCTTCTGTCTTTTCATGGCGATGGAAATAATTGTGGGGAGCTGGCGTGTACGTCGGCTGGGTGAAGGTCCCTTCTTGCTGGTTTGTGGCCTTCCTCTCCTGGGTAAACGGCAACCCCTAGCGGCTTGTGCTGTTCAGCTGTGCGCAGACAGGATTTCTTATTCTTGCCCGGCGGTTGTGGAGGAAGCTCTGCTCTGCTGCCGTGGGAGTGGCCGGCCTCAGGCTACTGTTCTGCTATGGCGGAGCCACGTCGGAGTTCAAATGGGAGGGAGGCTGTTTGTCACCGTGAGGGGCCTCCGAGTAGCGCTGCCACCCAGGGGGTTGGGGCGCCCGGAGTTCCCCAGAATTCCCAGTTACTGGGCTGATTGTGCCGGGGCGGTTCCGTCCACCTGTGAGGCTACTGTCCCTTGAATACTTTCAAAAAGCACTCACTTTTCTTTGTCCCAGCGGCTCTGGCTGTGGGGACAGCTCTCAGGTTTTACTTTCCCGTTTCTCTAGTATCCAGCTCACCACACGCTGTGTGTCTGTGCTCCTGGTGCGGATGTCTGGGGCTGGGTATTTAGCAGTCCTGGGCTCCCTCTCCCTCCCCGCTCTGACTCCTCTCCTCCCGCCTGGAGTTGAAGTGTGGGGCACTCGTGTTCTGCCGGGCTGTGGCTTCCATCTTTCCCCCTACGGAGGTGCTGGGTTCTCGCAGTTGTGGATGTAGCATGGTCGTTGTCTTGTATCTTCTGGTCTCTCTTTTAGGGATAGTCGTATTTGTTGTATTTTCGAAAATATACGTGGTTTTTGGAGGAGGTTTCCCCGCTCTACTCACACCGCCATCTTGGCTCCTTCCACTGTAATAATTTATAAATAATGCTTATCTGCTATTGCTAATGAAAGCACTACCAAGTATATATTCGTATATCCATATAAATCACTCAGACTAATAGGAAGCTCTACACTGGGTGAGTAAAGGCCAAGATTCTATACCTATTTCTGTGCTTAAGAGAATAATGAATGCCTTTTGTTGACTTGATTAAAGATTAAATTCAGAGTATACTTAGGTCTGAAGTTCTAATCTAAATAAATATTTCAAATGTGTATCCAGTTCAACCTTCTCTAACACTTGTAAATAAAACAAAAGATACACTTGTATGTTTATTTTTGTCAAGCTATAATATTCAAAACCTAGGATCACAATCAGCAAAATCATACAATGTGATCAGTCTTCTAAAATCACAACAGAAATTCCAGAAATCTCATTATCCTGCAGGGGATCAATCACATCAATTGAAAAAAAGAAATAAAAATGTATTAAAGTATAGCTTCAAAAGGTACAACTAGCATTGGAAATAGGGGTTAGTATTGTAATAAACAGTAGTATAAAATGTGTTGGCTCTGAAAGTCCTAGGAAAGCTGCAATTTGCAAGTATGGGTATTTAGGTGTATTCTTTTAAAAGTATCCTCATCAGTGTCAATTTGGGACTTTCAAAGGGATATATGAATTTAAAATTGTTAACGATGTGCTTATAGCATATGGAATGGTTTTTTAAAATGAAAATGTCACATTATCAAAATTTAGATTGCTGAATTCAATCAATAGCTAGTACATGACATTTAGAGAATTTGAGCACCACTTATAATTTATTACAAATTATTTCTGTATTTGGCCTGCTGCATTTATTGAAAGAAATGTCATTTATCATGTTACGGCAATTGTTAATACTTCACGCAATCGTGATGTACTGTGCACTTTTTAAAACTTTTTAAATATAATTGTGACAGTGAGAAAAAGAGCAAGTGCCTCCCCTATTTTATGCAAGAGTAGTTCTATTTGTTCAAGTTCATGCAATGAGTGACAGTAACTCAGGACTATCCTTAGGTGTCCTGATTTCCTGATAGACTGTTTTATCCTACTTGTCTGTCCAATATTTATTTCCTAATGAGTATTACTTGTACTTGCAAATATTTATAAAGACTTGAGTTTAACCAGCTTGGTTTATGTTGTTTCTATATACTTATTTAGCATTTGTATTTTAAAATTGTTTTGAGACATTTTATAAAGTCATAGCAATTTAAGACAGGTGGCATGTATATAATGTTAAAGTAAATAATTAAAATTTATATCGAGCATGGGCAACCTTTGGTAAATCTGTACTTACATCTTTCATTATTTGATTCCACTTAAATACCTTCCACCTAGATAGTTAATTATCTAAAATTGTCATAATTTTTCCTATAGGAAAGAATTAAGAGAATACAACGAATCAGAATGGAAAAGGAACTTCGAGCCCAGCAAATTCTAGAGGTAGAATTCTTAAATTTGATATGTTTAAAGTAATATAGCCATGTAATTTAAAGTCTGAAAAATGAAAATTTTATTAGTCTTTTCTCTTCTCTCACTCATACAAATTAACATGTCCATCACAAATTATCTGTATACATATTGCTTAGAATAAGGACCTCTCTGAACCATACTTAGCAAGTTTATCTAATCCTAATAGTGAAAATCCACGAAATAAGAAAAAAAAAAGGGGAAACCTCTAAATAGCCAATATAGTCATAATGATCATATGCTAAAACTCATGCTCTTTACTTTTCAAAACTTCATTAAGTCTTATATTTAGATACCTGGTTTTCATTTAGAAATGAAACATGACAAAAGTAGGAGTGTTCAATGTGCCAACAGTTTAACCATCTTTGTTTTCTGAGTTGGGACAGAACTTGGCTGACAGAATAAGGCTCAAGGACATCCTGGCAACAGCAAAAGGAATAGCTAAGACAGCAAGGGAAAATAGGATAAACAGAAACTCCAAACCCTAGCAACAGTCTGTAATCTTGTAGTTAAAAAGGAAGCAATTTTCAACACCTTTATGGCCAAAAGGCATTTCTGTTATCAAACTGTGTAGTAGAGTAACTTATGTCAAGAGTAACTGCCCAAGTCCTCAAGAAAAAGTCAAATTATGTTAAGTGTACTGTGTCTAAGCTGTACATGTATATGTCTCAAAATTATTCAAAGTACTTTTGTCCAAAATAAGCTTTTTAATGTTGAAAATTATTATATCCCAAACCCTTAGCTGTTCGGGAAACTGTTGCCGTAAAAATCGGCTTATTCCCTGATCAAGGCGGTTAGCTGAGGTTTTCACAGTTACAGGTTTTTTCCTTGCAGAAACATGTACACATATTCCCTTACCCATTTCAAATGAATTTTAAAACACTCCAAATTGAAAATATTAAAGTACTTTGGCAATTACTACTAGATAATTATGAAGCTACTAGTTAATGACTTGAAGAGTATAAAGCTCAAATTTGATAGCATGAGCTTGATATTCAGGATGTGCTTCATTAAAGGTTATGTTTCTATTATATTAGGGAAAAATACCTTGAATTTAACCACAGTCGATTAAATCGACTTTAACGTTTCATTTAAGTTATTTAAGTAATGTATTTATCTCAGATTTTAAGTATTATAAAAGAAACTTCAAATAAAGTAGACACGTGCATTTTTAAATGTTCCTGATTTGTCCTTTAACCTTTATTGTTAAAATCTATCCCGTTTTTCAAAACTTTCTACACTGATGATGTTTTACTTTAAAAAATCAGAGAACAAGCAACAAATGACATAACATCACTTTTCTGTGATTAAGTTTTAAGGTAAAATAACACTCAAATTATTTCAGTATTTTTACAGAGTTTGAAGAAGAAAGCCTGACATACTGTTACGATTTAAGAATTTTTTTGTATATCTTAAGTGTATTCTATACCTTAGAAATGAAATTAGTACGTTAAATGTAACAAACTGAGGGGAAATCTGTAATTGTCTACATACATGTTACATACTGTTTTGAACCTTGCGAGGCATGGAGCCCCATTTTCAAGTGTAAGGTCATATTCAGTTTGTGGTGGTGCTGTTGCATGACTTTGAGACCTATTTTATATGCACAGGCTAAGAGGATAAAGAAGGAAGAAGCTGCAAAAGCTAAATTTTTGGAGGCTGAGAAACGAAAACAGGTAAATGTTGAGGACAGTCAGAGTTCTTACTTTTTTCTATTTATTTTGTTATCATTCATCCACAATGACATGAAGAACATTATGTTTACTAGGCTCCCTCCTTCACCAAGTCCCCCCCACAAAACCCTTTCCAGTCACTGTCTATCAGCATAGTAAGATGTTGTAGAATCACCACTTGTCTTCCCTGCACTGCACAGCCCTCCCCGCGCCCCCACCCCACATTATACATGCTAATCGTAAGGCCCTCTTTATTTTTCCCCTGCCCTTATCCCTCCCTTTTCATCCATCCTTCCCAGTTACTTTCCCTTTGGTAACTGTGAGTCCATTCTTGGGTTCTGTGATTGTGCTGCTGTTTTGTTCCTTCAGTTTTTCTTTGTTCTTATACTCCACATATGAGTGAAGTCATTTGTTACTTGTCTTTCTCCGCCTGGCTTATTTCACTGAGCATAATACCCTCTAGATCCATCCATATTGTTGCAAATGGTAGGATTTGTTTTGTTCTTATGGCTGAAGAATACTCCACTGTGTATATGTACCACCTCTTCTTTATCCATTCATCTACTGATGGACGTTTAGGTTGCTTTCATTTCTTGGCTATTGTAAATAGTGCTGTGATGAAGATAGGGGTGGATGTGTCTTTTTCAAACTGGGCTGCTGCATTCTTAGGGTAAATTCCTAGAAGTGGAATTCCTGGGTCAAATGGTATGTCTATTTTGAGCTTTATGAAGAACATCCATACTCCATTCCACAATGGCTGAACTAATTTACATTCCCACCAGCAGTGTAGGAGGCTTCCCCTCTCTCTCCAACCTCGCTAACATTTGTTGTTTGTCTTTTGGATGGTGGCGATCCTTACTGGGTGAGGTGATATCTCGTTGTGCTTTAATTTGCATTTCTCTGATGACAAGCGATGTGGAACATCTTTTCGTATGTCTGTTCGCCAACTGAATTTCTTCTTTGGAGAACTGTCTGTTCAGCTCCTCTACTAATTTTTTAATTGGATAATTCACTTTTTATTTGTTGAGGTGCGTGAGCTCTTTATATATTTTGGATGTCAACCCTTTATCGGATCTGTCATTTATGAATATATTCTCCCATACTGCAGGGTACCTTTCTGTTCTAATGATGGCGTCCTTTGATGTACAGAGGCTTTTCAGCTTGATATAGTCCCACTTGTTCATTTTTGCCTTTGTTTCCCTTGCCCGGGGAGATACGTGCATGAAGAAGTTGCTCATGTTTATGTCCAAGAAAGTTTTGCCCATGTTTTCTTTAAAGAGTTTTATGGTTTCATGACTTACAATCAGATCTTTGATCCATTCTGAGATTTCTTTTTTTTATGGGGTTAGACAATAATCTGGTTTCATTCCCTTACATGTAGTTGTCCAGTTTTTGAATACTGTGGCTTTGTAGTAGAGCTTGAAGTTGGGGAGTGAGATTCCCCCCCCCCCCACTTTATTCTACCTTCTCAGGATTGCTTTGGCTATTCGGGGTCTTTGGTGTTTCCATATGAATTGTTGAACTCTTTGTTCCAGTTCGTTGAACAATGTTGTTGGTAATTTGGTAGGGATTGCATCAAACCTGCATATTGGTGTGGGCATATTAGAGTTTTTTTTGTACAGTATCATGTCATTTGCGAATAGTGACAGTTTAACCTCTTCCTTACCAGTTTGGGTTCCTTGTATTTCTTTGATTTGTCTAATTCCTGTGCCTAGGACCTCCAGTATTATGTTGAATAACAGTGGGGAGAATGGGGATCCCTGTCTTGTTCCCGCTCTCAGAGGAAAAGCTTTCAGCTTCTCACTGTTATGTATGATGTTGGCTGTGGGCTTATCATATGTTGCCTTTATTATGTTGAGGTATTTGCCCTCCATACCCATTTTGTTGAGAGTTCTTGTCATGAATGGATGTTGAATTTTGTCGAATGCTTTTTCAGAATCTATGGAGATGGTCATGTGGTGTTGGTCCTTTTTATTTATGTGGTGGATGATGTTGGCTGGTTTTCGAATGTTGTACCATCCTTGCATCCCTGGGATGAATCCCACTTGGTCATGGTGTGTGATCTTTTTGATGTATTTTTGAATTTGGTTTGCTAGTATTTTGTTGAGTATTTTTGCATCTACGTTCATCAGAGATATTTGTCTGTAATATTCTTTCTTGGTGGGGTCTTTGCCTGGTTTTGATATTAGGGTGATGTTGGCTTCATAGAATGAGTTTGGGAGTATTGCCTCCTCTTCTATTTTTTGGAAAACTTTAAGGAGAATGGGTATTATTTCTTCTCTGTATGTCTGATGAAATTCTGAAGTAAATCCATCTGGCCCGGGGTTTTGTTCCTGGGAAGATTTTTGATTACCGCTTCAATTTCTTTGCTTTTAATTGGTTTGTTTAGATTTTGTGTTTCTTCCTTGGTCAGTCTTGGAAGGTTGTATTTTTCTAAGAAGTCCATTTCTTCTAGGATTTCCAGCTTATTAGCATACAGGTTTTCATAGTATTCTCTAACAATTCTTTGTATTTCTATGGGGTTCATCGTGATTTTTCCTTTCTCGTTTCTGATTCTGTTGGTGTGTGTTGATTCTCTTTTTCTCTTGATAAGTCTGGCTGGAGGCTTGTCTATTTTGTTTATTTTCTGAAAGAACCATCTCTTGGTTTCATTGATTTTTTTTTTTATATATATTGTTCTGAATTTTATTTATTTCTTCGTTGATCTTTATAATGTCCCTCCTTCTGCTGACTTTAGGCCTCATTCGTTCTTCTTTTTCCAATTTCGATAATTGTGACATTTCACTGTTCATTTGGGATTTTTCTTCCTTCTTTAAATATGGTGGATTGCTATATACTTTCTCTTAAGACTGCTTTTGCTGCATCCCACAGAACTTGGGGCATTGTGTTATTGTCATTTGTTTCCATATATTCCTTCATCTGTATTTTAATCTGGTTGTTGATCCATTGATTATTTAGGAGCACGTTGCTAAGCCTCCATGTGTTTGTGGGCCTTTTTTGCTTTCTTTGTACAGTTTAGTTCTAGTTTTATTCCTTTGTGGTCTGAAAAGTTGGTTGGTAGAATTTCAATTTTTTTGAATTTACTGAGGCTCTTCTTGTGGCCTAGTATTTCGTCTATTCTGGAGAATGTTCCATGTGCACTTGAGAAGAATGTGTATCGTGTTGCTTTTGGATATAGAGTTCTATAGATGTCTATTTGGTCCATCTGTTCTAGTGTGTTGTTCAGCGCCTCTGTATGCTTAGTTATTTTCTGTCTGGGAGATCTATCCTTTGGAGTGTGTGGTGTATTTAAGTCTCCCAAAAGGAATGCTTTGCATTCTATATGCTCCTTTTAGTTCTGTTGGTATTTGTTTCACATATGGTGGTGCTCCTGTGTTGGGTGCATAAATATTTTTAATGGTTATATCCTCTTGTTGCAGTGACCACTTTATCATTACGTAATGCTCTTCTTTATCTATTGTGACTTTCTTTATTTTTAAGTCTATTTTGTCTGCTTGTAGTACTGCAACTCCTGCTTTTTTCTCCCTGTTGTTTGCTTGGAATATCATTTTCCATCCCTTGACTTTTAGTCTCTGTATGTGTTTCGGTTTGAGGTGGGTCTCTTGTAAGCAGCAAATAGATGGGTCTTGCTTTTTTATCCATTGTATTACTCTGTGTCTTTTGATTGTTGCATTCAGTTTATTTACATTTACGGTGATTATTGAAAGATATGTACTTATTGCCATTGTAGGCTTTAGATTTGTAGTTACCAAAGGTTCAAGGTTTGCTTCTTTAGTATCTTACTGCCTAACTTCACTTGCTTATTGAGCAGTTACAGACACTGTGTGGTAATTCTTTATTTCTCTCCTTTCTTATTCCTGCTCCTCCATTCTTTATATTTTGCGTGTTTTATTCTGTGCTCTTTGTGTTTCCTTTAACTGCTTTTGTGTGTAGTTTATATTATTTTTTGCCTTTAGTTAGTATTTGGTTGGTCTGCTTTCTCTGCTGTGATTTTATTTTCTCTGGTGACATCTGTTTAGCCTTAGGCATGCTCCTATCTAGAGCTGCCCCTGTACATTACCCTGTAAAGGTGGTTTGTGGGAGGTAAATTCCCTCAACTTTTGCTTGTCTGGGAATTGTTTACTCCCTCCTTCATATTTAAATAATAATCGTGCTGGATAGAGTATTCTTGGTTCAAGGCCCTTGTGTTTGGTTGCATTAAATATATCATGCCATTCTGTTCTGGCCTGTAAGGTTTCTGCTGAGAAGTCTGATGATATCCTGATGGGTTTTCCTTTGTAGGTGACCTTTTTCCTCTCTCTAGCTCTCTTTAAGACTCTGTCCTAGTCCTTGATGTTTGCCATTTTAATTATTATGTGTCTTGGTGTTGTCCTCTTTGGAATTCTGTGTGCTTCCGTGGTCTGAGCAACTATTTCCTCCCCCATTTTGGAGAAGTTTTCAGCAATTGTTTCTTGTAGGACACTTTCTGTCCCTTTTTCTCTCTCTTCCTCTTCTGGTACCCCTATAATCTGAAGATTGTTCCGTTTGGCCACGCCACACAGTTCTCTTAATATTCTTTCATTCTTGGACATCCTTTTATCTCTCTCTGCGTCAGCTTCTCTGCGTTCCTGTTCTCTGGTTTCTATTCCATCAAAGGCCTCTTGCACCTCATCCAGTCTGCTCGTAAGTCCTTCCAGAGATTGTTTTATTTCTGTAATCTCCCTCCAGACTTCATCCCTTAGCACTTGCATATTTCTCCGAAGATCCGTCAGCATTGTTATGACCTTTATTTTGAATTATTTTTCAGGTAGATTGGTTAGGTCTATCTCCCCAGGTTCCTTCTGAGGGGTGGATGTCTGGGTTAGTCTGGTCTGTATCAAATTCTTCTGTCTTTTCATGGCGATGGAAATAATTGTGGGGAGCTGGCGTGTACGTCGGCTGGGTGAAGGTCCCTTCTTGCTGGTTTGTGGCCTTCCTCTCCTGGGTAAACGGCAACCCCTAGCGGCTTGTGCTGTTCAGCTGTGCGCAGACAGGATTTCTTATTCTTGCCCGGCGGTTGTGGAGGAAGCTCTGCTCTGCTGCCGTGGGAGTGGCCGGCCTCAGGCTACTGTTCTGCTATGGCGGAGCCACGTCGGAGTTCAAATGGGAGGGAGGCTGTTTGTCACCGTGAGGGGCCTCCGAGTAGCGCTGCCACCCAGGGGGTTGGGGCGCCCGGAGTTCCCCAGAATTCCCAGTTACTGGGCTGATTGTGCCGGGGCGGTTCCGTCCACCTGTGAGGCTACTGTCCCTTGAATACTTTCAAAAAGCACTCACTTTTCTTTGTCCCAGCGGCTCTGGCTGTGGGGACAGCTCTCAGGTTTTACTTTCCCGTTTCTCTAGTATCCAGCTCACCACACGCTGTGTGTCTGTGCTCCTGGTGCGGATGTCTGGGGCTGGGTATTTAGCAGTCCTGGGCTCCCTCTCCCTCCCCGCTCTGACTCCTCTCCTCCCGCCTGGAGTTGAAGTGTGGGGCACTCGTGTTCTGCCGGGCTGTGGCTTCCATCTTTCCCCCTACGGAGGTGCTGGGTTCTCGCAGTTGTGGATGTAGCATGGTCGTTGTCTTGTATCTTCTGGTCTCTCTTTTAGGGATAGTCGTATTTGTTGTATTTTCGAAAATATACGTGGTTTTTGGAGGAGGTTTCCCCGCTCTACTCACACCGCCATCTTGGCTCCTTCCACTGTAATAATTTATAAATAATGCTTATCTGCTATTGCTAATGAAAGCACTACCAAGTATATATTCGTATATCCATATAAATCACTCAGACTAATAGGAAGCTCTACACTGGGTGAGTAAAGGCCAAGATTCTATACCTATTTCTGTGCTTAAGAGAATAATGAATGCCTTTTGTTGACTTGATTAAAGATTAAATTCAGAGTATACTTAGGTCTGAAGTTCTAATCTAAATAAATATTTCAAATGTGTATCCAGTTCAACCTTCTCTAACACTTGTAAATAAAACAAAAGATACACTTGTATGTTTATTTTTGTCAAGCTATAATATTCAAAACCTAGGATCACAATCAGCAAAATCATACAATGTGATCAGTCTTCTAAAATCACAACAGAAATTCCAGAAATCTCATTATCCTGCAGGGGATCAATCACATCAATTGAAAAAAAGAAATAAAAATGTATTAAAGTATAGCTTCAAAAGGTACAACTAGCATTGGAAATAGGGGTTAGTATTGTAATAAACAGTAGTATAAAATGTGTTGGCTCTGAAAGTCCTAGGAAAGCTGCAATTTGCAAGTATGGGTATTTAGGTGTATTCTTTTAAAAGTATCCTCATCAGTGTCAATTTGGGACTTTCAAAGGGATATATGAATTTAAAATTGTTAACGATGTGCTTATAGCATATGGAATGGTTTTTTAAAATGAAAATGTCACATTATCAAAATTTAGATTGCTGAATTCAATCAATAGCTAGTACATGACATTTAGAGAATTTGAGCACCACTTATAATTTATTACAAATTATTTCTGTATTTGGCCTGCTGCATTTATTGAAAGAAATGTCATTTATCATGTTACGGCAATTGTTAATACTTCACGCAATCGTGATGTACTGTGCACTTTTTAAAACTTTTTAAATATAATTGTGACAGTGAGAAAAAGAGCAAGTGCCTCCCCTATTTTATGCAAGAGTAGTTCTATTTGTTCAAGTTCATGCAATGAGTGACAGTAACTCAGGACTATCCTTAGGTGTCCTGATTTCCTGATAGACTGTTTTATCCTACTTGTCTGTCCAATATTTATTTCCTAATGAGTATTACTTGTACTTGCAAATATTTATAAAGACTTGAGTTTAACCAGCTTGGTTTATGTTGTTTCTATATACTTATTTAGCATTTGTATTTTAAAATTGTTTTGAGACATTTTATAAAGTCATAGCAATTTAAGACAGGTGGCATGTATATAATGTTAAAGTAAATAATTAAAATTTATATCGAGCATGGGCAACCTTTGGTAAATCTGTACTTACATCTTTCATTATTTGATTCCACTTAAATACCTTCCACCTAGATAGTTAATTATCTAAAATTGTCATAATTTTTCCTATAGGAAAGAATTAAGAGAATACAACGAATCAGAATGGAAAAGGAACTTCGAGCCCAGCAAATTCTAGAGGTAGAATTCTTAAATTTGATATGTTTAAAGTAATATAGCCATGTAATTTAAAGTCTGAAAAATGAAAATTTTATTAGTCTTTTCTCTTCTCTCACTCATACAAATTAACATGTCCATCACAAATTATCTGTATACATATTGCTTAGAATAAGGACCTCTCTGAACCATACTTAGCAAGTTTATCTAATCCTAATAGTGAAAATCCACGAAATAAGAAAAAAAAAAGGGGAAACCTCTCAATAGCCAATATAGTCATAATGATCATATGCTAAAACTCATGCTCTTTACTTTTCAAAACTTCATTAAGTCTTATATTTAGATACCTGGTTTTCATTTAGAAATGAAACATGACAAAAGTAGGAGTGTTCAATGTGCCAACAGTTTAACCATCTTTGTTTTCTGAGTTGGGACAGAACTTGGCTGACAGAATAAGGCTCAAGGACATCCTGGCAACAGCAAAAGGAATAGCTAAGACAGCAAGGGAAAATAGGATAAACAGAAACTCCAAACCCTAGCAACAGTCTGTAATCTTGTAGTTAAAAAGGAAGCAATTTTCAACACCTTTATGGCCAAAAGGCATTTCTGTTATCAAACTGTGTAGTAGAGTAACTTATGTCAAGAGTAACTGCCCAAGTCCTCAAGAAAAAGTCAAATTATGTTAAGTGTACTGTGTCTAAGCTGTACATGTATATGTCTCAAAATTATTCAAAGTACTTTTGTCCAAAATAAGCTTTTTAATGTTGAAAATTATTATATCCCAAACCCTTAGCTGTTCGGGAAACTGTTGCCGTAAAAATCGGCTTATTCCCTGATCAAGGCGGTTAGCTGAGGTTTTCACAGTTACAGGTTTTTTCCTTGCAGAAACATGTACACATATTCCCTTACCCATTTCAAATGAATTTTAAAACACTCCAAATTGAAAATATTAAAGTACTTTGGCAATTACTACTAGATAATTATGAAGCTACTAGTTAATGACTTGAAGAGTATAAAGCTCAAATTTGATAGCATGAGCTTGATATTCAGGATGTGCTTCATTAAAGGTTATGTTTCTATTATATTAGGGAAAAATACCTTGAATTTAACCACAGTCGATTAAATCGACTTTAACGTTTCATTTAAGTTATTTAAGTAATGTATTTATCTCAGATTTTAAGTATTATAAAAGAAACTTCAAATAAAGTAGACACGTGCATTTTTAAATGTTCCTGATTTGTCCTTTAACCTTTATTGTTAAAATCTATCCCGTTTTTCAAAACTTTCTACACTGATGATGTTTTACTTTAAAAAATCAGAGAACAAGCAACAAATGACATAACATCACTTTTCTGTGATTAAGTTTTAAGGTAAAATAACACTCAAATTATTTCAGTATTTTTACAGAGTTTGAAGAAGAAAGCCTGACATACTGTTACGATTTAAGAATTTTTTTGTATATCTTAAGTGTATTCTATACCTTAGAAATGAAATTAGTACGTTAAATGTAACAAACTGAGGGGAAATCTGTAATTGTCTACATACATGTTACATACTGTTTTGAACCTTGCGAGGCATGGAGCCCCATTTTCAAGTGTAAGGTCATATTCAGTTTGTGGTGGTGCTGTTGCATGACTTTGAGACCTATTTTATATGCACAGGCTAAGAGGATAAAGAAGGAAGAAGCTGCAAAAGCTAAATTTTTGGAGGCTGAGAAACGAAAACAGGTAAATGTTGAGGACAGTCAGAGTTCTTACTTTTTTCTATTTATTTTGTTATCATTCATCCACAATGACATGAAGAACATTATGTTTACTAGGCTCCCTCCTTCACCAAGTCCCCCCCACAAAACCCTTTCCAGTCACTGTCTATCAGCATAGTAAGATGTTGTAGAATCACCACTTGTCTTCCCTGCACTGCACAGCCCTCCCCGCGCCCCCACCCCACATTATACATGCTAATCGTAAGGCCCTCTTTATTTTTCCCCTGCCCTTATCCCTCCCTTTTCATCCATCCTTCCCAGTTACTTTCCCTTTGGTAACTGTGAGTCCATTCTTGGGTTCTGTGATTGTGCTGCTGTTTTGTTCCTTCAGTTTTTCTTTGTTCTTATACTCCACATAGGAGTGAAATCATTTGGCACTTGTCTTTCTCCGCCTGGCTTATTTCACTGAGCATAATACCCTCTAGATCCATCCATATTGTTGCAAATGGTAGGATTTGTTTTGTTCTTATGGCTGAAGAATACTCCACTGTGTATATGTACCACCTCTTCTTTATCCATTCATCTACTGATGGACGTTTAGGTTGCTTTCATTTCTTGGCTATTGTAAATAGTGCTGTGATGAAGATAGGGGTGGATGTGTCTTTTTCAAACTGGGCTGCTGCATTCTTAGGGTAAATTCCTAGAAGTGGAATTCCTGGGTCAAATGGTATGTCTATTTTGAGCTTTATGAAGAACATCCATACTCCATTCCACAATGGCTGAACTAATTTACATTCCCACCAGCAGTGTAGGAGGCTTCCCCTCTCTCTCCAACCTCGCTAACATTTGTTGTTTGTCTTTTGGATGGTGGCGATCCTTACTGGGTGAGGTGATATCTCGTTGTGCTTTAATTTGCATTTCTCTGATGACAAGCGATGTGGAACATCTTTTCGTATGTCTGTTCGCCAACTGAATTTCTTCTTTGGAGAACTGTCTGTTCAGCTCCTCTACTAATTTTTTAATTGGATAATTCACTTTTTATTTGTTGAGGTGCGTGAGCTCTTTATATATTTTGGATGTCAACCCTTTATCGGATCTGTCATTTATGAATATATTCTCCCATACTGCAGGGTACCTTTCTGTTCTAATGATGGCGTCCTTTGATGTACAGAGGCTTTTCAGCTTGATATAGTCCCACTTGTTCATTTTTGCCTTTGTTTCCCTTGCCCGGGGAGATACGTGCATGAAGAAGTTGCTCATGTTTATGTCCAAGAAAGTTTTGCCCATGTTTTCTTTAAAGAGTTTTATGGTTTCATGACTTACAATCAGATCTTTGATCCATTCTGAGATTTCTTTTTTTTATGGGGTTAGACAATAATCTGGTTTCATTCCCTTACATGTAGTTGTCCAGTTTTTGAATACTGTGGCTTTGTAGTAGAGCTTGAAGTTGGGGAGTGAGATTCCCCCCCCCCCCCCACTTTATTCTACCTTCTCAGGATTGCTTTGGCTATTCGGGGTCTTTGGTGTTTCCATATGAATTGTTGAACTCTTTGTTCCAGTTCGTTGAACAATGTTGTTGGTAATTTGGTAGGGATTGCATCAAACCTGCATATTGGTGTGGGCATATTAGAGTTTTTTTTGTACAGTATCATGTCATTTGCGAATAGTGACAGTTTAACCTCTTCCTTACCAGTTTGGGTTCCTTGTATTTCTTTGATTTGTCTAATTCCTGTGCCTAGGACCTCCAGTATTATGTTGAATAACAGTGGGGAGAATGGGGATCCCTGTCTTGTTCCCGCTCTCAGAGGAAAAGCTTTCAGCTTCTCACTGTTATGTATGATGTTGGCTGTGGGCTTATCATATGTTGCCTTTATTATGTTGAGGTATTTGCCCTCCATACCCATTTTGTTGAGAGTTCTTGTCATGAATGGATGTTGAATTTTGTCGAATGCTTTTTCAGAATCTATGGAGATGGTCATGTGGTGTTGGTCCTTTTTATTTATGTGGTGGATGATGTTGGCTGGTTTTCGAATGTTGTACCATCCTTGCATCCCTGGGATGAATCCCACTTGGTCATGGTGTGTGATCTTTTTGATGTATTTTTGAATTTGGTTTGCTAGTATTTTGTTGAGTATTTTTGCATCTACGTTCATCAGAGATATTTGTCTGTAATATTCTTTCTTGGTGGGGTCTTTGCCTGGTTTTGATATTAGGGTGATGTTGGCTTCATAGAATGAGTTTGGGAGTATTGCCTCCTCTTCTATTTTTTGGAAAACTTTAAGGAGAATGGGTATTATTTCTTCTCTGTATGTCTGATGAAATTCTGAAGTAAATCCATCTGGCCCGGGGTTTTGTTCCTGGGAAGATTTTTGATTACCGCTTCAATTTCTTTGCTTTTAATTGGTTTGTTTAGATTTTGTGTTTCTTCCTTGGTCAGTCTTGGAAGGTTGTATTTTTCTAAGAAGTCCATTTCTTCTAGGATTTCCAGCTTATTAGCATACAGGTTTTCATAGTATTCTCTAACAATTCTTTGTATTTCTATGGGGTTCATCGTGATTTTTCCTTTCTCGTTTCTGATTCTGTTGGTGTGTGTTGATTCTCTTTTTCTCTTGATAAGTCTGGCTGGAGGCTTGTCTATTTTGTTTATTTTCTGAAAGAACCATCTCTTGGTTTCATTGATTTTTTTTTTTTATATATATTGTTCTGAATTTTATTTATTTCTTCGTTGATCTTTATAATGTCCCTCCTTCTGCTGACTTTAGGCCTCATTCGTTCTTCTTTTTCCAATTTCGATAATTGTGACATTTCACTGTTCATTTGGGATTTTTCTTCCTTCTTTAAATATGGTGGATTGCTATATACTTTCTCTTAAGACTGCTTTTGCTGCATCCCACAGAACTTGGGGCATTGTGTTATTGTCATTTGTTTCCATATATTCCTTCATCTGTATTTTAATCTGGTTGTTGATCCATTGATTATTTAGGAGCACGTTGCTAAGCCTCCATGTGTTTGTGGGCCTTTTTTGCTTTCTTTGTACAGTTTAGTTCTAGTTTTATTCCTTTGTGGTCTGAAAAGTTGGTTGGTAGAATTTCAATTTTTTTGAATTTACTGAGGCTCTTCTTGTGGCCTAGTATTTCGTCTATTCTGGAGAATGTTCCATGTGCACTTGAGAAGAATGTGTATCGTGTTGCTTTTGGATATAGAGTTCTATAGATGTCTATTTGGTCCATCTGTTCTAGTGTGTTGTTCAGCGCCTCTGTATGCTTAGTTATTTTCTGTCTGGGAGATCTATCCTTTGGAGTGTGTGGTGTATTTAAGTCTCCCAAAAGGAATGCTTTGCATTCTATATGCTCCTTTTAGTTCTGTTGGTATTTGTTTCACATATGGTGGTGCTCCTGTGTTGGGTGCATAAATATTTTTAATGGTTATATCCTCTTGTTGCAGTGACCACTTTATCATTACGTAATGCTCTTCTTTATCTATTGTGACTTTCTTTATTTTTAAGTCTATTTTGTCTGCTTGTAGTACTGCAACTCCTGCTTTTTTCTCCCTGTTGTTTGCGTGGAATATCATTTTCCATCCCTTGACTTTTAGTCTCTGTATGTGTTTCGGTTTGAGGTGGGTCTCTTGTAAGCAGCAAATAGATGGGTCTTGCTTTTTTATCCATTGTATTACTCTGTGTCTTTTGATTGTTGCATTCAGTTTATTTACATTTACGGTGATTATTGAAAGATATGTACTTATTGCCATTGTAGGCTTTAGATTTGTAGTTACCAAAGGTTCAAGGTTTGCTTCTTTAGTATCTTACTGCCTAACTTCACTTGCTTATTGAGCAGTTACAGACACTGTGTGGTAATTCTTTATTTCTCTCCTTTCTTATTCCTGCTCCTCCATTCTTTATATTTTGCGTGTTTTATTCTGTGCTCTTTGTGTTTCCTTTAACTGCTTTTGTGTGTAGTTTATATTATTTTTTGCCTTTAGTTAGTATTTGGTTGGTCTGCTTTCTCTGCTGTGATTTTATTTTCTCTGGTGACATCTGTTTAGCCTTAGGCATGCTCCTATCTAGAGCTGCCCCTGTACATTACCCTGTAAAGGTGGTTTGTGGGAGGTAAATTCCCTCAACTTTTGCTTGTCTGGGAATTGTTTACTCCCTCCTTCATATTTAAATAATAATCGTGCTGGATAGAGTATTCTTGGTTCAAGGCCCTTGTGTTTGGTTGCATTAAATATATCATGCCATTCTGTTCTGGCCTGTAAGGTTTCTGCTGAGAAGTCTGATGATATCCTGATGGGTTTTCCTTTGTAGGTGACCTTTTTCCTCTCTCTAGCTCTCTTTAAGACTCTGTCCTAGTCCTTGATGTTTGCCATTTTAATTATTATGTGTCTTGGTGTTGTCCTCTTTGGAATTCTGTGTGCTTCCGTGGTCTGAGCAACTATTTCCTCCCCCATTTTGGAGAAGTTTTCAGCAATTGTTTCTTGTAGGACACTTTCTGTCCCTTTTTCTCTCTCTTCCTCTTCTGGTACCCCTATAATCTGAAGATTGTTCCGTTTGGCCACGCCACACAGTTCTCTTAATATTCTTTCATTCTTGGACATCCTTTTATCTCTCTCTGCGTCAGCTTCTCTGCGTTCCTGTTCTCTGGTTTCTATTCCATCAAAGGCCTCTTGCACCTCATCCAGTCTGCTCGTAAGTCCTTCCAGAGATTGTTTTATTTCTGTAATCTCCCTCCAGACTTCATCCCTTAGCACTTGCATATTTCTCCGAAGATCCGTCAGCATTGTTATGACCTTTATTTTGAATTATTTTTCAGGTAGATTGGTTAGGTCTATCTCCCCAGGTTCCTTCTGAGGGGTGGATGTCTGGGTTAGTCTGGTCTGTATCAAATTCTTCTGTCTTTTCATGGCGATGGAAATAATTGTGGGGAGCTGGCGTGTACGTCGGCTGGGTGAAGGTCCCTTCTTGCTGGTTTGTGGCCTTCCTCTCCTGGGTAAACGGCAACCCCTAGCGGCTTGTGCTGTTCAGCTGTGCGCAGACAGGATTTCTTATTCTTGCCCGGCGGTTGTGGAGGAAGCTCTGCTCTGCTGCCGTGGGAGTGGCCGGCCTCAGGCTACTGTTCTGCTATGGCGGAGCCACGTCGGAGTTCAAATGGGAGGGAGGCTGTTTGTCACCGTGAGGGGCCTCCGAGTAGCGCTGCCACCGAGGGGGTTGGGGCGCCCGGAGTTCCCCAGAATTCCCAGTTACTGGGCTGATTGTGCCGGGGCGGTTCCGTCCACCTGTGAGGCTACTGTCCCTTGAATACTTTCAAAAAGCACTCACTTTTCTTTGTCCCAGCGGCTCTGGCTGTGGGGACAGCTCTCAGGTTTTACTTTCCCGTTTCTCTAGTATCCAGCTCACCACACGCTGTGTGTCTGTGCTCCTGGTGCGGATGTCTGGGGCTGGGTATTTAGCAGTCCTGGGCTCCCTCTCCCTCCCCGCTCTGACTCCTCTCCTCCCGCCTGGAGTTGAAGTGTGGGGCACTCGTGTTCTGCCGGGCTGTGGCTTCCATCTTTCCCCCTACGGAGGTGCTGGGTTCTCGCAGTTGTGGATGTAGCATGGTCGTTGTCTTGTATCTTCTGGTCTCTCTTTTAGGGATAGTCGTATTTGTTGTATTTTCGAAAATATACGTGGTTTTTGGAGGAGGTTTCCCCGCTCTACTCACACCGCCATCTTGGCTCCTTCCACTGTAATAATTTATAAATAATGCTTATCTGCTATTGCTAATGAAAGCACTACCAAGTATATATTCGTATATCCATATAAATCACTCAGACTAATAGGAAGCTCTACACTGGGTGAGTAAAGGCCAAGATTCTATACCTATTTCTGTGCTTAAGAGAATAATGAATGCCTTTTGTTGACTTGATTAAAGATTAAATTCAGAGTATACTTAGGTCTGAAGTTCTAATCTAAATAAATATTTCAAATGTGTATCCAGTTCAACCTTCTCTAACACTTGTAAATAAAACAAAAGATACACTTGTATGTTTATTTTTGTCAAGCTATAATATTCAAAACCTAGGATCACAATCAGCAAAATCATACAATGTGATCAGTCTTCTAAAATCACAACAGAAATTCCAGAAATCTCATTATCCTGCAGGGGATCAATCACATCAATTGAAAAAAAGAAATAAAAATGTATTAAAGTATAGCTTCAAAAGGTACAACTAGCATTGGAAATAGGGGTTAGTATTGTAATAAACAGTAGTATAAAATGTGTTGGCTCTGAAAGTCCTAGGAAAGCTGCAATTTGCAAGTATGGGTATTTAGGTGTATTCTTTTAAAAGTATCCTCATCAGTGTCAATTTGGGACTTTCAAAGGGATATATGAATTTAAAATTGTTAACGATGTGCTTATAGCATATGGAATGGTTTTTTAAAATGAAAATGTCACATTATCAAAATTTAGATTGCTGAATTCAATCAATAGCTAGTACATGACATTTAGAGAATTTGAGCACCACTTATAATTTATTACAAATTATTTCTGTATTTGGCCTGCTGCATTTATTGAAAGAAATGTCATTTATCATGTTACGGCAATTGTTAATACTTCACGCAATCGTGATGTACTGTGCACTTTTTAAAACTTTTTAAATATAATTGTGACAGTGAGAAAAAGAGCAAGTGCCTCCCCTATTTTATGCAAGAGTAGTTCTATTTGTTCAAGTTCATGCAATGAGTGACAGTAACTCAGGACTATCCTTAGGTGTCCTGATTTCCTGATAGACTGTTTTATCCTACTTGTCTGTCCAATATTTATTTCCTAATGAGTATTACTTGTACTTGCAAATATTTATAAAGACTTGAGTTTAACCAGCTTGGTTTATGTTGTTTCTATATACTTATTTAGCATTTGTATTTTAAAATTGTTTTGAGACATTTTATAAAGTCATAGCAATTTAAGACAGGTGGCATGTATATAATGTTAAAGTAAATAATTAAAATTTATATCGAGCATGGGCAACCTTTGGTAAATCTGTACTTACATCTTTCATTATTTGATTCCACTTAAATACCTTCCACCTAGATAGTTAATTATCTAAAATTGTCATAATTTTTCCTATAGGAAAGAATTAAGAGAATACAACGAATCAGAATGGAAAAGGAACTTCGAGCCCAGCAAATTCTAGAGGTAGAATTCTTAAATTTGATATGTTTAAAGTAATATAGCCATGTAATTTAAAGTCTGAAAAATGAAAATTTTATTAGTCTTTTCTCTTCTCTCACTCATACAAATTAACATGTCCATCACAAATTATCTGTATACATATTGCTTAGAATAAGGACCTCTCTGAACCATACTTAGCAAGTTTATCTAATCCTAATAGTGAAAATCCACGAAATAAGAAAAAAAAAAGGGGAAACCTCTCAATAGCCAATATAGTCATAATGATCATATGCTAAAACTCATGCTCTTTACTTTTCAAAACTTCATTAAGTCTTATATTTAGATACCTGGTTTTCATTTAGAAATGAAACATGACAAAAGTAGGAGTGTTCAATGTGCCAACAGTTTAACCATCTTTGTTTTCTGAGTTGGGACAGAACTTGGCTGACAGAATAAGGCTCAAGGACATCCTGGCAACAGCAAAAGGAATAGCTAAGACAGCAAGGGAAAATAGGATAAACAGAAACTCCAAACCCTAGCAACAGTCTGTAATCTTGTAGTTAAAAAGGAAGCAATTTTCAACACCTTTATGGCCAAAAGGCATTTCTGTTATCAAACTGTGTAGTAGAGTAACTTATGTCAAGAGTAACTGCCCAAGTCCTCAAGAAAAAGTCAAATTATGTTAAGTGTACTGTGTCTAAGCTGTACATGTATATGTCTCAAAATTATTCAAAGTACTTTTGTCCAAAATAAGCTTTTTAATGTTGAAAATTATTATATCCCAAACCCTTAGCTGTTCGGGAAACTGTTGCCGTAAAAATCGGCTTATTCCCTGATCAAGGCGGTTAGCTGAGGTTTTCACAGTTACAGGTTTTTTCCTTGCAGAAACATGTACACATATTCCCTTACCCATTTCAAATGAATTTTAAAACACTCCAAATTGAAAATATTAAAGTACTTTGGCAATTACTACTAGATAATTATGAAGCTACTAGTTAATGACTTGAAGAGTATAAAGCTCAAATTTGATAGCATGAGCTTGATATTCAGGATGTGCTTCATTAAAGGTTATGTTTCTATTATATTAGGGAAAAATACCTTGAATTTAACCACAGTCGATTAAATCGACTTTAACGTTTCATTTAAGTTATTTAAGTAATGTATTTATCTCAGATTTTAAGTATTATAAAAGAAACTTCAAATAAAGTAGACACGTGCATTTTTAAATGTTCCTGATTTGTCCTTTAACCTTTATTGTTAAAATCTATCCCGTTTTTCAAAACTTTCTACACTGATGATGTTTTACTTTAAAAAATCAGAGAACAAGCAACAAATGACATAACATCACTTTTCTGTGATTAAGTTTTAAGGTAAAATAACACTCAAATTATTTCAGTATTTTTACAGAGTTTGAAGAAGAAAGCCTGACATACTGTTACGATTTAAGAATTTTTTTGTATATCTTAAGTGTATTCTATACCTTAGAAATGAAATTAGTACGTTAAATGTAACAAACTGAGGGGAAATCTGTAATTGTCTACATACATGTTACATACTGTTTTGAACCTTGCGAGGCATGGAGCCCCATTTTCAAGTGTAAGGTCATATTCAGTTTGTGGTGGTGCTGTTGCATGACTTTGAGACCTATTTTATATGCACAGGCTAAGAGGATAAAGAAGGAAGAAGCTGCAAAAGCTAAATTTTTGGAGGCTGAGAAACGAAAACAGGTAAATGTTGAGGACAGTCAGAGTTCTTACTTTTTTCTATTTATTTTGTTATCATTCATCCACAATGACATGAAGAACATTATGTTTACTAGGCTCCCTCCTTCACCAAGTCCCCCCCACAAAACCCTTTCCAGTCACTGTCTATCAGCATAGTAAGATGTTGTAGAATCACCACTTGTCTTCCCTGCACTGCACAGCCCTCCCCGGGCCCCCACCCCACATTATACATGCTAATCGTAAGGCCCTCTTTATTTTTCCCCTGCCCTTATCCCTCCCTTTTCATCCATCCTTCCCAGTTACTTTCCCTTTGGTAACTGTGAGTCCATTCTTGGGTTCTGTGATTGTGCTGCTGTTTTGTTCCTTCAGTTTTTCTTTGTTCTTATACTCCACATATGAGTGAAGTCATTTGTTACTTGTCTTTCTCCGCCTGGCTTATTTCACTGAGCATAATACCCTCTAGATCCATCCATATTGTTGCAAATGGTAGGATTTGTTTTGTTCTTATGGCTGAAGAATACTCCACTGTGTATATGTACCACCTCTTCTTTATCCATTCATCTACTGATGGACGTTTAGGTTGCTTTCATTTCTTGGCTATTGTAAATAGTGCTGTGATGAAGATAGGGGTGGATGTGTCTTTTTCAAACTGGGCTGCTGCATTCTTAGGGTAAATTCCTA